>NW_011967231.1:1543794-1577377 GCF_000949405.1 Vollenhovia emeryi | reverse complement strand
AAAAACAGCTAAGATGATCAGAAAGTTACGAAAACAGTAATGAATAAAATCAACAATAAATTTCCCCTCGAAACATCTTCCCATACAATCACAGATGTTGAGTTAAAAAATTGATAATTACAGTTCAGGCATATACGTTTCCACAGACACAAGAAAGCTTTGATTTACGACGCGCTGTCACGAAGGTTTCTCTCACGCTTAGCCCTTTGACCGCGAGATTGTATCAATTTTAAATGCCTGAGAGAATGAGAGGGTACGGTCCTTTCTATTTACCCGAGGTTTGAAAAAGGCTAATATCTGAATTTTAGCTTGGCGAAGTAGCCCTTGCCCGCGCAGAATTGGAAGAAATTAAAAAGCGAGGTGCCCACCCCGGGAGCGTTTGAATTTCGTTTCGAGTCCGCGGTGAAACGACGGACACCGAACGTCGCGACGTTCTAGGAACTAATAGACAAACGCCTCTCATTAGCCGAGAGTCCCTCTCGTAATGAGGAGGGAGCGAGAGGAAGAGAGCGAGTCGCGGGGCCGCGGATGTATCGAAACAAATTTTTATGCGGGTCAAGCTTTTCTGCGCTTTTCGAAGCCGCCACCCCCACCCCTGGTTGTACACCCCACTACCGATCGACACTCATTTATACTTTTACCACCACCCTACCGCCCCCACCGTGGGGATTGTTTATGACACGATTCGTTTGATTATTAGCTGTTTATACGCGACCATCGATCGAACCGCTAACTGCACGCGGCATTCCGACAGCAAAACAGTTCCGCCGCGCGCTTTACTGAAACCCTTTCGCTCCAAAACCGGATTTTTTTTTTCAAACGTGCACCCGACCCGACGAAACTGGTTCCGCCGGATTTTCCGTTGGCCCCGGCCTCTCTCTCTCTCTCTTTCTCTCTGTCTCTCTCTGTCTCGTGATCTTAGTTCGACACGGACGACCGCTCGAACGACATCTCAACAGTGTTCCATGGATACGTCGTCGCTGCAATTAATTTTTAAGTGTACGACAAAGACAGGATTTCTGGAACCTCCCTCGAGACAGCAGTGTGCGAATCTCCGTATCGCGATAATCGGCGAGGAAAAGAAACGGAAGAGTGATGGGGCGTTGGAAAGATAACAATCCCGAGTTTCTCTCAATTTTTCCCCCCCGAGTTTCACCCCAACGATCGCCTCTCGCTCACTGCCGGCGCCAAGTCAAGGGACGCGATTCGCAATTTGTAAGCAAGGGTTAACGCGACGACGCTGGGTGTCCTCGGAGCCGGGCTGATCGCGAGCTCACTCGCGAAGCGTCGTTAATCGATCGGTTATTCCCGCCCGAAAATGGACCGGTTATTTACACATTTCAGCCTACGTCTCGTTCGAGAGCAGCCCCGTTTACGTTATTGATTTAAAAACGTATCCGCGTCGCGCCCGTCCCGACCTGTCGCGGGTTAAACGGCTGCCGTCGGAACAACGTTTGACATCTCCGCTTTTCTGGCTGACGGGAGCCGGCCGTGCCTACTGTCACGAAGACGCTTCCGATAAGTTTCACCCAATTATCGCGCGCTTCAAATTCCCTTTTATTTATCGGCGCTCACGCGCGTCACACGTCGCGATTCCGCGGGCATTTCGGAACCTCGTTGCATTTGTCACACGAGGCTCGCCCGGGCGTGCTTTTTCTCCCGTCACTCGCTCCGCTATCTCGTTCCCCGGACCGTTTTGTTCGAGATTCCCGCTCGATTTCTTACTCGCTCGCCGAACACTTTGCTTCCGGCGACTAGAAGCTACGCGATTTCAGATTAATCGTACGACTCCGACGCGCATCTATTTTATCGCGCTGCAATTCGGAGAGAACATTCCCGGCGTCGACTGCAACGAGGCGACACAGTTCTCCATTCTTCCCGCTCGACTGTCGCCGGCACGAAGCGGTGTCACTGAAGCGGCGCGAATTTTCCTAGCGCGTCGACGGAGAGCCGCGCGGTCGCCTCTCGTTTAACCGATCGCTTCCCGTTTCGTCGGTCGGCAAGCACCGAGGGCGATCTCTCGTCACTCGCCGTTGCTCTCCTCTCTCTCTCTCTGCGCGGCTCCGTCTCGACAAGATCGTTTCTCAGCGCGGGCACACAGTTGACACCAGCACATCACACCTGTCACCGTCAACGTCACCACACGAGATCGAGAGAGACAGACAGAGACCTCCTTCGCGCCAAACGACGCGACTGTAGCCCAAGGGGAAACCTAAGGGGAAACCTAAGTGGAAAGACGAGCCGCGCGGTCGGACGCCGTAAGGAAAATAAGCGAGCGTTTCACTGGCGAGCGAGCTCCCCGTTTCCCGAGCGGCGTGTTCTTCTACTTGAGAAAAGTGAGCCGCGGCCGCCGAGTCGCCTCGGTTGGTGAAGCCGCCCGCGGGCTCCTTCCCGCCTTCACCTGTCGTCGCGTCTCGCGGCGAGACAGGGAAAGAGGGAGAGCCGTCGAAGCGAAACCAGGAGGAGAAAAACGAAAGGGTGCCCGGTCGCACTTGTCGCACACTCACCTGTTTGGTCGCGCCGATCCCCCAAGGTGACAAGTTGGCAGGACGAGGACGGGTAGGAAGATGTTCACAACATCGGCGCACTCGAAGCCGGCGGATTGACGAGCCTCTTCGATCCTCGCTCACTGCAAGCTCTCGCGCGAGCTTTCGACATCACAGTATCTACGTCGAGCCGCGCGTCGTTCGAAAGAAAGAGTCCTTTTCCCCCCCCCGGCACCTTTCGCGCGTTAACCTTTTTATTCCCCCGGTCGCGAAACTTTCCTTCCGGTTTCCCCCCCCTTTTTTTTACCCGTGACTTGAGACAACGCAAACGAAAAGGTGGAAAAAAAAGAGAACCGAACTTGCCTTTCTTTCGTTCTAAATATATACTTGTTAAACAAACGAGTTCCTTCTCTCGTCCTTCTCGTGGCGGCTCGCGCGCGCGGCCCCGGTGCCTCTTTTTACGTGGGGGCTCCCGGCCTGAACGAACGTGGCCGAACAGCGCGCGGGTAGAGAGAGCTTGGGCTGCGTGGCGGAGCGCGAACTTTCGGGCTTGCGGGCGCACTGGCGCACACGGCACACTCGCACCGCGTAGGCGGAGAGAGGAGAAGCTCCGGCGGATGCTGTAAGCCGAAGGGAGAGAACTACGCGCGCCGGCCAGCGGCGGAGCAAGCCGGTGGCCCCTCTTGGCCGCCTTGCCCCGTACGGTGGCGCCCCTGCCGCGCGCAATCGCAAGCTCCCGGCCGCTGCTTCTCCTAGGCGCGCAGCGCGAGGGACGAGGACGGCGCGACGTCGCGCTCGTCGCCCGTCGGCGGCGTGAGATCAGCGGCAGGCGCGCGCGGTGGGAAACGAACGAGAGAAAGAAGATCCGCGCGCCGCGCCGCCGCCGAAGAGAAGGACCGGCGAGGCGAGCCAGCGGCTGGACGGACGGACGGACCGACGGACCGACGGGCGGGCGCGCGGGGGGTCGCCGGCGAAGGGTTGCTGCTGGTGTGCGAGATACGGCTCGAGCGCGCCGGGCGGAGGGACGGAGAAAAGTGCCGCGGGAGAGCAGGACCGCCCCTTGGCGCTGGGCTCTACGCGGGAACCCGACCGCCCGGGGCGGTAAAATTCAAGATTTATGCGAGACGCCGTTTACGTCGATTAACGCCGCTACGCGCGCTTTCCCGCGGCTGCGATTCTATTTCCCCCGATCGAGATAGAGGCGGTTCGATAGACGCGACACGGGAGACGAACTTACCGGCCGGGCGACGCCGCGCGGATTCGCGCCGGGTCCGATTGTAGTACGTACGCGGTGAAAAGAGCGACGAATTTCGTCGGCCGGAAGTACCGCAAGGGAGACGTCTTACCCCCGGGTGACGGCGGGCCCGCGAGCGCTCCTGAACGAGTCTCGGGGTGAAGGCGATAGCAACGGGTGGATCGACGGTGCGACGAGGAAGATCCCGATCGTGTAAGCTCGCGACGGCAATCGCCGCCGGAGGGCGCGCGGGGCGGGGAGGCGAGACGGGACGCGCGCCGCCTCTCTCTCTCTCTCTCTCTCGCGCGCGCGCCCCCCCGTGGCTCGAGCGCGACGAGGACGCGCCGGCGGACGGACGATATGAGCGCCACCGAACTCGTTCGAGACGCGTCGGACGGCGATCGCAGGGAGGAAGACGGAGCTTGCGGAGAAGAGAGAAAGGCCCAGCGCGCCGGAGGGGCAGCGCGACGCAGACGGAAGCGGCGGAGACGACGGAGGGAGCGCGAGAGACGGCGAGGGAGGGAGCGAGGGAACGGGGGATGAGAAACCCCCCCTCCCTCCCCTGCAAGCTGACCACCGACCCTCCACGAAGGTATACGCGAAGGGAGATGGAGAGAGACAGAGAGAGAGAGAGAGAGATAGGCGGACGGCGAGGACAGGCGCGAGAGAGCGACCGCGTTTTATCACACCGACGACTCGGCGCCGTGCGCGTGTGAGGCCACGACGCGGATATACCACGAGGTGTAACATCGGTATTTCCGCGGCGACGGTGTGCGTTTCGGCGTACGCGCGCGTCCTCGGCGTCGCCGAGGGACGCTCGGGACGCCGCTCGCCTTCGATCTCAGGCGACGGAGGGGGGGGGGGGGAGGCGAAGCCCGCGGTTTCTTCAGAAGACGATCCTCGGAAAGATCGGGGGATCGCGCGTCCCCTCCGGAAATCGGCTGTTGCGCCGATCCGAAAGCCCTCTCTCTTTCTCGTCTTTTTTTTTCTTCCCGCTTCTCCCGGCCGCGCCACGGAGTATCGCGAGGCTCTCGTGTAATTAAGCGTGAATAAACAAGCGAGCGGACCTATAATTTAGTCGGTCAGGACGGAAGCGGGCGCGAGCGAGACGGCGAGAGAGAGAGAGAGAGAGCGCCGGTGGTGCTCGGTCATGCGCGATCGCCGGCAAAAGAGAGGCTCCGCCACCCTTTCGATACGCGAAACGAGGACGCGCGCTACCTCGGCCGCCTGTATCGCGCGGCGCCCCGCGTCCGCCTCGGCGGCGGCGGCGGCGGTGGTGGTGGTGGAGAAACGCCGGCGGCGGGGCTGTGTTAGTGCGCCCCGAAGAAAAATCGCCGCGAGTCTGTAGACGCCTGTACGTGCGTACTAAGGGGTTACGTCGCGGCGTGTGGTAGTGAAAGGGTTGCTGGACAGTGGCGAGCTCCTGCTTAGGCGGTCGCCGGCGGAACTAACGAGGAAAGGGGTTGGAATCTGCCACCTTTGCTCTAATGATCGCGCGCCACGCTCTAGTCCTTTCCCCACGTAGCGCGTACCGGCTCGACGGACGTCGGGCCCGAAGACGCGGATACGTTTCGATTACCCACCCCCACCCCCTCCGACGATTCCGCGCGCGATACGATCTCGACTCGCGGGGCGGAAGGTCAATCGCGATATTAAATAATGCACGCTACGCCGCGCCACGTTGGTCCGCGATTATTCATCTCGCGGGTATAATTATTCGTCTAGCGCAAATAATGAAAAGTTCGCAATAATATCTCTAATTAAGAGCCGAAAGCTTTTTCTTGTATCTCCTCGCGATGTTGCGATGCATATCAAATATCAAAATTAACGTCGAAAATGAAGAGCCCGCGGAAACGCGAGATGCGCGTAACGGGTCTTCCGACGATGCTTCATTTCGTTTTGTTTTTTTTGTTGTTGCTGCTGCTGTTGTTGTTCATTGTTTGCAGACCGGAATTACGGTCGTTTAAGCTAAAATTATTGACTACAAACGACATATTTTTCCTCAAAGGTCCGGCGCGCTGAAAACGATCCTCCGGTAGCGGAGAAAGAGAGAGAGGTATTTTCATCGATAGCGCGAAATAAACGGGCCAATCCGCGAAACACAGTGTGTCCGGTTCAGAACTGCGTCTCAGCGTTACACCACTTTTTACACACCCTCCTCCCTTCACCGCCCCCGTTTCGCTCCGACCCCGAAAAGCCCACTTACCCAATCATACCCCAATCTACCGCTGGCTCAGCGGCGGCGTGCAAAACTCTCGATCAACCGCCAGTATTTTTATCCCCGCAGTTTTTAAGGTCACTTGTTGCTTCTTACCGCGGCTAGAGTGCCGCGGCGAAGAAACTCCTCGCCCTCTTTTGCGCCAAGACCGCGTCCACTTTTTCTCGGCGCGGCACGCAATGTTAACATATTGCGGCACCGGGCGCGGAAAAGTGATATCGTAACGGTTACACTTTACACCGGTCTCCGGGCGCGAATTAAATTATTACGCGGCGCGGGGTGAAAACATTTTATTTCCGCACAACACGAGGACCCCATTGATTGCGCATTATGTTCTCTCGCGTCCGCCAATTTTGCCGAAATCGGTCGCTCTACATCGATTACGCGGAAAGTATCCCAGGAACGCCATTTGCGAACACTCTCGTTATCAATTCGAAATCGACGAATAGTTCCTTTATCCTGCAACAGCGCGTCCCTTAATGCAACGAGTCCGATGATTCGTTGCACCGCGATATGTTTTACGCATCAATTAGACGAATTTCTGCTGGGGAAAGTCGGGATGCGCCAGCAGGCTTTTCCGCGTTCAGTATTTAGCGCGTATTAACGAGAAAATCGAGCCGGGTAGCGCGCGCGCGCTCGTTAACCTGCTGCAATAATCACGTCTGTGTTTGACAAAAGAAGAGAACAAGTGTAGAACGGACCGGTTACAATCGGAGCAGCAGCCGCGTGCACCTTTTTAATCGACGAAACTTGCTCACGCGGTGCACCTTGCCGCCAGGCCCTCTTGTCCACCTCCCTCGTTCTCTCCCTCGTTTTTCTCAATATAATGATAATATTTGCATTCTGGCTGCGTACGATCGCTCGATCTTTCTTGGCGCGGCGACGCGCATCCCTCACCCAGTTTCACCCCTTCGCGCCTCCGTTGCAGCTGCGCACGATATCCGATCAGTGTGGCCGGTATTTTTATTCGTAGATTTTAAGGTCACTTGTTGCTTGTTTAGTTATGTCGGGGTACACACGCGCCGTCAACACACCGGCGCATGGATCGGCTGGGGCGCGCGCGCGAGCGAGAGAGAGAGAGAGAGAGAGAGAGAGAGAGAGAGAGAGAGAGAGAGAACGAGAGAGAGCGAGAGAAAGAGAACGCATAAATGTGTGTGCTCAGCGGGGGCGTTCGCTCTGGTGTATCGTAATGCACGTGGACAAAGCAATCCGCCGACATGTGTTGAGGATGCTACGTGCAAGCGCGGGATTGTGTACGTGGCATCGGACCGATAGGTGGACGCCCTGTCGATTTCATTTCCCCCATCGGACCGCCGGATGGCGAGGGGGGGTGCGCCGGCGGGGTTGAGCGTTCCACTATTTTTTTCTGGCTTTTTGCCCCTTTTTTCCGGGGCGTCCGGATTTCGCGTTGCGGTTTTTTTGCGCAGCTTTCGCTACTCGCGCGTGGAGCTCCTCTACTTGCACCCTCTCTCCTCCCCCCCCCTCTCTCTCTCTCTCGCTTCTCTACGCGCGTTTCTCTATCTCTCGCTCTCGCTCGCTCGCTCGCTCACTCGCTGTGTGTATCGAAATGTCCTAGTCTCTCTTACCGCTTCTTTTCACACTAGTTTTCTCTCTCCTTCCCGCCGCCTAACTCTCTCCCCTCTCGCTCTATTTTTTCTGGCTTTTGCTTTTGTTTTTTGTCAACCACCGTTTGCCGCGTTGCGCGTTCGTTTTGTTTAGTGAGTTATGTCACGGCCACCAAATCGATCTTCGATGTCTGAATACGTGCGGCCGGAATTACCCTCGTAAAGCAATAAGAATTTACGAATCTCAGAAGCTGATTACAGCTTCTTACGGAGGCCACCGATTAATCGAATATCGTTTGATCCTCGCGCGGGATCAAGCGCGGCGTTTAAATAGCGTGTCAATCTCAGCGGAGGCGCGCACATGATTTTATATACGGCATAAAAGCGCGAAACTTACCTCTTTCGAAAATGTACGAAACTCAACTCGCAATTTTCGCGGAAACATTCCACATCAGACTGTTCGTCATCGACTTACCTCTGTATTCGCGCACGAATGCATATATACTAAAGCAGCCGCGCAGCGACAAGACGCGTGCGATTGTGCGCGCGTGTATACAAAACCGAATACATGCATGGCAAAGTGGTGGTTGATTTGCGAGCGGCCAGCTTCCATAGATCGAGCAGATCAATGGCATCGGCTCCCTAGAGTCAGTCTTTTCTCCCATCCTACTCCATCAAGTTGTAATGTGCATGTGCGTGATCCGCTAGAACTGAGCGACTGACATATTCGATTCCGATTATCGAATGCGTGTTGTCGTAAACAGGTGCAATCCGGAAACCTTAAACACGGCTTACCGTTTAACAGTCATTCACGCTGTCAGGTCAGTGATAAATGATCTTCGAATCTCAATATCTATTTCTTTCCTCGCGCGTCAAGCGCAAACCAATTTCGATTTTCAGTGGTACACTTACAACTGCAAATCAGTGACTTATTCCCTGTTTCCAGTAATAATCCACTGATTGACTTGCAGGCTAGTATTCATAGTTAGATCTTATATATTCGAGACTGTCTCAAGATCATCTTCAGATACTCCGTAGCCAATGCAATATTCCGTACAGTATCTTTAGGTAAATTTAAGACAGTCTTGAATATACACTCAGAAAAAAGATTTATTTAGGTATCTCATTTGTTAAACATTTGCTAGGTTTGAAGAAATGGATATGAATTCTCTTAGAGATTCCAGTCTTAATAAAATAAAATTTTGGTTAGGATAAAGAATTCATTTCTTTGAAATTAAGTAAAAGTCTAGTAAGGACAAAATTCAAAGCAAATTTGTTTGATTTGAAAGAGACGTACTGGCCTAAGGCTCTTATACTCAAGATTTAGACACCTACTCCGTAGCCAATGAAATGTTGCATACAGCGTCTTTAGATAAATGCAAGGCGTCTATAAGATCCGACTATGAATACCGGCCTTAGAGAGTGAGAACATCTCGTCGTTGTTACTCAAGGAATACGAACAGCGCTCCTTGGACAATAGCGCTACCATTCCGACGCTCACAGCGTAATTCGCGATCGCGATTTGCATCCCGCTGGCGAACTCCTTACGAGTACCCTGGCACCCCCGAGCTGTTAGAGTCCGCGGAAAAGTCTAAACTCGATGCCGGGCGGACAAACGTACGGACGGACGGATTGGTGAACCGGCTGCTGCCGGTGACAGCCACGGTATTAGCATTCCTGCCCGGCCAGCAACTTCGTACTCAATGATATACCACAGCGGGGAGGGGAAACGGCGTGTACGCGCCGTACACAGGCGTGGCGGGTGTGCGCTGAAACGTATGTACGTACGATGGATTCGCGGCCGCGCCGCCGACGGAGGCTATTGGGGGTGCTTTCGTACTCGTTTCACCATAATAATTCGCCGGCGTACAAGTACAGGCGTACTCCGTGCGCGTTTGCACGGAGCCGCGTCGGCTACGTCGGCACTGAAAGGTACCTCGGTTCAACTTCGCGCTCCCCTTCGCTCCGACCGCTACCCTCTTTTTCTCATCCCCTGCCCCTTCCGCCCGCGCCTACTCGTCGCTCTTCTGCTTCTCGCTTCCCCCTCGGTCCTGGGCTGCAGTCAAACAGAGTCCGCTCCGCTCCTCCACCTTTGACCATTCGAATTAAACCTTTTAACTGTCGCATTGTTTTTGATGGCTCATTTTCTCCCGCGAAATTGTTATTTAAACTCGTTCCGGGTTACGTGCGCGCCGGTCGGGCGTATCCCGGCTACTTCCGCTCCGTTTCACCTTGCTCGATCACTTTCACTCGTAATGTAATGTTTCTACTCCGTTTTGACAATCCTTTCCTCTCTTCCTTTACAGGTCTCCCGCGCGTCGGAGAGAATCGAGCGGACGCGACCAAAGTCGATATGATGCAGACAGTAAGGAAGCGGTGAGTCTCCGATTAGATTTTAAATATGGCGGTGCAGGAAATTAATCATCGATAGGGTGGCATTTACGCGGCGGTAGTAGTAGCTGCGTTTGAGTTTTAGTGTGTCCAATTGATTGGACCGCGTTCCTAAACATTAACGCATCGCTGTCGGGGCTGGTAGCTGTATAGGCGATACTTGAATAGCGTCTGGATTGCATTGGTTTTCAATCCGCAAGTACGCAACTCGAATTCACGTAGAGCCACGAAGATACGAAAGTATCCATAACGCACGTCCGCAACGTCATTCGTAGCGTGTGCCGCGTGTACGTGTACAAAGTTTGGATCGCAAAAAGTAGCGCGGCACGGGAGTTCGCCATTACGTGGATTCGCATTGAAACTTGCCCGTTGCCGTCTTCATCGCGGTGCCATCATCGCCGGCGAATCCGTGGGAATTCCGGCAATGAGTTACGCTTTGTCCCCGCGGACCCGTACTTGCGGCCTAAACCGAAGCGAATTGCGGCTGGGTATGAAAGCTTTCAGAATAGGCCCGGGTTTGCTATATTAGCCCGTAGTTAGATTTTAGTTTAATGATTTCCGCCGGACAATGTCCGCGGTAATGGCGTCCGAATCCCGTCCGCCTCGTTCTACCCGAGCACATTCTCCGAATGGCTCCGCGGCGTGAACCCGCAACACGTTCCTCCACGCACTCAGGCACGCGCGCATACACGTGTACCGTTCACCATCGCGGAATGCATCCGTAAGTGGCGGCACTTATTGACGTTCGCGCGTCCGCGATCTTAACAATGCAGATTGAAGGTACGCTTCCCGGCGCGGGGACAACGGAGACAAATCCGGTAACTATGACGACCGATTGTCGCTCCTGGGAACTTGCTCACGTTACGTTCGTTCAGAAATGTTCGTTCAAACTGCCAACCTCGACGTCGTGGAGGCATTAGGGGCCCCGCTTCCTTGTACACTTGTACCTAAATAACGTACGATGAAAATCGCCGTGCGATGGACAGCGCTCCGAAACGTTTATCAGCCAAACACCCCTTGTCTCGGTTCTCCTTTTTCCGTAGACTTGCATCACAATTTGTACGCTCGAACAAACGCGTTGAATTTCGTGAACAAAATTTAAGGAGTGTTTATACCTACGGTGTACTGTCGGAAGTTGAAGATAGAAACTCGTGGAAGTAACTCTATGCATTATATTAAATCCGATCTTTCGACTTCTCCCGCTGCGAATTTACATCTCGTAGAACAGTTAGGCTGATGCCAGAGAACGATCCGTGAACGCTTAAGTCTATCTTAGTCGTAGACGTGAGGCAGGTTCTATCTTGATCGTATCGTAGCAAGCGTCGCAAATCATAGATAAAAAATAGAAAAAGGTAGGGAGTTGAACTCCGGTTAACAGTTAACCGACGTTTGGGAAATCGGTCCTGAGACAGAACTTAAGCGTTTACGGATCGTTCTCTGCCATCAGCCTTACGATCGCGCGACAATCACGTGTGAGAACCGTTGGAACTGTTAAAAGGCGGTCTAGCGCCCCGAAAGGATATCCGGCTCTTTAAAGGAGCATCTATACCCAACTTTCGCCAACGTCTTCGTTACGGTGAGTGAGCGCACGGGGTCCCACTTCCTTGTGGGGGCCCCCTACAGGTGCACCCCGTGCCAAGAATTACGCGGACACGCATCGTGCTTACCCCCTCGTGCGACGCGCCTTTAACGCATGGTAGATTCCTCCAACCGACCGTCTTGCATGCGCGACCGCGAGTCGGTTACTTCTTATCTTGCGAAACGACTCAACCGTCTGCCGCGTGTAACAGTTTTACTGATTATCTTAACAGCCAGCGTCAAGTCAATTTTGTTGATGAGAAACGGCCGCAATCTTACTTTCAATTATAGCCGTATCTTCTTACTATTGACGCACAAGATGGACAGAAACGACTTGCTTTGTTCCGAAAAAAATGGGGATCGGGGAAACATTGCGTTTATGTCCACTTCATTAACCAGATAAAATTTGCATTGTATTTTAAATACAATAAACAGGTAACACTGCGGCGAACTGATATATCCGCGTGGCGATTGGTTTAAAGTGGTTTAAAGGGAGGTCGATGGTATCGAATTCTCTTTTTGATGCACAGCCAAGAATATTTTTCCTCATAATACCCAAGCGCAATGCACAGATAACAGATTAATATTCAAACAAATAAATATTTATTTTGCAATCAGGCAGCAACAGGTAGCAACGTAATTAAAGCGTGCAGTTTAAACATTATTTTAACAACGTTTCCGGGCACTGACAGGTATGCGATAATTATTGATGGCAATTAGAGGTGTGCGGTAATGTGGGATTATGCGGATTTATAATTTAATCGATATCATAAAGTGATATTTAGTTTTTCTGTTTTATACAACGAGATCAGCGGCCACAGAAAATTTAACTAAAGCATCAGGCTTTTATTGGAAATTATAAATCGCACACGGCCTGTTGCACATTCTGTTTAATTACTCGTATAACGTTAAGTTTGGCTTGTGGAGAGAGGATAGTAGCTCAATTTGCTGTTTCAACGAATCATCAGGATTAGTTATCTTCGTTCTCGGATATCTTTACATGACTACGGGCTCTATTAAGTAATTGTATGCGGAAGTCTAACGGCGCGATAGGTGGCATGGTAATTGAAGGGCGTGACGAGTCTACGTATGTAGAGTGTCTCAGAGAAGTCGCACACCCTTTTCCATTGCAGATTATTTAGTAAAGACTTGGCGGGACGCAGCATCGCGTGTAATTATTTCTAAGTGCTGAGCTACATATACGTGTGCTTGAAGTCTGAATTTCTAAATGCAAGAGTTTAAACGCTCCTATCTTTTTATTTTTTTCGTATTTCGAACTCTCTAGTTCAAAACGACGAAATATAATGCTGTGATATCGGAACCATTTTAAAAAATTTCTATTAAATATATAAACGAAATTAACGCAATCATTCATTACATCACAAAATTTTTACGTCGAAAAATTCAAATCGAAAGCTCCATTTAAATGAAGAAATAATAAAGAACGAGGCCAATATTCTCTCTCTCTCTCTGTATATGTATATATTATAGACTCAGAAAAGTCTGAATTATATCTTTGCTCTTTCTATTCTTGTTTCAATTCCCAGAGAGATTTGCTGCTTTGACGCAATCCGCGCGCACCTTTTTAATTCGTACCGCGGAGGCCTTTATCCCTTCGACATAATCATTTCGAAGGCTCTCGGCCTTCGTAAAAATATGAAATAACGGCGAACGCGCGCGTTGCATATATTCCGCGGGTATCTTTTATGTTCTCATTACCGGCCGAAATAAATGACTTTACGGCACAAAGCAGATATAACCGTTTGGCGAACGAGTTTCTTTTGCGCAATTGCGTAGTTTTAACAATGACGGGAAAAGGGCTGGTTTATGGACTTGTCGATTCAACGAAATGTAGATAAAGGTAAGGATCGCGTAACATGTATCTAAAAACGCGTACACTCACTGATGCCGAAAACGTTCCGTCGTGTACCAATTTCAGCGATAGATGCAAGTAATCGAGTTTTACACGTGTATCTACATTTAGTACTAGATAACGGTAAGGGACAAAGATTCTAATCAAGATACAGCTACTTGCTTCGAAACAACAGTATCTTAGTAAGGCGTTATCATCAAGGGACTATCTTTATCCGCTATAACCTTCGAGACTTGGCGCATTCACGGCCTAAGGGATATTCGAGGTATAACAAACCTACATAGCGTTTAGACAGGAGTTATCGCCGTGTGGTTAAAGCGTTCGATAATGACTGTCTGGAAATTTCTTACATAATTACAATTCTCTGATTCTTTCAAAAAAAAGAGTTGGGCGATCGGGGCTCCTAGATGATAAGTTTTTACTCTCGACAAATATTTCACAAGCTGTAGAAATATTAATCCGAAATAATTTTAATATTAAAAGTGGGATATACAGCATTAACATCACGAATATGTTATTACTAAAAGGCCGCGTCGCATCATGTTTCATCAATTGATGCAAAACCGAAAATAATTACAATCGACGAGGATTAATTTAGATTACGCTAATGCGTATCGTTTATTACTTGGAAATCAAAAATACAAACGAATACCATTGATAGAGTGCTTTTTAATTAAGCCGTCTTGTAAATTGCTCTCTGTCGAGTTGGCACAGTGGATCACTTCACGCTAATTTTTCGCTGTTAATTACAAGTATTTGTTTGATTATCGACACCGTGGCGAGTCAATAATAAAATCACGAACCGCGTATAATTGTTTTTGTGATCATGAACATTTTGTCAATTTCAAACGCTGCCACTGTGATTCGATGCGCGCGGTTTCGCGAGTACTCACTTTAATCGGCGAGAAAAATGGTGGGAGGGGATATAAATCGATGGAAAAGCCCAGCGTGAGCGGGAAAAGTGTCGGCGACACGCGAGCGTACAATGAGATATTAATACTCCCATTTGGTTTCGATTTCCTGGAAAAACGTTTGATGGAGATAAAATTACCGGCAACAACGGTACAGCGCCACAATAAATCAACCGCATACCCACCGTCATTTCCATTGTATAAAATCCGGCCAATTATGCGGACTCGATGAGGATCGTATCGATCATTATCTTTGATTTCATTAACGATGAAATTTAGAATGAAAATATCCCATGACATATTTTTGATCGCTACACCGTTAATGATCTCCGTGCGTGTTGATTCTCTCGGGACCGTTAAACGGATTCTTCACAATAAAAAGCTGTTCTCTGAATAATAGGTTTAATAATTTGCCGCGCAAATTCCTAAATTAAGAAATTCTGGAATCAAGATATCCGAGAATTACCATTGTTAAAGTGAAGCGCGGGTGAATAATTACGGGAAACGAATCCCTTTTAAAAGCAGAATTGCGCGCACTGACGGATTCACGGGCGATCCTACGTCGACGCCTACGTATTTCAATTGCAAGGGATCCGGCGTTCCGCGCTACATTGATTTCTCGCGATGCATTTCGACAGTCGTTCCGCCAGACGTCACGTCTTCGCGTCCGTGATTCGACCGGCGCAAACCTTGCTCTGTATCTGCTAACGCGAGTTACCGTGTCAAACACGATCATGCTCGGAGCCTAACCGTGGCTCGTCCCACACACGATTGCGTTCGCACTCAATAGGGTCACCGTATCAGTGGGTCGTCTGCCACCATGGTGCAGGGACACGTTGGTTCACCCCCGCGTGCTGCACCCTCTGATAATAGCATTATGATTCGCCTGATTGTGGAAATAAACACGGGATCGCACGGGGTGCAACGTATACATATACATGTATATAAGTATATACATATATATATGTGCATATACATACGTGCGTGCGTGTACGCACATGCCGGCACGTACACGTGCACGGCGCCCAGCGACTCGGACAGTTCACGCCGCCGGTTAAATACGATGTGACAATAAATTTCGTTCCGTCGATCGACTGGTCGATCGCATCGTCGATAATTACGATCGTGCGATTATCTCGTCTGTGAGCGGTAACGATGCTGCGGTATAATTCGCAGGTGATTATTCGAGCAGTATGTGTCTCATCGAGAATCACACCGTCGCACTGACAGAAGACATTTATCAACTCTCCGAGCGACTTTATTTATGTACATTTAATTGAAATCTTCAGCATTTTATCATCTCATTGTAATGCGGCAGATATGATTTATTTTAGCTTGTCGGCTCTCGTTTTCTCGGCGAATTTAAGGCGCGTGATTAAACTACTTAATACTGAAAACTAGGCAATAGCGAATACATTTAATCTCTGTTCACAGACAAATATCTTTATTAAAATAGCTAATCATCTTCATTTGTCCTGAGAAGATACCTAACTTTTAACAGGCCACGAAGTAAATGTTAAAATTCCCATTCTAAAAAAGAGATGTTGCCGGCGTGAATGCCGTTAATATCGTACAGTTGAGACATCTTTTCCGCGATGCTGATTTGTTTTCTCGACGTGCGATATGCTTCACTTCTCTTTTAGATTCGTGTCATGCTTCAGCTCGCATGTAAATTTTGACAGTTGCGCAAAAATATACTTAAAGAAAGTTAGAGACTAAACAAAAAGTTAAAGAAAAAGAAGTTAAAGTGAAGGAGAATGAAAGAAATTCTTATTCTTCTAATGAGATACAACGATAACTAATCTTCTTTTTAAAAAGATATTTAAGAGATTTAATTATTGACGCTGTTCCGCGCGATGCTGATTTTCTCGCTTGGCTTTCTACTGCGAGTAGCTGCCAGTGCGGAGATCATGTAATTTTGACAGAGTGTCAACGTCAGATTACGTCTTCTTCACATGAAAGAAATCTTAATGTGTGAAGAAGATCACGAATAAATATAAATTAAAACCAAATAGCGCGCGCAATACTATTTCCAATAACGTATTTAATACCAATTTATATTATTATTAAAGTAAATAATTCGATAATTTTTGCCCATAATAAATGAAGATTTGCAATTTAGTAATATACATTTGTATACACCGACTATTGAGGTAAAATCTCTAATCTTAGTAATTAGAATTTAAGTAACAACGATTTTTGTTTCGAAACATTTTCTCGATTGAACAGAATTAATCGTTAATTTAATCAATGCCAATAAGTCCGCGGAATAATACGCAAAACGTAGCAACAGTCACGGAACAAAGTAATGTACAATGAAATATCAAGTACGGAATTTTCCATTGCGTAGGCAGGCCAACGAATTCTCAACGTTCTTTTGTTGTTTTTCACTCGGCGCGGTGACGTACGATGTTTTTGCGTGCCATCGGTACCTGAAGGTCGATCACTCGCTCGCCGAACGTCGTGCCGGCAGGCAGTGTCGAGAGTCACTCCGTGCGTCGTATTACTTTTGCGTTATCAATTTCCAAGACGATCGCGATAAATGCGGGGATAAAAGGCTATTGATTTGTACACGCTTATTATTAATAAGTAACGTTAATCAACTGAATATTACAACTTGTAATGACAAATGATTTGCACGTTCAAGCGGCGGCTTTTATCAACGTAGATTTCACGAGACTAAATCATCTAATTGTAAGGTATAATGAATGTAAACCGTGGTAATTTGTCGCGATTACATCTCGTTCACGCACCGCGCTTTTAAATATCTGGCGATTTCGCATAATTTGTTCCATTTTCGGGAAAGAGAAAGAGATTTTGCGGCTTTGGCGCTCGCGCTGTAATTCCCTCTGTCGTTCTTTACAACTCGAACAGGCAGGAAGTAGAGAAAGTTGCTTATCGCGCGTTGTTACATTATGTAAAACGTAATTGAAAATATTCTCGATTAACTATTGCAATTAATAACAACTATTTATCGCTGGCGGTTTCGTTCACATAATTCACTTCGAGGATTAAATTGAATGACAATACAGATTATAAAATATCGTTTCGTTCCGGATTAATAACTACTTCTTTACCGCAGATTATGCTTGAATTCCAATGCTCGCGTTTTATATCGCTAATTTGATTTATCCATTGTTATCTTATTCCTTCCGAATCAAAAATGCAAGTTGTTTGTGTTAGTTTGAGTAATTTGTACGACAGAAAGTCACACGATACTTATTAATAATATTTCGCGTGTTTCGCGGTACTTTACATCGCGTACGGGAGTGCTCGAAATTTCGCGCGATCGATGATTTTCGCGAGTGTGTTGTGTGAGTGCCACAAGGAAATCTGAGAGGAGGAGCAGGCTTGGGAGGCATCGGGCAACGACGGAAAATTGGTGAGGTAAGTGTCTTACATTTTCGTTATTTGCTACTTGTACAAAATAAAGCATCTGTTCTATGGTTTTATTTTATTTCTTCAAATGATTCGAACGAGGATTCGAATAAGTGTTAGAGGCAAAATCATACGTAGAAAATTTTGTGACTTTATATTTAAAAGGAAGACTTTCAGTATTCTATACAATTATTTTAATAAATGCCTATTTTAAAAAAATATATAAAGTATATTTAATACAATAATTTCGATTGTACATAATTAGTCTATAATAATCATATATGTATTTGTATTTTTACAGTACAACATATATTGTTAACGATGTACAACTGTGCTGATGCAGTTTC
Source organism: Vollenhovia emeryi (assembly GCF_000949405.1). Taxonomy (NCBI): domain Eukaryota; kingdom Metazoa; phylum Arthropoda; class Insecta; order Hymenoptera; family Formicidae; genus Vollenhovia; species Vollenhovia emeryi. The sequence continues at coordinate 1,559,396 of NW_011967231.1, read as the reverse complement.
AGTAAGCAGAATCGTATCAGTGAGTGATACATTACTTTTTATTTTAAATTGACGTTGCGCATACAATGACTTCTTTGCATGTATACAATATCTTGAAAATATACAATGCACAAACACGAACTGCGCGCGTTTTGCCATTTCTAGAGTAGATAAACTAAATGTCGCAATAAATGCGGCAGATATGATTTATTTGAGCTTGTCGGCTCTCGATGAATTTAAGACGCGTGATTATTAAACTATTTAATACTGAAAACTAAGTGATAGCGAATATGTTTAATCTCTGTTGACAGAGAAATATCTTTATTTAAAAAACCAATAATCTTCATTTGTCCCTGAGAAAATACGCAATTTTTCATAGGCAGCAAAGTAAACGTTAAGATTGTAGATAAAAATAAATGTTGCTAAATTCGTGTACGCCTCGGCGCGACAGGCGGCAGCCCCTCGACTCTCGGAACCAAACGCACGCGGGTGCATAAATAGAAAAGGTGTAATAGGGAGCAGCGAGTGGAGAGCAAGGGGGGAAGGAATACTCTCTCGAGATACATTAAATATGCACGCCGTAACCCTTGTAATATTAAATTAACTGTGCCCCGTTGCTCGCGGAAAACGCGTGCCTCGCATGCGTTCTTCCGCTACGCGGCCGTGAACCGCGCGCTGCGCCAGGATTCCGGCGATGATCGGAGCGTTCGCGCGGACCGTCGAAGGCGCGAAGTCCGCAAATATTTCGTAGGGCGACATGATGTGCAACAGGCGTCTCGGTGCGGGGGCACGTGCGTTCGGGCTGCCTCAGAATCTTCGGTATTTGATCGGTATCGATGGCGACCAATACGCGCGGCGTCGGTGTACATAGCCGACGCCGCGCGAACGTGCGGGCGTGTGTTTGTACGAGAATGTGCTCCGGCTAGTGTATGGATAACAGGGTCACTGTGCCAGCAGGACACGAAGGGGTCGTGCACCCCCTCGTCCCCGATTGTCCGAATACGTAACAGACTATTGGCACTACCGGTGTATCGCGTTTAGTGTAGATCGATCGATCGGTCCATTGATCGCGCTGCGTGCTTGCTCATACCGCCGCTTTACTATCTATAAACACCATTGCGCGGATTCACTGTCGCTTTAGGTATGCGTCGACCATTAATTATCAAGGCAGATAACATCGGCTGCCAATGCTGAACCGGTGTAGCCGGTGTAATATGTAAAAAGCCAGGCGGGACCGTGCTGTTTCTTTCCAAACGGTCGATCGAGTTCGTCTGTCCTGGAACAATTACCGGTTTAACAGGGTGAACAATGATAAAACGACGATATTAAACAGTTTATCCTGTCGTAGATACATAACAGTCATTTTGACTCCGCATTAATTCGGAGGTTGAATCGTCGGCTATCAAATCGAGCCCGACTCGGAATTTTCAGCATATTTTGATCGTCGAAACGTTGGGCGATATCGGCCCCCCCTCGGGTCCTATTAATTATTCCTGCATCCGTAAAGTCGTCTGTCGCGTGACCAGAAAAGGGTGTGGCTGTCATCCGGATAGCCGCCGAATGTATTAAGACACGACGCGGCGCCCACGTAAAAGGAACGCCGGGGCATTCGCTCGTGAGCCAAGTGACGTGAATTCACTTTCGTTTTATTCCCCGTCGTGTTATTTCGAGTTATCGGGAACTCGCGCTTATGTATTCTCTAAAACTCAGCACCGCGATTATTAATTATTAAACAACCTTCAACCCTTACACACGCGCGCGCGAAATGTACGTACAGCGGCGGCGCTGCATTCTGTATATCTATTTTTCATTACCTTCCCAGTGTAATTAGAGTACATTTCGGTATCCTTGCGCGAGGCAATTGTATTACATTTCCCGTAGCGACCGAATGTAATTATTTTTACAACGAACCAGCCTGAACCGGAACGGTGAACGCGGCTGCTAATGATTCTGCGGCATATCGGCACGATACGCGAATAACAGCCGACGAACTTGCCAAAAATTCAGACGCGAGTAATATGCCATTGTTTTCGCCGGGCGAATGGAGCGTAACATCTTGTTCGAACGGCGCGCGATAAAAGAATCCCGTACGCGTTGCGAATGATCGTGGACGGGCGGTGAATCGATGGTCAAACCCGACGGCAGAGAAGACAATTCATGGGCTTAGCCGCGTAATAAGAGACCAGTGTTTTTGGCTCGGTATGGGACGATGTTGTCCGGCCGCCGGATCACCGTGCATGGGGATAGAACGTAGGTGAAATGAGGGGTGAAGGGTGTCCAGTGACGATAGGTCGCCATGGCAACCGACTGCACCGCCTCACCACCCCGTGCATCCCCCATGGCTGCAGTCCGAGTTTGCGAGCGGAACTGCATCCTGGCAGAATGGGCTGAGGGGGTGGACGACGGAGGCACCCTGAATTTCGGTGGATAAGTGCGGAGGCACGGAGACGGGGTTTGAAACGAGGGAACGGACAGTCACCCCTGCGAATCTATGTCTAATGATTATCGCGTATCCTCGCTCCGCTCGAGATCCCCATGGAATTTCGCCTCGCGCGTTCATTAAAAATATCAAAGCCTCGTCGAATCGGAGAATCCCCCTCGCGATGGCTTATGGCGGAAGAGTCCACTTGGAAGATGCAAATCGTTCGCAGAAGCGCATTGCGCGCTATTAACAATTAACAATTGTCACGTCGTATTTGTTACAAAACTCTTTCTCGCTCCGCGCCGTTCGTTAGAGAAAAAAAAAATTGAAAAAAGCAGTGTGGGCCTCGCAATTTGCGTAAGGCAAACGTACGTGCGTCAAAGTGCAAACGCACGTCAATGGGGTTAATGGCACGAAAGAAATTGATAGAGTAACGCTTGGCGCACAGGCACGCGATCGGAGATAGTCAAATAACGACTTTTACTCCGCGGCGCAAGCAGCGTAATGGTCACTCCCGGGGAATCTCCTTGAACGAGGCCAATCGTAGGCCATTCCGCGCGAAACACGGCATTAGGGTACGCCGCGTGCTGATGGACGTGCACGCGACTTTGAAAGTTTTTCGCGGGGAGGGGTTCGCCGCGCGGGTACGGAAGGCGCATTACATTATTTATCTTATTTATCGGAGTTTGCGCCATTTTCTGATCTGATTCGGCGATAGCGGTCACGTACGGCCGCCTGGCGTCGGAGACAGCACACAAGGTGGCGTGTCAGAAAATTATTATATGCCTTACTTTGCCGTCTGTCTGTGCCGAGTGAATATTTTATTAATTCCATAAAGCGTCCACCTCGGCTTGTACTCGTGCGCCGGGGGCCTCCATCACGCCGGCGAACGCACGTCAAAAATGCCAAATGCCCTTTATTCGAAGCAGCGCGCTGCTTCCGCGAGCTATAATTGCCCTAAAGCGAGGCTTTCGCGTTGCTAAAAGCGAACAATAGCTAACACTCGTCAGTAAATCAATCGTGTATATAGCAAGCGTTGTTTGAATATATCGCGATGTGTTTTAATAAATTTCATTTGCCTGCGCCATTCGCGAGGCGGGGGGGAAAGATCAGTCGCGCTGACGTGCACGGGGGAGAAATATTTGGGAGGGAAGCACCGTTCGTTACATTAATCTTAGACCGAGGAATAATTTTACTACGGGTGAGATCCGAAGCGCGATCGCACACTAATTGGAGGCAAGACGATGAAGGAATTGAAAGTTTGATGACGCGGAATAAGGTACGCCCGGTGTCCTTAGTTCCTAGGGCCTAAGCCGCAAACTATGAATTTATGCAAATCGAGATAAGACCGGCACGTCTCCATGACCTCGGCCGAACCCCCCTCGTGGCCGTCGGGGTTACGTAGTGGCTTACAGTTCGGACTTCATGCCCTCCGTACGAGTCGGACTAGCCAAACGGTCTGAACTATCCGCGGACTTAACCGACTGTTAAGTTCGACTTGAGTTACTCGCAAGACCGACCCCGTGTAATCCAAAGGATCTCGGCGAAATGCCCCGGGTACGATTGTGTAAGCGCCACGCTCTCAAGTTGCAAAGGAGTCCCGACCCTCTCGGCAGTATCGCGGTTTCATCGGGATAGCAACCGACAAATAATAAGCGGCAGTCGAGAAGTTGTTGGGCTGTCGTACAAGTTGAACGATGATCGTGATTCCCGAACAATTCGCGCAATCGAACCGCGACGCACGGACAGGCACGTATCAATATTTCGATGAACTGGGTCAACGCGGAACAATATATTTTTCGGATCATTGACATTCAGTCGATACAATTTCAAAATACAATACAACTATATAACAAGGGAGCTTGCTATATTCCTTTTTCTTTGCTCGGCTGTTTCGTACAATCCAGGTCAATCGATTTTGTTGTAATCACTATAAATGGATAATATCTTTCTGCGATAGAAAAAAGACCAGGTGGCGGAGCAGAATGTCATTAAAAATTTTTTTCTTGCTGTTAATACCGAGATCGTGTGTGAAATTTTATTGATCCGGAGAAACTTTATTACAAAGGGCCGACTCGGTGGATCCTGCGCGCGCGATAACGCTCGTCTTGATTTCAAGCTCGCTTTTTCCCGACGCGGGCAGTGCCGATAGTATCTTTATGAATATTTCAATGCGCGCTTAATCGCCCCGATTCGTCGAAGTAAAAAAAAATATATATACATATATACACACGTACACTTAAGTGGATCCCAAGGAAATAACGAGTACTAGAAATCAATTCCGCGGCAAGATAGCCGAGGGTGGATTCCGTTTGGTGCATGTGGGTGGGCTGTCACGTGTACATGTCCGCGCGATGTACGTTCGAGGCGAGACCCAGGCTGAGCCGACGATAAGATCGGTCGCGTGAGCTAGCCTAGGGGTAGTTTGCCCCAAATGGCTAGTCCCATTTCCCTCGTCTCTAAGTAGCCGGGCTGTTTGTATCGCCGTACGTACGTGTCGGTGCGCCGTCGCCTCGGCGTATTCGCATTCTCCTCAACACCGACCTGTCCTCGTCACCGTCACACTTTATCCCCTCCCGCCCTCCCGCCGTCCTACTCGTCGGATCAGCCCGATAACGGAAAATCACTAGCGCGTCCCCGATGCCACGGCCGTGCCTGACAAAGCGTACGTTTTAAACGCTCTTTTTTGCCCGCGCGTCGGACGGAATGACAAGATGAACGGTAATTTTCGACTACGGCGATGTCATCGAAGCTGCGGAATATCTCCCATCGTCGGCTCCAAATCCTTGCGGACCCGGGGCGCTCATGTCGGACAAGACGAGCGAGCGTCCTCGAGCGTCCTCGAAGCGCCATCAGAAAAGTCGCGCGCCGGCGGAGTAGTAATCTGGCGACAGTTTCATTAACGCTCTTCCGGCGGATCCGTCGAGGATTTGGGGCGGAGTGCACGCCCGGTACGCTGCACAGCCTATCTCCTACCCCGTTCCTTTCGCAAATCGGCTCCGGAGTGCCTCCCTTTTCCCGTGCCCGGGAGTGCTTTTGGGCCATGCGAATCCGGCGGACAAGTACCTACCCTGAAATCCTGACGTCCTGACGTGGCACTGCACCGCGGTAGCGAGAGATCGCGTTGCAGAGCCGGGGCTGCAGAGCTAAGCTCAGCACATTGCTGTGTACCTTCCGGCTTACGGCCGATAATGTTTTCATATTGTGGCGACCGCGTATGTTCGCGGCATGCCGCCGGCATTACCTCGCTTCTTGCGAGCTCGCGGCTGATCTTGCTCGAGAATGGGACAGGTCGGACAATCCTTCATCTCCCTCTCTCTGTTTCTCTCTTTCTTTCTCTCGCTGCGCGGCGCTTGTATCTTCGATCTTCATTCTCCCTCGTGCCGTTATTATACTTCGCTCGCTATAATCTTCCAGCATCCGACGCGTTCCGCCGCGGTAAACGTGCTTAAAAGTAGGCTGGAGGACCCGCTGCGTGGCATACCTCACCGCATGAGAACTTAAAAGGAACCACGAGAAGAGACACTCGACTCTCGAGTCGAGGACTCGACCCCGGCTTGCCGTTTGTCTCCGGTGCTCTCCTCGCACATCTTTCTTCGCCTTCCTTCACTCTCTCTCTCTCTCTTTTTCCTTTCTGGAGCACGGCTTTCGACGCCGGGATTTTGCGCGGCACCCGCCGACCCGTCCTTGCGGCGCGGCCTTGACATTACTTCGAATGGTGCTCATCTCGTGCGCTTTCTCTTTTCGAGCGCCAAGTACATCGCGTAACCGGATTCGGTGCGTAAGAGGATTCCGCCAATCCAGACGGCTGTACACAACTCATTCGAGTCTCGAAAAATAAATAAATTTACGTGGTTCCTCGACGAGTGCTCCGAATCAATCGATTACGAGATTATCCTAAAATATTTCTTTGACTAATGAAAGTACGTATCGGTCGTCGCGGGTGGGAAAATATTTGCGAGTTTGTATACGTGCAAGACACATTGTAAGACAAAAAATTCTCGCATGAAATATGATCGTACGCCATATGGCAATTAAGCTGGGGACGATAAGGGACAGCGGGCAAATATTTGCAAGGTGACGTCTTTACTAGCAACCGATTATACGTGTATAGAACTCTTTTGCCTTATCGATGTCGCAGCAGGCGCAGATTTACGAAAATTAAAATGTGAAACGCGAGCAAGTTATTTGCCTGTCATAAGCTTCGGTAAATTTATGAATGCAATTGCACTGGTCGTAAAATATCGCGATAATAAACAAATGAGAGTCGCGAAAATCGGAGATAACAAAATCGAAAGGTATAAATTTAATCAGAAGCGGCAGACTCGCGCGAGCAACAAGATTACGAAGAAATTTCAAGCCACGCGTACATTTCTTTGCGCGGAAACGATTGTCCGCTATGTTTCCTTCTTATCGATGAAAGATATGTGTGTACGTCTGTCTTTAATTTGTCAAGAAGGTTAGATTTCTGTTAAAGCACCGCGATGGTCAAAGAGCATGTGCGGTCCGGCGCAAAAGAGTTGGGGCGCTTAACTTTAAGCCGGCGCTAATGAGATTGGAACACGGCGGAAATTTTGTATAACGAACCGAAGAAGCTTTTGGTCTTTGAATCAAAGTCCACCTACTTTTCAAATTTACAAAGGCCTCGGCCCCGCGTCGATGAAATATACTCACTGCACAATATCACAGAGAGAAACTTTTCGAAACGTCGCCAACTCTTATTAGCGCCGATCAAGTTAAGTACTCGGTAAATTGCCCCGTGCAATATTCAGTCGTCTGAGGCGTCATTTTGCAAGGCGCATTATTTTCAATAATCGCGCAGATATACGAGATATCGGGGCGTATACGGTGATTTAGTGGCCCGATACGGCAACCATGACAATACCTTTATGTGTCATTAACTTATCCATCGTAATCTGGAGACGTGGAAAGAAATCGTTTACGAGCGATTCCGAATCGGCCATATGGCGGGTTCTGGTACGGGCTTATCGAAAGATAAGTCGATGCTATTAAACCACCCCAACGGACCCCCGCGCACCTGTCCTTCGCACGCCACGTAACATGTCGAGTCCGGTGGGATTTTTACTCCGTTCTGCGGATACACCGGCGGAGTCTTTTTATCGAACAAAGGCTCGCCTTTTAACGAGTGTACGGTAAACCGAGATAGGAGATAGTGAATTTAAATGTCCTCGAATATAACAGACGGGACGCACGCGTAGAGAGGTGCACAGGCCGGACAAAGCCGGGGGATCGTCGCGACGGATCTATCCGCTCAAAATTTTCGTCACTTGGCAATCCTGGAGTGCCCTTTTTTATCATCCCACGTCGACAAGTCCTTTTGAAGCGCGCATTATAGCTCGACGCTAAGAAATCCGATAACGCCAGCGATTATTGTATTTTGAAAGATTCTCGTTATTCATTAATCGACGTAAATTATTAAGACATCGCAGTAAATCGATTGGATAAACATTTTGCTATTACTTCCCGACGTTCATTTTTTTTTCGGTTTACGAGAAATGCGTTACTTACTGCCTTTGGAAAAAATGGTAGATAAGATAAGACACTGTCAGTTTACGTTTTTATTCTCACTTTCCGTCAATACATATTGCTTATATCTACAAGATTATACTATACAAATATATATTATATTGATTTTCTGGGTATTACAGAAATTCAGTATTGTATATTAATATTTAATTCCTCGAAGTACAATCTTCAGATCTGACTCATAGTAAATTAATAAGATCATCGTCCATTATAATCTGCCGCGATTATACAGAAAACTTATCCATTTTTAATAATCTGGGCCGTCTCTGCCCAAAATCTTTTTACGTTGTGCCATCAATTCCTCCGCAGTAATTTGTACCTGACATCTGTTTGCATAACGGTTACATTTTATATTGGCGCAGCATTGCAAGTCATAGATGCACTGAAATTTCATAAACACTCTATTATTGGTCAAATCAATACAATTTAAACTGAAATAATGGAAGGATTAATAACTCGTAACATAACAAATAACATATCAAATCAGTTTTAAGAAAATATTTACGTATGAAGAAAAGATATAAACAATTTCCGTTAAATAATGACGTTGTGCAACCAGCGAGCAGGTTTCTTGTGAAAAAAACAAGTAAAACATATAGAATAAAAGCTTTTAGTAGTAAAAAATTTATTTGTCATTTTTTACTTGCTTTTTCACGACGAATTATCTGCTTGCCAAACACTACAGATTTACTAAACACTCTATATAACAATACGTAAATTAAAAATATCGAGACAATATAACAAAAAATTGGAAAAAGATAAACTTTGAAGTACACTGTAAAAATATATTTTACATTATTCTGAGTGGATTCAATATACTTTCGGTATATATGTTACCGCCAAAATTATGCGTGCATTTTGAAATATTAGGATAAAACCTCTCGGTTTATCAATTGTGCGCTTTTGGTATATTTTCTCGTGCAAATAGTCGTATGAATCGTTTAGCATTCCATTACGAGGATAGCAGAATCATAAGCTTAGAACTTTCCCCGTATTTTCCTCGTGATTGTAGCGGTATTGCATATTTTTAAGAAACGACATTGAAAGAAAAAGTGGCTTTATCAGAAAAATAAAAGATGCATGAATACGTATACTAACAGGGTCACCGTGTCGACCGCAGTTAGCAGGCTTATCGGTAGCACCCATGATAAGAGAGACGGTTAGCAACGCTACAAAGACGCACAGCAATATTTTCGCCATCTTCTCAGTCTCGTATTCTGCAATCAAATAATTTTAGCGGATTAGAAAGTTATAGAAAAAAAGACCGCTTCGCAAATTGGTAATATTAAAAATCGGTTTTAATTGTTCCATATTACTTTAATTATCTTGGAATATAGAACGTCTTATTTATTGTTCTAGATAATTTTCAATTTTAACTCTTAATTTATGCGTGGCGCGTCCAGACGTATTCATGAGGTTTACATAATGCGATAAGTCGACCGTGAGTTTTATACTGGCGCAGCAGGTTACAGGTATACGCGAATGAATCATCAAGGCCTGACTCAGTTAGTTCTTCAATGGACAAAATGACCTCTAAGATTGTGTCTTACAATTTATGTCATTACTCGGCTATGAATATGTTCCTGATATACTGCTGACTGCAAAAACTATACAATTATTTTAATTATATTTTGAACGAATATAACGCATGTCGAATGTGTTGAGATATCTAATAGCATAGCAACGGTACGGAATCGCTTATTACAATTAAATTTTATGATGTTTGCGTGTATTTGCTGTCTCGAAAACACCTTTGCATACACATCTTTTTGGTTCCCTAAACTTTCAGCTTTTTAATTTAATGTACAACATTAAAATATTTTTAATTGGAACGTAAAAATTTTACTTTCCCTTAATTACTTTGTGTGAACAGATAAAAATTGAAAATTAGAACACTTTAAATATTTTTAATGTGTGTGAATAAATGATGATATAATTGAGACTCTTGTGGATAAATTGGCATTGCAATAAGTTTCTAAAGATAATATTTATTGTCACTTCACCAAATCTCTTGTTGATCCACTGGCTATTTAGTAAACAGAAAACAGTTGTAAACGATTTTACGATAAATATTAATTTTATTAAATGCGCGACTAATTGTTTTATTTGTCCAACACTCTCAATTATATTATTTCATAAATTTTAAGAAGAGTACTTAATGTGACACATTTCAAAGTAGACCAGTTATAATTTGTACTGAAAAATCTCACTCACCAGACGCCTCGACAAAATTCCTCGCAGATCTAATCTTCTTGAGAGCTGAACCTCGACTGAATACTTAGTTCGTAACAGTCAAAGCATTTATACGACTCACACAAGTAAATGTGTAGATTTGTATATATCTGATGACGTATTACCAACCAACGGAGAAGTCGTTACATTTTTTCACACACGTGGCACAATGTATTGTTTATAATTACATTTTTACCTGTTTATGCAACTTTAATCATATGTATATATGCATATGTATGTCTCACATATTCGACATATCATCATTGTAACAGCAGTTTCTTTGTCTTTCTTATCGACGTTTCATTTACATTCAGCGGTATTTCTTACAAATTTATTTAATTTTTCAAATGAATTACCTGTTATGTTATAAAAAATGTTCCAAGTCCAAGTATGTTAGATTTTTAAGAATTCTTTGAAAGTATTATGTATAACGCAACATTTTTATCGCGGTATTTATTTAACTCTTCCAATATCTCTTCTAAGAAAACCGGGTCGGGTTAGATTATGCTCGGCAGTATTTACGTTTTACAAAATAAAAATACTTCGCATAAAAATAATATAAAGCCTTGCGTGGTAAAATTTCAAATTAATTCCGGGATTTCCGTTATGCGAAATCTTTTAAACATTAGCTAAGTCGGAAAATATCTTCTCGGAATGTAGAGTATGCGATTTCCGAAACGTACAATGTATACAGTGAAATAACAAGACACTCGCGAGTAAAACGGGAATCTCTTCGTTGCACTTAAAGTTAACTTGTGTATTGAGAAGAAGTGATGTTGTCAATGCTCACAAGTCGCTTATATTTCAACACCAGCGACTGCGACGTCGACTCGAATGCTCGTCAAGTTAATACACGTTTTACTGCGGAAGTAACTCGCACTCTGTAGCCATCCGCTACGTCAATCTTGAGCTCGCGTTCGCGGGACAAATTGTTTTGCGGATTTCGGTTATTATAGGTCGCCTTATACGCACGCGGGAATATGAGAATGCAAAAAGAGAGGCGCCTTCCGCTGATATTCTCTTTCCATTTCAGCAGTATCGAATGCACAAGTGCTTTTTGCCCTTTGCGCCGGCATTCTATCGAGTGCATATTGCGCGCCTCGTGCATTCCATTGATTCTCCGACAAAGCGCTCTTGTTCTTTAATTCGGTTGACAGGAAACAACAGGAAAGGAAACTGAATCATCCGGTAGCATTGTCCTTTTGTTCGCCCACAGTGGCTGAATAGAAATAGTCGGGGGGTTTTTTTTTCCTGTCATCGGCGCAGCTTCGACACATCATGAGCCAAATTAACCTTTTTTTAATATGTCAGTGGCAGCACGCTTGACGCTTTTAAGCGACATTCGCGATTCGCGGATTTACCGCCGTAAGTTCGACTCGAGTATCCGTTGCCGGTTCCACTTTTTCGGCGTGTTCACGTTTACGTGTAAAAGATGTTCAATAAGTATGACAGGTTTGCGTGCCCCTCGTTCGTTTGGTACAAGAATTTGAAAATCTCGAGTAACATTTTCGAACGAAAACTCATAATCTCGAAGAACTTTAGTGCCGTATTTACGATCACGCTTCCTTCAACTGATGCCGCGATGATAAAAAATTGACACCTAATCCTGCAGATGAAGGAGTGAAGTAACTAGAAAATATAAGCAGTTTTTATCCTATCCTTGCCAGTAATACAAAACGCGTTACCGATTTTGACTGTATACATATTGTTGAAAATTAATACGGAACAATATAAATACCCGAGAATTTGCATTTAATTGGTGAAAATATAAACGTATAAAGAGTACGTGCGTATGTCAGATCCAGTTTAACAAAGTGCAACATAATACCAATTATTTCTATATTATTAAATATCATGCTCATTTATATTGCATTTATATTGTCCATGAACACATGTTTTGTGTAACATTTATAGAGTTTTACACAGCCGTGTTACTTTTGTCGACAAAATGTAATAGTTGGCCAATTGTTTTGTAATTAAATGACGTTTGCGATCACGTGGATCGACTATTTAATAATATAAATGCAATTGGCGCTAAGAAGTGAAATACCAACACGTTAAATCGCTGCGCTTGATGCAACACTCGTTATGCCGCCTATACAAAAAATAAAACGGAAATTAATGCAATTTTTCGGTCAATTAACAAAATTATTTAATTATACGGCACGGGTCTAAGCATATCCGATTAATGTGTAAATTCGTGTACATGCATTTCGCACGAAAAGAAGAACTTTTATTTGTAGACTGTAATATTTTTTTGTCTAACTTTAATTGTACACTTATAAAGTGCATTAATGATACACATCGACCTTTTTACATATACATTATCTCGTTGTTTAATTGATGTATATTTAATTATGCATCTAAAACAACTAAACATAGCGTTCATGGTAGAAACTATAGCATGTAATAATAGATATTAAATTTCAAGCACATCCGATTATGCCCGCAGATATATTTACGATAATCCCTCCAAATAATAATGGGCGCGGTCGTCTAATTCGTTTTAACCATTATCGAAGAATTAATGATTGTGTAAGTACAGTTTCAGTATGCATGTGGTAATTCCATAAGCCTTTTTAATTCTTTTTTACTTGCTTTGGATACTACTCGAGTATGTTAAAGTGTTTTTCAAAAACGACTATTAAATGTATATTATAAAGACGGTTAGCCCTAAACCCAAAGACATTAAACGATACAATCTTGAATTAAATCTAAAGCAATTTTATATTAATATTTATGATATCATTTTATTTTGGATAAGCGTCTATGCATTTTGCAAAATTAATAATCATAATAAAAATTACGAGTATATTTTAAACTATACTTTTTAATATGCAATTATTTAAGAACGACTTATTTATTTATGCATATCGTTTAATCCAATTTTGAAAAAATTAAATACTTTTTAACTATTGTCTTATGAATACAATAAATGATATTTTATATGTACAAAATAAACGCAATCAACACAGAGATATTATATGCTCCATTGCTACGGGAGATTAAGTGATAATTATTGTGTTACAATTGTATAAATAAATAAATAATCTCACATATATATATAACAGCAATACAAATTTAAATGTATTGATATTAACAAATTCTTTAATGTAGTTGTTAAATATATTTTCTTATAAATATATATTACACATTCACACAAACGCGCGCGCGCACGCACACATAATTATTAATAAATAAGACGAAAAATATTAGCAGTTAGCAATTTGGATCTTTATTAGTTATACAGTTTAATTATACATAATAGGTATAGAAATTATTTTTGCGTTAATGTATATTAAAGAAAAATAGTACCATAATCGATAAGAAGTGATAAACGATATTAAGATAGTGGCACATTTGGTGGATACGGTCCAGGACCAAGAGGTCGTTTATCTTGTCCAGGTATAATTAGACCACCTTTCGGCACGCATTTGGCTTGATAAGGCGCACAAATCAAATAGCGACAGCAGTCATCAGACGTATGACACTAAAATATTTAAAATATAATACTTAGAAATATATTATTTGACATTAAAAATCATTATTATTGCGGATATATCGACACAGGTTTAAAACATTATTTTATTATAATAATAAGTTCTAATAAGTTTATGCGAATTACAGAGGACAAAATATTAATTAAAATTGAATGAACTTCTTAATTCTGACATATCTCGTTTTCTTCGTCCGTCTTTATAATGCGGAAAAAGAAATTTATTTTCATAAAATACATAAATACTTACCAATTCAAGCCAAGGGCTGCACATATCATCAGCAGCCATAGCCATGGCAATCATAATAAAAATTGTGAAAATAACAAACTTCATCTTGCCAATATTTTCTGAAATCATTATTTCTTGTATAATATATGTATACATTTTGATATGCACATGCAATATAATAATAATAATAATAATAATAATACTTTTATAAACATCGCGATAATAACTTCACGTGAATATATCTTTTAAAGAACATAAGAATATTTTATTAATAATATAACATAAACAATTTTATAAAAATAGTTTATTATTAATTTGGATTTAACTTTTATTTGAAAAAAATTAAAGAAATAAATTAGATAAGAACTTACTGTTTCTTTTGAAGAGCTGATTGGTTATGTGGATTGTACGATGTAATTGCAACTGATGGGACCTTTAATCTTCGAAGAGTATTTATACGTTGTATCGCACTTGTGCAAATCGAAAATATCGGAAACGTACTGTTTACATTACCTGTTATTTGAAAGGAAACATCTGTCTGGACAAATTGTTATGAAGTTATATGGTTACCTCTTTAACTCGAATTATTAATTACAACCATAAGATTGTAATTTATCAGTTACGTATGTTGCAAAACGGAATATTCTGTATTTTGTTGACGTTAGAATGTTTTACAATGTTCGATATATTCTGCAGAGTTAAATTACATAATATCAAGTTATAAAATGCAGTTATATAAACTGCTTTGTCATATTATTACAAATCTATTTTATTATTAAACAACTGCATTGAAATTGTATCAATTTAAAGATGTTTTGATAAATCTCTTATAAATATTTAGGACGAGCAAAATATAAAATTTGTAATTTTGAAAAATTCTTATTAAAAAAGTAAAAATATTCTTTTCAAAACTCAATAATTTCAAATAATAAATGTGTAATAATACCGTTTTTATAATATTTTTTCAAATTTAAGTGTCTTTCGATTCTAATGGAATATCGCCACTGGCTATTTAAGATAAGAAGATGAATTATTGCAAAATACTTTAAACAAATACATTGTATATTCAGTTGCAACAGTACGCTCTAGCGGAAACTAAAAAGGAAATTTATCTCGCAGCAAATTACACTCACCATATCATTATACATTAAATTTTGAGTAACGAGAACTAAAGACATTGTAATTTGATATTAGAAGTTTTAATTTTTTTAAATATCGGTTGATTATCGATTGATCATCAAAGCTATTTATTTTATAATTTACATCAGAATGTATATACTTGTTTGTAATATAAGATCTGAGCACATTCTCTTATTTTCATAAAATAAATATCACTATTAAATAAATTATTTTTGCTGTTACAAATCGATTTCCTTTTGGTTGACAGTGTAAATAAGAATTCGTAGTCATTAAGACAATATATTGCTGCGTAACTAAACACTTTATTTCTATAACTATACACTTTTCTGATTTATTAATTTTTCACATGTTTTGAAATTAAATAAGATTAAATCATAATTCTTTGCAACAAAGTCCACATTGAGCTATCATTTATGATTGTTAGATTTCTTTGATATCTATTCTACTTCTACACCTCCGGGTCTGTACGTGCTTATGGTTTTCATCAGATGCCTGATTACTCGTAACGATGAGTTTATAAATTACACACATATTGCAACAAATTTCATTACTTGTGC
>NW_011967231.1:1534267-1542350 GCF_000949405.1 Vollenhovia emeryi | reverse complement strand
GTATTTCGTATTACTTAACTTAATTATTTAACTCAATGACTTTCGTCGCTTCTGGTATAATTCGTATTTTTCACATTTATATAATTGTTCACTGTAATTAACACTCAAGTAGAATAAAGAACGAATAAAAGATATTTTCGTATAAGGTGTCATAATTTGAACATCTTGAGTCGTGTTATATTCACTGCTCAAGATGTTTAAAATGTAACACCTTATACGAAAATATCTTTTATTCGTTTTTTATTCAAGTAGAATAAGGTCAATCAAGTAGAGAATAAAGAACGAATAAAAGATATTTTCGTATAAGGTTTCATATTTTGAACATCTTGATTCGTGTTATATTCACTACTCAAGATGTTCAAAATGTATCACCTTATACGAAAATATCTTTTATTTGTTCTTTATTCTACTTAATTGTGAACAATTTGAAAAAAAGATGCAACATGTTTCCTACAGGGAACATGTTTAAGACACTGAATATGTAAAATAAAAATAGCAATCAAGTAAATTGAATGTACTATACTTACGTTTCTTACATTTTTAAATTTGTAAAATTTTCACAATTTTCTTCAATTAGTTTATATATATAATAAATTAATATTAGATTTGACTGTCCATATATTACAATTTTAATATAGCATAATATTATGCAACGGTACTTACGCTCCCTTCAAGTGATAAGCAGACCATGACCAAAGTCATTGCGACAAAGCAAAGGAGCACGATGAAGTTTACTATTTTGATTAATTGTTTGAGAGATTTCTGTTTATAAAGTACATAGAAATATTGTGAAAGTAGAAAAATACTTTTAAACTAGAGATGAATCTTTCGTATCCTTTATAGTCAGCCTACTCAAGTTCAAAGTAAATTATTTCGAAGATGGCTCCATTTATAGTGATGCCAGACATAACAGCATGCTTATAGCATGTAGAGGGGATATGCTAACATCGTAAGGCAAGAGCCTATGTCCATGTACGTTCGACACCTTAGTCAGTTTCAATGGTAGAAAAGAACTGACACACGATCAGTCATCTCTTTCTCTCTCGACCCATAACTATAGCTATGTTATTTTAGATTTCGTATTGGAGAGTTGGTGGTGCGATGCGCAGTGTTAGTTTATTATCGATTTATTTCCTTTCTATAAGTTTTTATATATTTAATAATTTTATAAGATTATTTTGTATATAAAGACGTGATATTTTTACCTAGTCTCTTTTTGAATATAATAAATCAGGGAATGTTACAATTTATTACATAATGTCTTTTATAATTTATATGTTTTCACAATTTATATGTTTTTGGCTTGAAAACTCAAAACAAAGTATTTAAATATACATCTGTCGTAAAAATTATGTTATGAAAACATTTGTTTATTCACTCATATAAGTATATATTTGGATAAACTACATTTTATATAAAAGCATAAAAAAGTATTCCAACAAAAAATATTCAAAACAAACGAAATGAAATTTTCTGGGATAAATTTTCTTTATCTTTTGATGATTTAAAATCATTTTTTAAATATTATCCAGAAATGGTAAAGTGCAATATGCTAGGTGCCAACTAAATATTATTGCCTAATGGAGCGTTGTTCTTTGTAATTGCTTTTTCTGCCATTAACAAGTAAGGATAAAAACATGCGCAATGCAACGCAAGGTTAACGTAAGAATGAGTCAAAAACGATATTACTCAACGTTGCACAGGTGGCAGTTTCTGACTTCCTAAATAAGATCTTTTTAATACATAATTATCTCAGAATAATATTATTCCGTTTTACTTAATCAAATTCGCAAGAAAATTAGAATCTTTAAATTCTGTTCTATTAATATTTATAAAAGATTTTATACATATGTTATAAAGATATAAAATTCATCAAAGTATTACGCATATATGCAGCGGCAGTGCAAGATATAGAACAATTAAATATATTTACACATATTACACACCTTTTTATATTAATATAAATACATTTTTCTTTAAATGTACATTACTTGTCTATAGTGTTAATTGTTAATGAATAAGACAGGGAATATTGATAGCTCTTGAATGTCTTTATTAGAAGTTACATGTGATATAGAACTCTCTATCTCACTCTTCTTTTTTATACATATATATGAAAAACAGTAGTGCCGTAGTCAGATATAATAAAGTACCAATCCATATTAGTATGGCATTTTTGGTCCAAGAGGTCTGTTATCGTTTTCATCCCGAACCTTTTGTTGCACACATATGTTAGCATGTGGCACACATTCCAGATAGCGACAGCAGTCATTAGTTTGTCTGCACTAAAATATTTATAATATACATTAGTTCGAGATATATTTCAATATAAAAATTAATATTAATTAATATTGGAAATACACCAACGCAAGTTTCAATTAGTATTTGCCTATCTCTTTTAATACACATAATAAATTTATACGAATTATACGTAGAATATAAAAGGTAAATTTTTAATTTCTTTATAATTTTAATTTCATTTCATTCGTTCTTTTTCGTTTTTAACTCGTTTATAATATACAAAAAATAATGGTCTTTTGTATTCATATAATACATAAATGCGATCGAAATACATACAGGGAGACTCAAAGGAATGCACTCATACGCAAATGTTTCTGCTTGCTTCCCTTGAAGAGCAGCCATAGCAATCATAACGAAAATAGTGAAAATAACGAACTTCATCTTGTCAATGTTTTCTGTAATTATTATTTCTTGTATAATAATTACAATATACGTAATATATGTATAATATAATAGCTTAATAATAATCCCATACATCTTCAAGATGTCTATTAGACATGTGTGTTGTATGGGACGCTATACTATAAAGCACCATAATCATTTTACACAAAATATATCTTTAAAATGTCGAAATTAATAAAATAATAAAATTGTATTAATATGTAATACGGATAGTTTCGTAAAAATAGTTTGATGAATTTAAGAACTCACCGTTGTTCTTAGGAAGTGGACTGCCTTATGCTTTGTACGATGTGATCGCAACTGATCGATCTTTGACATTCGAACTGTATTTATACTTTATATTTTACACTTGTGTAAATTGAAAATATCGGAAATGTACCGCTTACATCATCCGTTATAAAGGAAATATTTGTTTTGGAAGACTATTACGAAGTTAAATTCTCGCCTCTTTAATCCAAATTATTAATTATAAGAGCCGTAACAGGCGTATATTTTATTTCAGTTCCGTATTTCACAGATTGAAATATTTAGCATTTGTTGACGTTAGAATCTTTTACAATATTCAGTATATATTCCACAAGATTAAATTACAGAATATAATAATCAAATTATAAAATACAATTGTATAAACTGTTTTTTTCACATAATTACAAATCTATTTCATTATTAAACAAGTACATTGAGGGAATTGTATTAGCAAAAAGATTTTTTAATAAATCTCTGACAGACATTTCGGATCAGAAGGCAGAGATTATTATAATTTTGTTCTCGTTAAACAAGTAAACATTGTTATTTTTAAAATACAGTAATTTCTAATAATAAATATTTAATAATACCCTTTAGTCTTTTAAATTCTTTGAAATTTAATAATACCGTTTGTAGTAAAGTTTTTCAATTTAATCATTTTTCGATTCTAATGAAATATCGCCGCAAGCCATTTAAGATAAGGTGAATTATTGCAAAATATTTTAAGCAAATGTACATTATGTATTCAGTTGCAACGGCATACTCCAGCGGAAACTAAAAAGGAAATTTATCTTGCAGAGAAAATTACAGTCACCTTATGATACATACAATTTTAAGTAACGAGAACTAAAGACATTTTAATTTGATGTTACTATATAATTTTATTTGTTAATTACATTGGTTGATCATCAGATCTATTTACTTTATAATTCACGTCAGAATGTATGTTTCTAATATATAAGAACCCAATCAATTACATTTTCATTTTCATAAAATAACTATTAGCATTATAAAATAAATTATTTCTGCTGTTACAAATCAGTTTCCATTCGGTTGACAGTGTAAAGTAAAGGGTTCTTATTCATTAAAACACGAAGAATAGGTTACATATTGCTGGGTAATGACTAAGCAAGTGTATTTCCAATTATTGTAAATTTTCACATATTTTTAAGTTGAAACAAGATTAAATCATAGTTCTATTCAAGAAAGGCCAGGTCGAGCTATTATTTATGATTATTCTGCAGCATCCCTTGGTCCCCAACCCTGCACGTTTGCTGGGTCTACGGGTCCCATTCCCATTTTCCCGGTACATCTACCACCCCATCTACCACCAGCCCATTGATTACATGTAAATGGTCCGCAACAGTCATCGTCTGTCGTGCACTGCAAAAGATTCCGCGAGATTATGATTTTGTACGTTGTCTTTTGTATTAAGTAACTTAATTATTTAACTTAATGCACTTTCGTCACTTCTGGTTTAATCCATTTCCACGTATTTATAAAATTGTTCACTTTAATTAACACTTACATCGTAAAATATTTAAGACACACTTTAAATAAAAATATCTTTCACTCTTTCTGGCTAATTGCGATTAACTTAGAGTAAAGAAATTACACGTTTTCTATAAAGATGTTTGGTACACCGAGTTAACGTACAAAATATATATAATAAATATAAAATGTAAATAACAATCAAGTAAACTAAAAATATCTACATTTACGTTTCTTATATTGACTTTTCGAAAATTTGTGAAATTTTAAAATTGTGTCATCTATGTAAATTATATAAAATTTATTTTTAAACAAGGGTATTATTAAATTATATTAATTAATTTAATGGTTTTCATAAAGCAAATGTATAAATTAATAAAAGATTTGACTGTACACGTATTACAGTTTTAAACAATACTATGCAACGGTACTTACTAGCATTCCGGGTCTATTGCACCCCATGACCAAAGTCATTGCGACAAGCGCAAAGCAAAGAAGCACGATGAGTTTTCCCATGTTGATTAATCACTTGAGAGATTCCTGTTCTATAAAGTATGTAGAAATGTTGTGGAGGTAAGAAAAGGTTTTTAGACTAGAGTTGAAACTTTCGTATCCTCACCTGTAGTTAGCTGACAAGTCAAATTCAAAGTGAATCATTTCGGCGAGCGCTCAGCTTATATACAGAATCAATGTGCACATAGAAATATAGAACGATAATCTCTTTACATACATGGGCGTGTGGTGCACCTTGAGAGTTTTTACGAGTCTACGCTGTTTATGCTCATCACTGATATTATTACCGTTTATCAGGCTTCATCAATTGCACAAATACGGTGAGAATCCTAGAGGTAAACACATTACGTAAAGATCTATGTATTCATGGATCTTGACAAAGACTCGGAAAAATTATAAACTCCCCCGCAAAACAATATCACGATAACAAAAGCCTTTCCTCGTGGCCCGCGATAGCATCGTGGTGCAATCGCGTCACTTCTTTATTTGTCCGTTTATTCAATATATCACGACAATCAACCACAACATATTCATTGCAATGAAAATATCACTAATACCGCGAGAGATGGATTTTAGCATCTATAAAACGTACAAGATTTAATTCTATTAATTTTATAGCCGTAACATTGAAATATGATTTGTGCAATTAACCAACAGGATAATAATGCTTGCCCTTTAAACTAGTGCTTTCAATAATAGGAATACTTTTGATTTTTACTTTCACTCGAAATACTAGAATTCACAATAAATCGCCCTGCGTAATGTTCGGATGAATCATCTCTCTTGGAATCTTTCCAATTCTTCTTCCTCTTTTGCAACCGTAAAATTCTCGAAAGCCATCATTCCTAATTTCATCATCAAAACAGGAAGATATATTCTCGTGTCGTGTTTATCTCTACGCAAAGCATGATAAGATGTGCAAATTTCCAACAATCATCGTAAATGATAAATTAATCAAGTTTTAGTGCACTACTACATTAAGATAACAAAAGTAAATGGACATGTATAAGAAAGTGCCAATAGTTTCACAGATACAGTGTGACGAAAAACTATCTTTATTTGTGCCGAAAGAAATTTTTCTTAAACTTGTAACAACATATTGAATTGAAATATTGTAAAATTTTTCTTCTCGCTAGATTGTCGCCGTAAATGTTTAACACGAGATATAAGTGCTCAATAAAGCACATGTCTAATTTATACATTTTGTGAAATTAAAACAATTTATTCTATTGTTGTCGTACTGCATTGTGATATGTTAGCAACGTTACTAATTATCCAAAGATCCTTTTGAGATAGCCAGGATAGCGGGGATTATTATTTAACGTGTCTGTCAAATTCAAAATTGATCTAGCATTAATAATACGGTTTGCAGCCCCTGATAACATTATTTCGTTTTCGCATTCCTCACTATAATGTATCCGCGCAAAGTTATTATTTCGACATTTGGCCCCGATTTCGCGTATGATGTAGCAAAATATAATCACGTTTTGTCAACAGTGTCGTCGTGCCACGGCCGTCACGGCGCGCAGGGCAGTTTGCACATTCCCGACTTTTTATTGTCCGAAAGTGTCACGATTTGATGTTAGTTGTAATCGTCCATTACGTTTTTCGCCCGCTGTCGGCGATAATTGGCGGCACCACCGGTGTAATATTTCAGAACACCCGCCGTGTAACGCGCTCGCGTGTCATTCGGCCTATCAAAACCGTTCTCCAAATTGATTCAGTTGTCGTTCCTCCCTGCAGAAGAAACCTCTTCGTATTTTCAGGAAATTTCCCACCATAATGGTTGTCGCGTTTTCTTCCCCAAAATGTGTTTATTAAGCAATTAATAGAATATTCAGCTTAAATCAATTCGACACACATGTATAATTATTATTATCACATCCGTTTATTTTCATATCTTTAGAGAGTGTTTTAAAAAGCGTTTTTTTTATTGCGGTAGATCGCACTTTAAAAAGTCAATAGCTATTAATTTACCAATACGACAATCTATCAAAGCATACACCAAATCACAAAAAATATGAAAAATAAGTACTTTTTTTTCTTGTTTGTTCTTTCATATGTATTTCCATAGTATATTTTTAAGCAATATGAAATGTGGGTAATTTTTATTCTAATTTTCTCTGTGAGAGATGCGATTTTAACTTTTCCGTGTGAATCCTCATAAATTTCAAGTATTTTCATCTAGCTAAATTAACGGTATCAATAGTATATGGATATTATAATGAATTATGTAATTTGTATAATTTGTACATATAGTATTAATTACATGCATTAATAACAAACAACCGATGCAGCGTACAGCCAAAAATATGTAAACGCCTAATTCCCACTGTCACTCAATCTCCGACCAAACCCCCCGTAGCTATCATATATAATATTTTCTCTCTACGCGCAAAGTTCGCTTAATTGAGTGCGCCATTATCTGTAATTTAATGCAATGTAAACGATTAAAACGTTTATCAAATTCGGTCTTGATTCTGGACTAACTGATGAGTGGCGAATCATTTCGTTATGACGATAATTGTGCAATTACAAATGTATAGCCGGTTGAAGATAATAAAAATCGGGAAAAGATTCCGTTACGTGTTATGAAGACAAAGCGTTGAACGGTAATTCAACGGCATAGGAAATTTTAGAGCAAGTACGGTAAAAATTGCGTACTTCCACGTGAAATGCATTTCGACAGTGTGTCTGCATCTCGCGATGAAATTTCTGGAAATGCCGGGGTTATCGCGGTAGGAGATTCAAGCATTTGCAATTATCGATGTACGTATATCGCGGCGTAACCGCATGTGTCACGCGGCCGTTAAAGTGACGTGAATCACACTCAAGAACCAGGAGCTCTTACGAAGAAACGATAATAGCGTTATCTTTTTTTTCCCGGTATTCTTCAACAAGTTCTGCTCTGCAATATTCCTCGTAAAATCACTCGCATCACCCATGAACTGTGACTATTTTCGGTAATTATGCATAAAAGGGGCTTCCTCTCCGATTTGCGTCATTTTTAAATATGTTGTTGGGGATGTCTTCCCGAGTCATTTCATTTATTTATATAAGGGTCGGACTCGAATAGTTTCGGAGATACTATAGATTGGTCATCAAGTGTTTATAACAAGGAATTTAAGGC
>NW_011967231.1:1484040-1534032 GCF_000949405.1 Vollenhovia emeryi | reverse complement strand
ATAATTACCCTATTTTCAAACGGGCCTTCCTTCAATCGCACACTGTGAAAGAACATATCGGATATTGCTTCTTGATTAGATTTGACATCTAATTGAATTAATTTCTATCTCTCCCAAAAATCGAGAGGCGCGCGCTATTAGATGAGCATATTTCCGTTATGACTTCTATATCAATTCTCATAATAGAACGATCATAATAGAATTGTCGTGTTTTAGACGTGGTGAATGAATTACCTTCGCTTTCAGGCTGATATCTGAATTAGTCTCGCGTGCAGAGAGTGTGTACATTTGTATCCCTTTCCTTAACACAGCGCAACATCTACACGCACTTCCGACTTACACTTCCGAGCTAACCACTCCTTTCCGTTACACGCGACGGCTCAACCCCTAAGAAACCATTAAGCTCGTTATGAAATTACCGTAAATGTCCCAGATAAAAACAACAGCTATCGGCCACGTTTATTAGCCGAAAATGTTAATTGTCGAAATCAACAAGAACGAATTACGAATTGTAAGTGTAATTAATAATATTACAATATTATTTTACATTATTATAGTACAAAAATGTGGGGGGACACACTATACAAAAATGAATCGCATTTTACACCACGTGGTTAGTTATTTTTGCCGACATGGCAATAAATCTCCAAATTATCTGAATTCATCGCTAATTGCTCATTAACCATTGATCAGAGTTTTAGTTATTAAATGTAATAATAAACTCTATAACCTGTGGAAAAAGATATAAAAGTTATGTTTTTAATATATTATTTCAAAGCGTTACAATCGAGCATTCTCGAATATTCTACTATAAAATCGATAATTTACCAGAGTTGCTTGTATGTTGCAAGATGTAACAGAGTTTATTGGACGCAATGTAATTGTTACGCGATTACATCAATTCATCAATTCGAATACAACCTAGACAACCTTTTTGTTAATCTAAAGCTGTCAAATTAAAAGTTTCAACTAAAAACAAAATATTTATAAACATCACTCGATAAATATTTATTTGGTTTTACATTTTTCCGTGCGATAACAAATTATAGTTTGCTAAAATTGTAAGTAAAAAATGTGATTAGGAGACATTCGACTGTGAAAAGTTAATCTCAGTGAAAGATAGAAGGATACGCTCAATAAGCAATTTCCGTTATCTGTCTCGCGCGGTACCGAAATAATTACTTAAAACTATCTAAATTACCCGATGGCTCTTTTGTTTTGACCAATCTAGAGTGATATATCGAGATGGAGATCAATATATTCGCTCATGTTGAAGACTCGTTAATATTTAACGTGGTAAAATAGATGCATAAACAGGGATAAATCTGCATAAAGTTCTCGATCTTATTAAATGATTGATCTCTACAATGAAGAAAGTCGCCCCGCCCCTCTCTCCCTTTCTCTCTCTCCCTGCACGAGTTTCGCCTCGATAGAGTCACTTAAGCGATAAATCTTGGCCGCTAACGTCGTCGTCCCGTCTTTCGTGGTTTTGCTCTGTAGAATCTATCGCTCCCTTAGTTAGCGGACTCGGCCTTCCAGTTGTCTCACTCGCGTTCTTCGGCGTAAACGTTGCCTCGGCGTCGCTTCCACCAGCATGGTCGAAGCGGAGCGGAGTCTCTCTAGGCTGAAGTGCCGGACAATTTGATAATTGGATCTGCGGCAGTGCCGTGATTTACGCGCAGTAGGGTCCACGCTGACCGTCCGGGTGGCCGCCGTTACGCGGAACCGCTCCGGAAGCAAAGTGGAGACGATTTCGACAGATAGACAGAGACGAAGGCAAAGCGAGATGGAGAGAGAGAGAGAGATATACGTCTTCTCGCGAATTAGCTAAAACTACGTCTCTATGGCTAGACGCTGTTTTACGACATTCCGCAATTCTCGTTACGGTGTGAACGTTATCTCGCCCGATGCACGCGGGATCAATGTATAGCGCAATACAATATGGACCGATCGCTTGAACATCTTACGTGAATCGCTCGCACTTCGATCGTTGCAGCATCTATTTTCGTACGAATATTCGTGACATATAATCATGCCATTGCAGATTTCTTTGCTACACAGATTACATTCGCGATAAAAGCATCATTAAGACACTTTTCTGACAAGCGGAATTAACATGTCGCTAAATGTTGAAAAAATTCTGTTCGATACTAAATAATGTTTCACCGTATTACAACTTATTTTAGATTAGAGCATTTTGTTAATCGTCTAGTTAAATCGCGATAGACATTCTCTCGAAGAGATTTAGTGGCAGTTCTAAAGCTTCTCGGTTACATTCTCGAAGGCCAGTTGAAAGAAATCGCAATCGCGACAATTTGCCCGCGATTCAAACGACGTGCCCTCAAAGGGGCTCTACGGGTCGAATGAAATCTGCAACGCTGAAGAAAGTGATGACCCGTAAAACGTAACAGTGAGAAGGCGTTGAGAAGAGTATCATAAAGTCTCCCTTCGTTTGCCGAGATGCTACGTGCGCTCTCCACTGCCCCACGGCTTGGCTTTTCAGCTTCGCACGTCGTGACGTGTTAGCCGTAAAACACGCGAGAGATTGCCGTGAAATAAACTCCGGGCGGTAGCGCCTTTATATCGAGAAGATATGCGTGAAGGCGGGAAATTCTTTTTGGCGTTAAAAAAGATATCGTAAGAAGAGCGAAATGTACAAAGGATCCATTACGTTATCTTCATACTCGGGTACTAATTGCGATTGCGTATTTCTCATTAAAATTGCGTTACGCCGCGCGTTAGAATAGTAATAAATCTCGCGAATCGATCGGCTAGATTTTGCACAAGTGCTAAATAAGAACGCAAGTACAAATCACTTTACGTTATTTTATTCAACACTTAATTTTTTCACCAACGTTTTCCCACGTTTGTTTGCGTGTCCTGTCACGAGAGATACGTACACATTCGCAGACGTTTATAAAGAAATCAGGATTCATCAGTCATAATTTGTAACGAGAGAAAACACGCATTTAATTAGGTTTTGCTTCATCGATTTTCGAGTCTGTGATAAAGACACTCGGGCTCGCGCTATTTATTTATCGTCGCGCGTGTGTACCGATATAACAAACAATACAGCAACGATGCCCGTGCGTCGCACTTAAATTGTAAATTGACATATTTTTTAGTTATTTTTAGTTATTTTTAGTTATTTTTTAGTTAGCACATGCTTTTTCCTAAACCTCGACAATACGGAGAAACAAACACGCGGAATACTTTCGAGATTCATTCATGTAAAATATGAATGCGCGGGCAATTTTTCGTCCACCGCCGGGCACACTAAGATCGCCTCGTTCTTTATCGCTCGCGTTAACGTAAGTCATTTCAAGTGAGAAATTCGCGATGTTATCGAAGTGACGAGCGCGGCCGTAACAAATCTCCGCGGAAGAACGCCTCGCGGTTTACGCGGCTCTTTATCCTCGCGTGTAAGAGGATTTCTCGGCTGTAAAAAAGGTGAAATCGAGGGCACGGCGTCGCTTTATTCTCGCGGTCTGTCGCAACGACGTCCGCGACATATGAATCCTTCCGCAGCGAGGAGGGTTGACGCCGCGAGAAGAGGGAAGAAGAGTCGGCTGGCGAAAAGTTGGTGTGGAGCAAGTATGCGCTTGGTCCAGGGAGAAGGAACGCCGGAAAAACTCGCGGGCGCGAGAGTAGGAGCGAGGATCTTTCTCCCGACACTCGTATTATTTCCGCCAGCCGCGCGCGCGTTTCCGCGCGTTATCCTCGCCTTTCCGCGCCGCGAAGGCGGCGACGGTGCACGGTCGCTCCGTGACATCCGCGTTTTACTGTAAATTGATTTCTCGTCGTTTCCCACCGCGGGGAGGTAAGGCGGAATGGCCGCGGGGATAAAACGCGGCGGACGACGACATGGCAATCGGGAGAGTCGGACAGCGGTTTCATTCTTCCCTCGACGTTTCTCTTACGGAATGAAAACGTCGGAGGGAGAGGAAGAGCGTCTCTTCCTTCACATTTATCTCAAGGCAAATATTTATTTTGCCAGATTCCGCATCGCGTATGATGCAATTTTATCGTGCGAGCAGTATCTTTTTTTTTTACTACGACCACGCCGCTGATACCGCTTGGGAACGCGAACGGACGTAATTCAACTTTGAGCGCGAAACTTGCGCGCGATGTCGTAAGCCGCGGCGCGCGAGAATAAAGAACGACGAGTGCTCGAAGGTGGAATTATAAGCCGGATCTCCGACCGGTAATAATCTTTATCTGCGATAAAAGAAATTGATCTTACGGCAAAACCGCCGGTGGAAACGGCAAAACAGCCTCGTGCTCGAGCTGTATCTCGTCTCGCGTAATCTCGGCTTTACAGTCTTAGGTGAATCGTATTCTCGAATTCCCTGTGCAACATAACAGAGCAGCGAAACCCCCGGGAAATTACCGGTTTCGGCCTTCGGGGGTTCGTACGATCGATGGGATCGTCGATAAATGCAAATCGATCGCTTCTTACCGTCACGAATACAATCCAACAGAATTAACGGAAACAATAAAAAGGAACAATTTTTCACATCGGGACTTCATCCCGATATGTTTCGAGTCTTTCTGTGTTACACAACGTATTAATGTAACGTTAAAACGGCAATGGTAGTTTTACGCGGTCGAACTATCATTGAGATAAATTATATCCTCTATTGTATTACGCTAATAATTTATTCATACGATAATCAACGCCGGGAGAGGAGGAAAAGGCTGGTTGCCGCTCTCGGTTGTATTTAGTCAAACGCAGTATTTAACAAAGCTGTTTCATAAATAATCATATTTTGTTATATTTCGTTGCGTATATGTTAATATCTGTAACACATTAATAGACTACCGGTATATCATTTGAGAATAAATGTGACATCTTTGTCGTTCAGTTGATGGCCTCTGTTATTTTGTAGCTGTGCAAATAATCGCAAGTGCTTCCCGGGATTGCGTACGAAAAATGCATACGGAGGTTCGAGTAATAAAGCGATAACAGAAGCGTTCGAGAGACAGAGAGAGAGAGAGAGGGAGGGAGCGGGATGCGCAGCGGGAGAGAAGTCTTAATTTCCTCTGCAACGCCACCCTCCGCCAACGCCGGCGGAGACCGCGTCGACCGTTTTTTAAGTCTGACGCGTGCTGGCCTTTTAAAGGCCTTTCTTCCAGCTGTTTAGGTTATTATAAGGACCGAAGGCGTAGGGACGAGCCACCGTCGAAAGGGTGACCATCCGCTCCCGGCCATTTCCTAGCAATTTCCTGACGCTGTTTTTCACGTGAACTTTTGAACTCGTTCCCCCGCAGGGTACCTTTTCACTGTAAAATATCTGCTAAGTAGCCGTGGCAGGACTGGCCGGTTATAAATGGCCGCGTGCAAATATCGCAGGTTTTGTGTCCAGATGCGTCCAGTATATTTAATGCCCTCTGGACGTCGGTCATCGTCGATGACTGCACGACGAAAATGTCCTTTGCAGAATTAATGGCCTGTCGCGGTATCGATGGGGAAAAATTGAGGGAAAACGAGTTCTGGACTTCCTTCCTGTATTTATTTGTGCTACGCGATACCTCAAACCGTTTCTCTAATACAGAAAAGATACTACGGTTTTTCCATAGATAAACTTTATTACGAATTAACGTGAACGCATGTGTTTAAATAAATCTCGAAGACTTGCGCGTTTGTCGTTTAACAGCGATCAATGATATTGCGCGTGACTGAGAACAGTACGCGTGTATGCGTAGAGTGGAAATAGATGTACGACGCATTATTGCGAAATAGTAGATTATTTAAACGGTGATTTTTGTTTATTTTGTAGATTGTGGATTATTCAATAGCGAGATAGTCAGTATTTGTTTAAAACCATCTAAAGATATTAATTGAAGAGTGCGACATTTAAATAATATCGTGCATTTTGAAGAAAGTGTGAATTCTAAGATTTCGAATTCTAAGACTCTTAAGTCTCAGATGCGTTTCAATGTTAAATGCAATACGGCACGACTGGCCTTCGAGGATATAAATTCTGTTCGGAGATAAATTTATATACTTTATTTGTGATGCGGTAATAATTATTAGTTAATAACATATTTTATTATAAAATAGAAGTTAATGGTAACTGATTGATTCAATTACCACATAATTACAATTTAACTGGCTCGGATGATAAATAAATAATAAATAATTTAAATTTAATTTCTCAATAAATTCGCGTTATACAGTTGACGTGCAAATAATGATTATTTGTCGTCTCTGCAGACATATAACTCTGTGCGCATGATTCTGTGTGCTGCCGTTTACACGATGGTTCAACCTCCCTTCTGCAATTCTGCATTTTGAGCGTAAATATCGTATTATAAATAGATCGTTTCCGATAAAACATCTATAGCGGTAACAGTTAAGAAAAATGTGTCAAATAACGGTATGATTAGCCTAATAAATAGGTTGTGGTAATGCACTGAAAGGACATTGTCGGTATTTTGACGTGTCGAACGCGAATGCAATAAGATAATATTTTTACAGTGTGAGTAAAAATATTGTTTCATTCCTAACTTAACATTAATATATGCTATCAATTATTCCTCCATTAATGCTTATTTTGACCAGAGAGAGGAGGCGGATTTACCGTTGTTCAGAATTTAGTCTCATAACACGGGGCAAATCGATTTGTATCGATTTGACGGGGCACTTCCGAATCCTTTCTTAATGGACCGAAATGAAGGGAATCGATATCTTGCGCATTTTAATATCGGTGTGATTTCGCGAGAGGCAACGTCGAAAGCCGGATATCCATTTCGGTAGAATTGAGAAGTGATTCGTATACGATAGATAACTGGAACGCTGCATTATTCGGCACGAAGTGAAGCCGTGAATAATGCACAGCGTTCGAAAACATCAAGAGAGGCACGCACTCCGAAAAGTTGGGCTTCGTCTGGAAATGATTTACCAGAATGATGT
Source organism: Vollenhovia emeryi (assembly GCF_000949405.1). NCBI lineage: Eukaryota > Metazoa > Arthropoda > Insecta > Hymenoptera > Formicidae > Vollenhovia > Vollenhovia emeryi. The sequence continues at coordinate 1,527,116 of NW_011967231.1, read as the reverse complement.
ACGGGGGGGACGACGCTGTCGAAAGGCTCAGAAACGGTTTCCGATAGCACGAGACCAAGTTAGTCTTGACCATACGAAGTAGGTAGGTTCACGCATACTGGCACGCGTGATTATCAGTGCGCGGAATTCATTGGCCCCCGAAGGACAGGGGTAGACTATTCACATCAATGCACCCTTGCCCGAAGGGTTGCGAAACTTCGAACTTGCATCCCCCTGTATTCGCCCGGCGCTGTCAGGAAAAACGTTGCGACCTTCTCAAGAACTCGATCGAATGCGCGCTTTTATTTCAAGGCATCGGGCAGCTTACTTTCACGCGCGTTATTATTATTGACATCCTTTGTAATCGTGTTTACATTTAAAAAAGGTACAAGCTGGAGAAATAATGCATTTTTTTATATGTCATGCTATTCTTGAACTCGTCACTCGCATTTTTAAGATTATTACTAGATTGTTATTCTTTCCTTTCTCCAAAGAGCATTCTTTATAGACGAACCGAGGTATTCTTATTACCGCCAGTAATAACTTCAATAAAAAACACTATTTATAGTCGACCAAATTAGCAACTCTTAATAATTTATCTACGACGTTTCGACCGAATTTTAGTCCTTATCGAGTAGTATAACTTATACATATTGGACACAGCGCTGCAGAAAAATATTATGAGTAGATGAGTGACAAATTCATACGTCAGGGTGTTTCAACAGTCACGAAATACAAAGTAGAAGTCAATTTGTAAAAATTAAGAGCAACGTCCAACGGCGGAAAGGCTCATATAAGACGGTCGGTCGTAGATAAATTATTAAAATTTGTCAGTTTGGGCGACTGCAAGTTGCATTTCTTATTCTTCATCGATATATCATACAAATTAATTTAAAATAATCGGTAGTCTAGTGAATAATATTTTTTCCCGTACGTATAATATAATTTTTGCGACATCAAGAGTTTATTAATATTATACTTAAAATAAAGAAATTAATGCATTAATGCCGCGACGTAATCTCGTAAAAACAATTTTACATTTTTATTGTCTTTTACGGGGGATGTAACGACGCTTTCGCGAAATCTCGGGGGTTTGTCAATAGATTTCCGGCAACGTCGCTCCCGCACAATTTCGCGGACAATACTTCGGCCCCTTTTTAAGCAGGTCGATGGTGCCATCTGTTAGTAAATGTATCAACTAATCAATGTTCACGCATGTGCATTATGCGCTTCCAAGTAATCTCTAAAAGGAAAAGTCGGCAATGAGGGTTCCTAATCGGATCGATGATGAAAGGGTGAATACGTCCTGAAACTCACATTTTGCGTGAAACAAAAATACGTAAAAGTAATTGCAAAAAAACGCAGAAAAATATGAAAAAATAAAAATGAAAAAATCGCAAAAATGTAAATTAATAACTCATCGGAAGCGAAAAAGTTTGAAATACGATGGGCACCCACGGAACGATCTTTTTTCGACGCCGCTTTGTACCGCTGGTTGCGTTCTCTAGGCGCTTTTTTTTTGGTTCCCTTCATTCTTCCAGCATATCGAGTAAACATTTATCTCTCAGATCACTCGACTCGTTAACAACATTTGCTACAATTACAAAATTACAAAAATACTAACGAAGAGAACTTCACGTGCGTCGTGCGTAAAACATCACATTTCTTTAGAATAAATATTACTTTAATTACAAGATGTATAAAAAATAGGCGAGATATTCTCGCCTTATGATAGAGAGGTGGAATTGTGTGTGGTTTCTATTACATTTAAATTTTTATCACGTAAAGGTGATGAAACTCTCCGTTTGTACACACGAAGCACCGCAGGACGCTTTGCAGAAATGGCAGGGTAGACAAGTGCATTAATATGATGAAATCGAAATCTTGGTAATTCAAACAATAATGAGTATCGGTGGAATATCGGAGAAGAGCTAGTAATTTCGGGAACAACGTGTCCCTCCGCAAAAGCGTCGACGTACAAGCTGGCCGCCGCAGTCGCGCTTACGTTCGAAAACGCACGTAGGTCCATTACGAAACGATATAATGGCGCAGTCTATTATCTAAACAACGAGAAGCCCCAGCAACGGAATCGCGGCGCGGCGCGGCGGGGTTTTGCCGCGAACGTTATTGATATTCCCGGCGGTCGTCTCGCTTTACGTTGAAATTAGCCGAACGGAGGAAGCCGCTGCATAACGCTGTCGCGGATACAAACGAGAAGCGAAGCCGATGCACTATCGAGTATCGATCATCCGGCCGCTCGAGAGCAGCTCGAGCATCGCGGAACGATACGGCGCCTCCTCCGTTGCGCTCCGTTTCGCTTAATATCTTCGTCAAGATTCGCCAAGTGGCTATCGCCAGCTCATAAAGCTCGGAACTCCGCGCTGACTCGTGAGAGACGCACTTTTCCTCGCGGGGCGATAAAAATGAGGAGCCCCGAGATAAAGAGAAAGGGAGAAAAATGAGTCGGACACTGCGGGAAAAGACATGTGTTCCGAAAGAGAAATTTTGTCAGGAGTAAGGAGAAAATTCTCTCGTTTGGGGAAAAGAAAAATTATAGCAGATAAGACGAAGTCTGAATATCCTCCGTTGCAATGCGCGTAGCTTCAAATGCGACGTAACGTCCTCATTAGCAAGGAATAAATATTCCCACTTTATTTCGTACAAAGTACGATTGATCTGTTTCCCTTCCGCAACGACCGATTCAAGTATTTCGAATAATAGAAAGAGAGCCCGGGCGAAAAGGGCGGAAATAGCGTAAAGTGTGCGCACCGCGAGTGACCGTTGCCAAAGGGCGATCGGGCCTTCCCCGTTTGTCCAATCGATCGGGCTAAAGATTTTCGACTCTTAATTAAGATCGCGAGGGCACTCGAGTTTTCAATTAAAAGAGTAGCGACGTTTCCCTCTCTTGTTGTCTCTGTTTCTCATCATCGTCCTCTTTTTACCCCGCTCCCCGTCTTCGTCGCTTGCACGTCCATTTCGTATTTTCGTCTCCCCTCTCTCTCTCTCGCTCTCTCGCTCATCCCCTTCCGTATTTTCCTCGCTTGCGCGTTCTTTTTGCCTCGCCCGCCTGATGCGCTGGCAACATTAAATGCAATTTTGCGCAACGCATCCTCCGAGGGTACTCGGGATCCCGATGGTGTCTCCCGATCCACTTTTTCCGTTTTGGCCACTTTTGTGGAGTGCGCGTGCACGCGGTCGTGTCATTTTTGTTTCCGACAACGTTTCCGATTCTTTGTCGGGCGATATCGAAAAATATTTGTTGCCTCGTTACCTCAATGCTCGAGATCGCGCGCAATATTCTAGCAGCATGGCGTTTCGAGGATTTTCCGTCGGCCGCTCCGCTCATGAGCATTGAAATATTCAAGCAACCACTTCATGCTGTTTCTAAATTCTTCAATATCGGAAAGGGAAGCTGCGTTTCTGCTTTCAATTCCGTAGCCGTTGTCGCCGACCTAACGAAATTGGGGTGATACGAGGGAGAGCAGCGAGATTTAGTCCACGATCTGCCCCGTAAGAAGCACGCAGATTTCTCACGGAGGCGTCGGACTCGCTTCCGACGAGTCGCGCGATAATCGCGCGTCTGTGAAAGGGGAAAGGGCAACGCGGGGATGAGCGAGCGGCAGCGATCGGGACGGACAGGGGGTGGTATTTTTGGCGGTTATCCCCCGTCGCGGTGTCGATACGAGTCGCGAAACGAAGGGTAAAGCGGAAAGCCTCCCGCGCGCGCCCAATGCCAATTTTTGCCGCATACAAAAGCGCGATACGCGTGCCATACGCGACGCTTCCCGCCCCCGCACGTACGCATGCACTAACGCACACGCGCGCGCGCGCGCGCGCGCACACACACGCATGCACACACACGTAACCAGGCGGCAGCGCTACGTGCGCCCGATAATGCTGCACGATGACCATGGGACACCGGGCTGATTGGGGTGTGCAGGCGACCTATGCAGTTTAATTTATGTTGCATCACCAGCCAGTCGTACGTGCATCAATCCGTACGGCCGGCGGTCGCGTCTCGCTCGCGTCGGCGATGCGGTTTTTCGCGACGGCGATCGGCGATCCCCGTCTTCCACGTGTACTTGCCTTGCCAACGACTCCGTGCTCACGTATGTACTTGTGCCTGTATGCGGACGCCTGTATGTGTGCGTGTGCGTGCGTGCCAGCGTGTGCGTGAACGCGTGTACGTGTGCGCAAATGAATACACACACATGTTCGTAGACATCAAGCTGCCTACGCGTTTTGTAGTCAGCCATCTTTGTTGGCCGTGGGTGTCCGCCGCGAATGACGGATAAACGGACTTACGTTCACCTGGAGACCACCCCGGCGAATCTCACGAAGATACGTAATCGACCTGGGTGTTCGTTTGTTCGAATCGCATCGAAAAATTGCCTCGTCGACGGGAAGATCTTATCTCGTACCTGGGGAGGCCGTGTGTCGAAAGGGCGCGTGATTCGGGCTGATTTTAGGAATCTAACTTGTGACGTTCGAGCTTCGAGGCCGCAGAGCACGGACGACGAAGCGTTTTAGCGAAAGAATCACACGATTAGATTATGTGCGTGTTTTTCTTGTATTTTCTGAAACGGTGGGGGGGGGGATCTTCCACGGGAGATTCGTGGCTTTCTTGGCACGTAACATTACATCGCCGTTTTCCGCGATGTAAATGTGTCTTTTGATAATCGTTCGGTTTACAATACGCGGAAGAACAATCGGAGCGTGAATCCCATTGAAAGATTCAACACGGTTTCCCCCGAGGCGTCTTATTTCCTCACTTCGTGACTCTTACGATAAAGCGGAAGTCAATAGGCCAATATGCTCGCCATTGGTCAACGTGTGATTTAGTAGCCGCCGATGAATCGTATATTCGCGATATGAGCCGGTCGTTTATCAATGGCGTCCGGGCTCCAAGATCAAAAGAGCAATAAATAAAGGAGCGTTATGCACGAGTCGTCGCACGCGCGCGTCGGAGGCGGAATCGGGCGAAGAAAGGCGCAGGAGGAAAGCTAATTAGCGCGGATCGAAACCTACGGCGCTTGATAAATGGACAGCCAATATTTGGACTAAGGGCGCCTCTCCACCCCCCCCCCCCCCCCTCGGCCCCGGCCGCGCTTTTTTTCCCTCGCTTTTTATCGCCGGCGAGTTCTTTACATTGATCATCGTGGAAGACGCGTGATGGCGCACGAGGGGGAGGGAAAAAGGGGGGGGTTGAAAGGGGACGGACGGCGACGGGCGTACGCACAACTTACGCGCGTTTGGGTAAATATCTCCGCGGGTATTTACACGAGCGAGCTCGACTCCGAGATAGCCCCGTGATTAATGGCCCTTCTTCAAGCTTTATTAACGACCTGTCCACCCAGCCCCCCACACCTTGACCACTTTTGGAAAACCTCGTGTAGCCCCGGCAAGTTCGTCATATACGATTTTATTCAGACGCTTCCTGAAAATGCAAGGGGGTGGACGGGACGGGGGGGGGGGCGGGACGGTGGCTCGCTCGACATCCCCGCGAGCTCTCGTCGTCGCGGGGGGAGGGGGGGGGACGACGATCTTTCGAAACTCCAAGCCGCCACGTGGATCGCGCGTCGCCACGTGCGCGTTAAAAAATTTATAGGATTAATTGTTTAATTTATCGAATGGATCGTCCGCTCTCGCGTAACGCGCATTACTTTTTACCGGGTTTTATTCGATTCACACGTCGCGCGTACGCGCGCGTTAATTATTATATACGATTAAATCGATTCCGCGAACGCGCGTGGCTCTTTCGAGAAAAGCGAGCGAGCGCCGCGGTCCTCCCGTCCCGACGCGTTGAGTCACACGCGGGCGAAGGACCATAAGGTACCGTATAAATACACGGTAATCCTATCCGATAATAGTCGCACGGTCAATTAAGATGACCGTCATAAGAACCAATTAAACGTAAGTGCGTGACCACCCTGGCTCGGGTTACGTATTTACGATCTAAAATTATGCGTTTTCGCCGCCCGCGCTCTCCCATTACTCGCCCTGCGATTTCTTTCTCGAGTGGTCCCCTCCGCCCTCCGCCCTCCCCCCCCCCTCCCCCGCCCGCTCCCTTACGTCCGATTATGAAATTTCATCTGTGTACGTACGCGCACCTGATTTTGTACCGCGCGTACGCTCTCTTTCTCTCTCTCTCTCTCTCGACGCCTCGCCGGGGCAACGTTTCCAAAGCATCGTATAATTCGTCGTCAAAAGTCGGCCATAATTGGCGCAATTATGCGTATAATGCAATTATCAGTTCATTTCCTCGGCTATACGATAGAGCGGAGCGATACTCTTTGGAAATGCGTAAATAATATATTTGCGTATAAACGTGACGACCGGATGTGTGATCTACGTGATTAATCGCCGCGTTAATTAAAATGTTCGCTTAATAAGTTCGCTTAAATGACGGGAAAAACAGCGCGGCGATTCATTTAGCAATTATTTTATGTAGTTTATACGCGCGGTACACACACCGCGAGTAAAGTACTTCGCAACGCCCGCGCGTGCAATAATGCGGCGGACCCCAAAATGCACCGCGACAATAACGATTCCGGGTGGATTAATCTCCCCGATGGGACGTCAAACGTGCCGATACGCTTTTTCAAGACACGCGACACTGACAATGTCTCTCTCTTTCTCTCTCTCTCTCGCTCTCTTTTCCTAAGATCGCACGAACAAAGTGTCTCGCGTAAGTGGTCACGTACGTGGAATGCACGCGCGTCCCTCGAAGAGTGCCCCCCCCCTCTTTTTTTTAACCCTTTGTCGTCCCGGTTTCTCACATTCACGACTGGTCGCCAAACGAGTCGCCACAAGGGCACAAAAAATAGAGTGCGGCGTTTATCAAATATACCTACCTACCTCGAAGGGTGACCGCCGGAACCTGGTTCGTTTTCCATACTCGCTGCTTTAAACCTCCCCAATTGGAGGTTTCGATATAAGACAATCGATTTCCGGCCAAAGTTAACGTAATATTACGACGACATTATTGTACACTTTGCGCTCGCGAGATTTCGCGATTAGATTATCCGTGACACTCTGGTCGCATCGATTTTGCGAGAATTTATAATGCGATAATTAATAATTTTATACATAATTTCTTGTGGTACTTGAAATATACCGATAATGTACTTGATGGATAAACATTACAGTAGAATATTCTGCACCGCGGATAAAACATGTGCCCATTTCTTTTTTCACATGATTGTTGTTTAATCATTTTGGTCACTTTATACGCTATTCCATTTCTCTCTTTCCACTTTCAGCAGGGGGAAAAAATTAGGAATATATTTTCCAATTGTTTTTAAATACTTTTATCGAAGTATCACAGAATCCGAATGCGCATGTATACACGTGATGGTTTTCTTGGGCAACATCAACTTTAAAAGGAGCAAATAAATTCTCGTTCGGTGTCGATACTTTCAGAAAAATGAACGGCAAGGGGATTGTTTCGCGCCGGGGAAAGAGTCGTCACCGGCGAGCCTGCGGCCTGAATACGATCGAAGGGACAATACTTTCGCGGCTGAGACATAGGCAGCGAACGCTACGTATGCTGATATATGGACCCGTCTCGCGTTGATAGATACCAGAAACTTTACAACTTTAATTTTTCCCTCGACGTCAATTTTGGGTTTTAATCTTGACCTACACCTCGGACAGGGCGCGTCAGACAAGAAAAGAATTATTACCGCTACAATTAAATAACGCGCTCTCCCTCCGTGAATTGTATTTGGATCTCGGGACTTTGCGTATTTCATCTGAAAAGAGTTTACACTTTAGAAATGTCAGAGCACTTTTTTTTTAGACGAAAAGTATGGATTTAGTTATTTCGCGAATGCTTTCCTTGCCGTTGCTAGAAACAGAAGAAATAGACGTATTAACACAAGTCCCGCGCAGAGCAGGATGAGATCATGCAAAATAAAATAGCGTTTGACATTATGAATTGTTCAGTCGCGTTACATAACAATCCAATTATGTAATGCTTCTTCGACGTTTCAACTACACTGAATCGACAAGCGAAAGTTATATTAGCATACCAACAGATCTGATATTAATTATTTAATCTTATCGGACAGAAATATCGGCACGTGAGAAATCGCAGTAGTAGGCAATAATATATCAGATAAGATTGTAGTTTGTCCGACTGAAAGGTGATACCTATCGTTCTATGGCGCTAGCGATATGATTGATAATTATTATCATATGCGCCGCATTAGCCCCAACAGATTAACACGCGACCCGAAGGAATACCTTACCGATCAAGAAAGAAGGTATTCCTGTTCGGGACGTCCTGCATCAGGATTTTTTTCATCCACCTATTCGGGACCCTTATTCACGTCAGGTGGTATTCATACTCAGGTGGCCGGCTTGCATCTGGCGAACCCATTGTTCACATGTTAATGAAACACGGCCCCGGCTACGCCAACTTTTATCGCGGATATTTCAATTGCGCGTGCGAACAATTGATACTCCCGGCGTATATCCGCAATGGAAACATTCGGCGCCTTATCAAACTTGTAGATATCGCGATTTAACGCCGTGGATCAATCGTTTCGGACTGAATATTTTATACCAATTCGCGTATTCGTATCATTAAAAAAATTCGTTAATACTTTTTGACCGCGAGCTCCGGCAGCACCTTTGACGTATTAGCAGAAGATTCTCTACAATTTCGACAATGTAAATATTTTTTCCACTTTTGCGTAAATTGTCTCAACGTATGTTTTTTTTCTTGCAAAACTTACGCAACAATTTGTTCACTTCAGATTATTTTCAATCAGTCGGAAAAAATTATTTTAATATTTGCTGTCGGTAGAATATCTTAAATCTGACTTGATTGAAATGTTAGAATATTTTTAAACGATAGCGTCGCGATTATCATATTATCGTACTATGATTAAAGATAATTTATTATCTGGTATAGGTTTGGGGATTAAATAAAAGAAACGCACACTTGATTCTTTGCAAAAGTATAGTAATGATATTTGTACATCAGTGCTCTGTCATAAACAAGTATAAATTTTATCACATTTCATTGCATAATATCATGAAAATGTCTGTACATTTTCAAGCATCCTAGATCTGGAATGCGGAATATTTCTGACACAATACGCGACTATGTCCTGAGGATCAGACGCTCCCGCGATTGACGTCGTTCGCATCTACACTGTAATCGGCGAAGATAACTCTCGTTTCGGTCTCCCTTATTTTGCGAAATCGCGTTTATCTTCCTTTTCAAAACTTCATCTCGCGCATTATGTCAAAATGATAAATATCTACGTCTGTTTACACGAAACAGCCCGGAGCCTAAAATTCAGCGTACGGTTGCATCCGACTGTTTTCCGCATCGCCTTTATTATCTTTGTTGTTACGCGCGATATACACGAGATGTATTACGATAAAATTTAATGCAACGCGACTGAGATCACGGGCTGGTCCGGGCGATTCGCGTTTGGAGAGGCCGCTCGTCTCGGTGGATGTTTGCACGCGTGTACGCACCGAAGCGTTGCGAGTCGCTGCGAGGAAAAAATAAATGGACAACGGCGGAGAATTTGATACGTGCATTGGACTCGCGTTTAGAGAACACCGGGGCGTGTCCTACCCTATTTTGCATTTCCAATAGAACGTTATGATGCATTTTACGTCGCACGAGACATATTTCGCAAAATACGCGCTGCTTGCGCTTACGCCGGTAATTAGGTCGACGGCAAAGCGAATCGTCGCACGACAGCGGCGATACCTCAGCCTGTTTCTTCGATAAATACCACCTACGATTCCCGGTGGTCCGACGATTTGTAGTCCCCGGCTTAGACGATATAAAAATGCCCCCCGGTACGAGAGCTGCAATACTCGCGCTCGAAACAGCCGCTGCGGGCGGAAACGAAATTACGCACCGTGAACGCGCCCGATCGATTGCCGGGAAAAACGAGTTTAGCCCAGGCGCGGATCTCTCCTTCCTGTTCCGCGATGAATTTCCAAATCCAGAATCTTCGCTGACGGCTGATTGTCAGCCGGGGGTCCGATCCTTCCGGATCGCGCGGCGCTCATCAGCGTCGCCTCGCGAGCGGCCCGCTCGCGTACGGGAACGACGGATTGGTCATCAGGTAGTAGTTGCCGCGTGCGCTGAGGAGCGGCTTGTGGCCGCCCATGATGGACGTTTGCGAGCCGTTGCACAGGCCCAGCTTAAATCGGAGATAGCTGCTGCAGCTTCTCCCGTGGAACCCTACCGCGCTGTTGATAGACTCAGCGAAGAACCTGTACGAGCGAGCATGGGAACACGCGCCGCCGACATCCACCACGCAGCCGAGCTGCCTTTGACCGCCGTTGGGATAAAAGTCGACGTCTCCGATAGCCGCCAAGAAACCGAGGAGACCGCCGTTAGTATGAATGATCTCCACGTACTTTGCATCGCCGCTGGATATCCTGGACCCTGGACCGGCCAGACTGAAGCCGGGCAAAGCTGGATCTAGCCCTGGAACGCCATAAATTCACGCCATGTCAACGAATGATTATAATTTATTGATTAGATAGACATAACCGAGTTTTGCATTCGATGAAAAACATGAGCCGTGATGACATTCGATCGATGTGTGAAAAAGAATTTTTATGAAAAACGAAAAACTCTGCTAATCCACGCATTTGTGTTTATCGAACACGAATGAAAAATAAATGCCATTTTTTTAAAGATTTGATAAGTGTCAAAGAGCGTGGGTGTCGCGACTGCGAAAAATAATGACGCATTAATATTAAAGAGATACCATCGCGCTTTTTTCTACGTAAAGAGAAGTGAGAAATTAAATTCCTTCAATCGTTTATATAATCTTGAATATCTACGAGGCTCAATGAAAAGAGTGAAGAAAAATTTAATAAACCAATCAAAAGATGCAAAATACAACATCTATTTTCCGTCACGTCAAATGGCTCAGTCGAATATAAACGCTATTAGATGTAAAAATGTTAAAAACTTACCCACGACATAACTGATATCGCTGTTAGCGCTACGAGCAGCGATTCCAACTACATGGGCACCAAGAGAGTGGCCGACCAGGACGGTTTGCGACGAATCCATTCCGTGCTTTACGAGAAAATTGATCATAGTGGCGACGAATCGACCGACTAGCATGACACGCCTGCTAGCCCAAATATAGGGCCTGATACTTATAGAACTCCAGTCGACGACGATGACGTTGTAATTGTCGTACTGAAGATAAGCTGCACAAGAAGCGCCAGACATTAGCAGGCATAGTCTAATTGTAAGATCCGAAGAGAAATGACTCTGTCTTTCGATTCAGTCAAATTGAATTAATGTAAAAAGAAACTATCGTTCTATACTTCGAATTTCTAGCAGCGATTCTGTTAAATTACAAAATACGCCGTAACATTTCACGGCAAATGTTCACTTACCGTCGCGAACTAACGTGCACGCTACGCTGTCGCGAGAATTCATCCATCCATGAGTGACAAAACGCGTTGGTTTTGTGGGATCGAAGTTGCTGTTCTTCAGAGCATCCTCGTCGTCGACGTAGAGCTGCTTCGGATCGGTAGGATTGTCTTTTTTATGCAGATAGAAAAAGACACGCTTTGGAACTTCGCTGTCATCTATGTGCTCCTCGACGTCGTCCAACGTCAGCTTCACCAAATTCTCGTTGTCGTCGTACACGTACGCAACTTTATCTTTAAATAATGCGTAATCCAGCGGAGTAAAAATATCGTCTGGAAGCACCTCCTCTTTCACCGGCAGCCCTGCGCAATCGGAACAAGAAACTCGTAACATCGCATAGTGCAAAATGAAAAGGAAAATATATAAGAGAAATATGTCAAATATAAAACTTTATATTGTTATTGTAACAATTGCCTCTTTGTGTTCGAATTCACAAAGTTAAATGTGCGTATCTGGCATCGCCAACAAATTCATACTTTTTACAGAGAAACATGCAAATGTTATTTTTACCAGCTACGGTGCAGGCGAGCAAGGCACCAATTAGAACACGCATCTCCATGTTTAAGTGTTGCTAACACTGCACATTCAACCGCTTATAAAACACCCGAGTTCTGTCGGTATACTTATATACCATTTTAGCGATAAGATAAATTTCTTTTGCAGTTATATCGTAACTATAATCAATAATTTGATGATATCTGAGACGTCCTGTTCGGAGATCGCAATAACATTTGCATCGATATTTGCCGAATGCAAATTTACCGAAACACAAAGTTTCGTACGCTTTGTTAATATATGATTTGCGTTTTTAATCTTTAGAGATTAACATAATGATACAATAGTATACATATAATATTTATTTATTAATATTTTTATTTATTCAACGGTCATTTTATTAATCAGTTATTTTAACGCATACCGAATATCAACGATAAATAACAAGAATGAAACGTAAAGCTAAGTTATCATATAAATGACGAAGTTTAAAATCTTGCGATTAAAAAGGAAAGGATTTCGTTTAAGGTTTTAGAAGCTTTTTCCAGAGCTTGTTAAAAGTATACTTGACGAGTATATATCGATAATTAAACACAATAAATTATAAAGTTTCCAAAAAGAGCACAATAAAAAAACAGTATTATAATATTACAAAATAGAGACTGTCTATAAAAAAAAATACAAATTTTCAGGTAACACATTTCAATTTTATAAATCCTTGAATTTTTTACTGCTTCCTTTTACACGAATAGTTAACAATCGATTAGGAAAACTTAAAATGTAATATAAGGCAATCCTTAAATTTTGTATACTTAAAAAGTAAATTGATATGCATAAGTCTGAAATGTATTTAATTACAAGACACTAAACGTATCGTTAATTATAGATAAACTCTGAAACTTAGAAAAATTAGCGAAATGTATTTTAATCATATTTGAAAATTAAGATCTTTAAATAAAATGTCAAAACGAAGAAATTAATTTTGGCAAAACGAGAAATTTATAAAATCTGAAATATATAGAAAAAATAGCTACGGATTTTGAAATAATGAAAAAAGGAGTAATGAAGCATATCATATGCACATCGCATTTCTGAAGCAAAGTATAACTTTAGAAACATCAATTGAGAAAGAAAATATTTTTCTCCGACAAATCGGTTTTCGGTAAAACAATCTCGACATAATATTGGTGCCGTTTATTTTTTTGCAACGTTAATTATCTGATCCGCGTATCGTCCAATTCTATTGCTGTGTCGAGATTTGCCAGTTTTTCGCATCAGGTTCGCGTCGTAAATCAATTTCCTCTGTTCTCGTCGAGATTATTTGATACTCTTAATCAGCGGATGTTGACTTGACAAAGACCTTTTGTTAAGATCAAAAATTAAAAGATTAAAGAAGATTACAGAAATCACGCGCAACAGAGATTATTCTATCGCGCAGAAGAATTGTACACAAAACGCTAGAAATACGAAAATGCAAATTAATACAGCGTAACAATTCGATAAATCATATAATTTAAATATAAAACGATTGGTCAGCTCGTATTCCGCACATTCCAATATCCCTTGAAAGAGTTTAATATTTTAAGGATATTATTATTCTCTATTATTACATTAATTACATCGAGTTGATATCGGGTTAATGATATAATTAAGCTATCAAGTAAATAGAGTTTTTATGCAATTCACGCTTTGATTGTAACCTCATTTTGGACAATCAATTATTTGTATATCAATTGCGTTATCCGCATTATCAATCATTCTTATAAAACATCGATAAGCGTTAATTATCCATGTATATTTCGTTGGATTTTTAAACGGTGCCTTGAAATTTCATATGGTACAGATTGAACATCTGTTTACGCGATTTTATTCCGTGTATAATATTACACTGTGAAAGAATAGATGTACGTCGGAAAAGAATAATGCATCTTAATGTCACGGTGTAACGAGAAACGGAAATAAAGTTCGAGCGATTAAAAAAATGTAATATCTATGCTCTTCTCGGTACACACTCGATCTAATCTAGCGAATGTTAGTTAACAAAGATCATTGATAAAGAAACACGAAAAAATATATTATTAGAAGCGGATATCGAATCGTATTTAAAAAATACCAACGAATTGAAAGTGACACAGCGACAAGTATTAAAGATAATAATACTTTTTTTTTCCACATTGATTTATCACGTTAGAATATTAGAAAAATGGTAGGTATTTGCAGTGCGGCTATATCGACGCTTATTTGCGATATTTTGACGTACATTTTGCAACATGCATAAATCTCAAATGGGCATTGTTGACAAGTAGCAATGTCAAGCATTTCACGTGGAGCTGCGATAAGCGGACAATATCGGGCGATCTGATTGACCGATGTTTCGTTCTACGTGAGACCACGAGGTGAAGCGAGCGAGGTGAGGAACGACCTGCGAGAAGCGACTTACATGAGCTAGTAGGAAAATACGACCCCCTAAACGCGCGTGTTTTCCCACCGAGACATTTAATTCCCCCGTACTCGCGGGTTTTTATTCGTAATTGAGTCCTACGGCGCGGTCCCCGCGTCGCGTTTACGTAAATTTTAAAATATTCCAATTAGTATAATGAAATTAGCGCGCTTATGAAAATTTCGCGGCATTAGCCGGGACGCGGGGAAAGGCGGCGTTAACGTGTCTATGAAAATTTTCATTTGCACATTGACGTGAGAGACTGTTAAGCGAGCGCGGAAGGATTAAGAGACGGAAACCTGTTGTGGCGTGTGTTCTTTTTAAAAGCCGCGGCGGGTTCTCGCCCTCGGCGGTTACATTTCTCAGACAGAATCAAACAGGTTCGCTTCGCACACAGCGCGCGGGATAAAAACCAGTTTTAACGACCCGCTTGAAATTTTTATTGTACACAGAGCGCGCTCAGCGGAATGCATCCGATACAAATACTTTCCGATTTGCAGCGGCTATCGCCTTTGTTCCCGATGCGTTTACAGGTGTTGAATATTAAAATGAGATGAGTTTATCGGAAAAATCGGGACACGATCGGCTTACGTTTTCCCTGCAAACTCCTCGTTTACTTTCGCCTACCTCGCGTTATTTGCCGACTGCTCTAACGTAATTAACAACGATTAAATCGGCGATTAATAAATGTCGTTATTATTTTCGCGCATCTCGACGCGTGCTTGGAGATTTCTCTCGAAAATTAGGGGGGAAAAAATGGCACGAGAAAGGAAGACTGATTGGTCGCTCTTTAATTTTAAAATTTTCTCGGAAATTGATTTTTTTCGTACACGAAAAAGAATTTAAAAAAAGGAAATTTTTGTACATTTTTTTCGGCAAGGCGTAGGTTACTATGCTAGAACCGTGCAAAATTATGCTTAGATGACCGAAGACTCGACGTCCACGGTGCGGGCGCTTGCGTGAAGCTCGAAAATGAGGGGGACGACGGGGGGAAGCGAAGTGGGTGGTGGTCTGGGGGTGACGGGGGAACGGGGAGTTGGAGCTGTGAAAGCGAGGGCGCCTGCAGTGACTAGCCTCCATCGATTTACCGTGCGGCGCCATCTTGCCACCCTACGCCACGGGGGTTGACCACCCCTCTGCCACCCCCTTGTCCCCTCCCCCCCCGCCGCCGCCGCCGCCGCCGCCCGTCGGGGTCACCCCCCTCGAGGCAGAGGCAGACATTTTGAAAAATGATTCCGAAAGTCATCGTGGCCCGCACTGGCGTTTTTTAGCGGGCTCGACCCGGCCGCCCGGTCCGCCCGACATCCCTCTCTTTTTCGCGCTTGGTCTTTCGCACTCGAAGAGCAAGGGAAGAAAAAGCGGACGCGCGACAAAAAGAGGGAAAACTATCGCGGCAAAAGACGCGGAAATAAATGAGCGGCGTAGCGCGCTCTCGCCGGAGTCTGCGTGTTCTGGTTATTAAGCCCTAAGTGATGAGATTTTCGCTACGCCGAGCACCAGCCATAACAAAACGCGCCAACTTTTTCATCACATCGAGTCGCAACGATCGTCCCCCCTCCTTTTTTTTTTACAAACAGCGACATTAATCATCCCGCCGCGTTTATCTGAAATCATCGTGTCTCTAAGAATTCATCGACGTGACTGAAATATTTCCTCCTCTTAATACAAAAGCGTAAAGTAACCGTGACGCGCGAAAATAATTGAAATAGTTTTATTATTTGACCTTTTTTTTTTGGTCGAAATATCGACGGCCAGGGAAAAGGCTACTTTAATCTCTAAGGGACGATATCGTCGTTGCGCCGAGAATTTATGATTGCCGCTATATAATGTTGCGTCGAGCTATCAGTAATTATGCATACGGGTGGAGATCTATGTGTTCAAATACTAAACGGTTGACTTTCTAGAATTACTTATTTTCGGGAGGCATTAATTTCCGTAACTGCAGCTTCGGTATCATGTAGGCTGACTCGAAATTTGTGTCTATATAATTCACATAGCGGCACCATCTGTATACGCGCGCGCGCGCGCGCGTGTGTGTGTACATGAAGACATCGATATTGGACTTAAATTATGTACATCTTCCGAGAATATAGTTTTTCCATTGTTTTCCTTGAGCCAATGATTGACGCATTAGTTGGAATGAAATTACGAAGCACTTAAGAAGATCCCGACCATTTATACTGAAAGGACGTGATATTTTAAATGGACGGTTGCAGCCTGTGGCTGGACATTCCGAATCAAAAGAGGCGAGGAACAAAGGTCGACAGGAGAGAAAGATTTCAATCGTGTCTACCAATCGCGGGATAAACAATACGGGGCTTTCGAGAATGCACAGTGCGGTCGATCGGCTCTCGATTAATCAGAAAAAATTCTTGTTTTCGTGAAAAAAAGATCGCCATTCTAGACGATGGCGCAGGAACAAGGGACTCCGAAATCTCGTGGGAGACGTGCCACGTGTAGTGGCAAAATATATGAAACGTAATAAAAATAAACCTCTCGATGCGCAAAACATATCCAATAACATTTATTTTAGAGCGCCAAGCTATTATAATAGCGACGATCTAATAAAAACAATGATGAACGAGAGTTGGCGCACATTTTCAAATAACATCTCATTTATATTCCGCTCGGATAGAGTGCGATCCGCAGTGCGGCGAAAGTATGTCAAAGAGTGCTCGCGATACTTTTTCGCGCGGATGCGACACGAGAATGATGGAGAATAAGTCCAGATTAAATAAGAATGGCGGAGAAAGAAGCGCGATATTTCTGCTACTGGTGGTTCGCGAGATTAATAAGTAGGAAGCATGATGCAATTGAGGCGCGGCGAGGAGCAAAAAGGTTAACGGAAGAAGAGGCGGGGAGGGTGACGCAAATAAATAATGTAAAATAAGTTTCATCTGGAAACAAATCGATTCGTGCACGGGTTATCACAAAAACAGGCTTCATGTACGCATCCGCAATTGAATTTCGACGAGAATAATGGGCGATCGACAAATTTACAGAGTAGCGGTACATCGTCCTCGTTGCGCAATTATATTTTTATATCGTGCGTTTTACATATGCTTTACATTTAATTAATGAATGGCTACGTGCCACGATAACAAGGGACGCGTGCCCCTTTTTTTTCGCATGCGACGTCCAGCGAAAACGAAGGGAAAAAAACTTTGGCGACACTTTGAACTTGATTGAGAAGAATACAGTGCGATATAATTATTTTAATCATATAACGCGTACGAGTGAGAAAGAAAGAGAGGCGTCGTGTTAATTGTCGGCATCGAAATATCGCAAATTAATGACGTACGTTCAACTTACAGGTCACGCTGTCGAGAGATATGATGTTTCTTGGTATAATCGATAGGAGAATAGGACGACGAAAAACAAGTAAGTAGTAGTAGAAAGCGGTATAAACATAAGTGATAAATTGAAGAAAACTCGAGATCTGTCTATTCACCCCTTCTCTGCTAAATAAAGGGAAAAAAACCGCTCTCATATACGCGCGTGCTAAGACGCAAGAAGAAGCGTTGGTTGGACCAGCGCAAAAATAGGTTTCACGCTCGTACCGGTAATTGAATTTCGAGGAGGATAATGGGCGGCCGACAAATACGCGCGGTCGCGTTAGATCGCTTTCGATGTGTGGCGCGCGGGCATTCAGCCAGGCCAGGATGGATCCTTGATGGCTAGATTTAAAAAACCGTCCCCGTTTGCCACCCCGTCCCGCGTCCCCCGGTATAGCCGTCGCCATGTGTTACGGGGCAGGGGGAGGGTGGCGGTGCTTCGTAATGGTGGTATCGGCGATGGTAGTGGTAGCGGTCCAGTCGGCGGCCTCTATATAACTGATGGTGCTTCTGAGTGTCAGGGCCAGGCTGTCCACTTCTTTGCGTGCACGTGTGTGCGTGCGTGCATGCGCGTGTACAGGCGATTTGCACGTTGGCCGGTTTCTCTAAGTACAGCTAGCGTGCAGAGTGCCCCTCCCCCCCCCCCCGGGTGCTTTCTTTCGTACATGCGCGTTCTCACACTGATTTAAAGTAAACTTATCGCGATGAAAATATCAAGACGTTCCCCAGTTCTAAGCAACCGAAGCCTTTACGAACTAAGACTAAGAATAGTGAAACCTTAAAGTTTTAACAACGTCGGCGTTTCCTTGACCATACCTGGCATCTTTTAATAATACAGACAATTTATTGCGTAAAATATTACTTTAGCCAGGGTTTGAACCTGGACCTCCCTACACTGTAGGCGGGCGTCTTACCAATTCGACCACCGACTCACCGCGGGTGAGACGCCCGCCTAGGTAGGAATGTACAAGTTCAAACCCTGGCTGAAGTAATATTTTTCGCAATAAATTTTTTGTATTATTAAAAGATGCCAGGTATGGAGAAAACACTGAGACGTTGTTAATTACCGCTGGCGACATTGAAGAATTCTGATTACTTAAAGTTTTACCTCAATTGTAATTTAAGTCTACATTAATAAAGGATTATAATTTTTGAGCATAGAAAATCATATGCGATTCTTATTACGAGTATTGTAAAGGCTAAATGAAATTATCACTGAATCAAATTTCCACTAAGAAAAGCTCGGCGAGATAAGAGAAATTAATTCGCTATCTCGTACATCTGTAACAAGAGTTGCGCTATATCTTAATACCAAGAAATTATTTGTTCTAGGCCAGTGACTCGTGTTTATCAATAATAGAATGTTTTACAATTAAGGAAGCTTCTCGATAAGATTTTATCACGTTTGAGATAAGTGTCATAAGTAAAAGATAAGACAATTGTAAATTTTTAAAACGCAGATGTATAGTATCGTTAAATATAAAGATTAGCCTTTTGACATATTAATTTAATTATCCACAAAATGAATCAATAGTTCGTTGTGTCAATCGCGTAATTAATTAATTGATAACATATAAAAACTAATCAATTTTCTATCAAAGTTTCGTTATCTGTTTTATGTTTTATAACTGATTGCTTGATTAAGTTTTGTCTTATCAAACTTTTAGTTTTCTCGGACCATCTACTGATGGGTCACTTTTCATAAAGCTCTCTCTCTCTCTCAAATTCATTTTTCGCGATTCCAAACATATGTCGTATCAGTCACGAGTTGTTAATTAACATTCGAAGACCGATCAGCTTCCGAGGCAAGAACTTGATCTGCTCAGCAAACGCGTCTGCCTTATCGAAGTTATTTTCACTCGAAGCTCTGCGGTGCTCGTTGTCGTGTGTTTCCTCGGGATTACCCGTTAAGCGGTGCAAGTAGAACTCCGGCTTCATCGATGATATTGAAAAGGAAGGTGGGAAACGTAGTCGGCGCGCGCGGTACGGGGCGAAAATAAAAGAAAACGCAGTCGGTGCGACGAGTCAATTAAGGTCGATCGAGGAATCGTCCTCCGCCTATCGCGCATACACGTGCATAAATGTTCACACACACCCACACAAATATAGATATAGATATAGATATATATATATAGATATATGACGGATCTATTGAACGGCTGACGAGAGCGAATACGTTGAGCGTGAATTGAACGAGTGCGAAAGAGAGGCCGGAAGCTGACAAGAGGGAAGGGAATATCCGGGGTCAAACGTTAATACGCGTATACAGGAACGAGCGAAGGAACGATGCCAGGTCCAATCCTCCTGACAATAATCGGATTGATTAAAAGTCGCCGTCGTTCACCACCACGAAAACCGCCGTTCGTAAGCGAACACGGGATGATCGCAGGCGAGCCCGGCGCTCGGGCGCGGGTGTGCGAGCAATTTATAGGTGCGTTTTATATATGCCCCATATATATATGTATATATATATATATATCTACATGTGTGTGTACGTGTACGTGTATTCACGGCGGACCGTGTATGCACGGACGAACGTGAAATCGCGTTCGCGTCGCGAGCACACCCGGTGAAAAGCGCCACGTCGCCGCGTTCGCCGTTAATGAGCTCGTAATTGCGCGCGGCCAGATTGTACTTGCGCGAGACGTGAGGTAAAAATTGGAGAACCGTCTTCGGCGGGAGAAAGACGCGAGTTATATACTGATCAACCCCGCGCGACACGGCAGGGCGTACGACCGCGTGGTAGTGATTGGTCACTGGGAGCTAATTTGGACTTATCTCACTGCTCATCTCTTTCTCTGTTGCCCTACGGAGAGGAAAAGAGTTCGGCAATCTCGTAATTATTCAGCAGGAGACGCGACTGTATCAAAGCGGCGCTCTAATTCCATTAGGACCGAGTAAGATAACTCGTGATTACGGGGCGGGTTTGAAAGGTGGTCCGAGAGGACGAAAGAGAGCCGGGGGCGAAGGTGGGTGAGTTCGCCTCGAGTCAAGGCGATGCGATACGATCGATATTTTTGACTGCAATTTAGTCTGCATTTAATCAACGTTTAATCACCTCATCAACGGGCCAAGTTAATCCAAGCGAGCTACCTACCGCTGCAGCCGCTTCTATGTATGCCCTAGCACGACGACGCCATGTTTAAACTCATCATTATTCGGCGCACTAATAGAGCCGCACCGAGGAAAATTCTCTCGGGATTCTGACTCGCGTAAAAAGGTGAACGAGCCGCGCTGAATAGCGATCGAAGGCTGAAAGGCTGCATGTCCAAACCGGTGCGCCGAGAATTGAAAGAACGTTATATTTTATGAAGCTCTATTTGCAGTAAATTGTGAAATAAAATAGTAACTCGAAGTATATGTAAACGTTTCATTTTATTCGGATATTCAGTATCAAATGTTATGCAAATTGTGTCCTGAAGACTCCGTAAAATTATTAAAAATACGGTGAAAATATATTATTTATGTGTGTTCTTGAAATATAAAAATCACTCGATCATTGTCATCATTCATTAGGCGCGAGCTACGTCAAAATTGTACGAAATTCTACGTCGATATCTTTTTTCCCGAAATACTGCAAAGCGTTTAGTGCATTATTGCGTTAATGTCGCCGAAAGAATCCCAGGTCCTAACAATAGTAAAACTGGTAGACCGTCCTTTTAATTGTGTAAAGAAATTAACGCAGTAAAGTCCGCGTCGCATTTAGCCCTTTATGGGCCACAGAGTCGTTTCGAAGGTCTAAATTACCAAGGGCCGGTCCTTCGAGTTCAGGGCCGACACCCCCGACCCCCTCCGTCTCAACCGGGGTTCTCCATTCCCTTCAGTCCCTTAACGCCCAACGCGGCTGCCGACCTCTATAAATTCCCTCAGGATTTTTCTTTTCTCTACTTGCCTTAATTAAAGCCCTCCCTTGCTAGCCGTGTTACTACGCCTATGGACCCGCCCTTTCGCGTCACATTTACCCCTAGCTATGACATTTCCACTCCGGACAGGTACATGACTCTGACTAAATGTCAGACAGTACGAAGGATGTCGAGCCTTTTAAAATTACGTAACGATTACGTTACACGAAAATACACTTGCCTCGCGTTTTACCCTGTCACTTACGGAAAGCATAACTTTCAAATGCCTTGAAAGAAAGTTTCATTCATATAGCGAAAAATAGAATATACACGAAAGTCTCACGTAAATAAAAATCACACATACGTTTGATATAATCACGGCTTTAAGAAAATAGAATTTTAACTTCTTTTAACAATAGTTCATTAATTTTATTGTTGAAATAGAAGTAATTCAATAATTTAGAATGCATTTAATAATTTCAAGCCTCTTTAGCCTATTATCTATTAAATGTACGTTCTTTAAAAAATTAATTGTCGAGTTCACGTAAACATGTGAAAAAAAACCTTGCATAAGTTTGCTCGGAAATTTCGTAGACACCCGGTAGCTTCGTTATTTATTTGCAGAAAGTCCACTCGCATAGCGAAAATGCCATTTTCCGTCGTAGCTGTAAAAGTTTCGCGAGTCGAGGGCGTAAGGAATTCCTTAAGCTAAAAGCATACGTGTCCCCATCCCCCGGTTTAAAAACTTTCATCCCTTCTACGGGTGCGCTGGTGTGGGTGGTTGTGAAGTAGTTTGAAAAGTTTTCGCGCGCAAAAAGCCGAGCTTTTCGCACTTTTCTTCGTCGTCTGCGCGAAAGGATGTGCGCGGTATTGTCGAAGGAGGGTGAAGTCGCAGGGGTTGGTGGAGGTGGAGATGCGATGGTCGTGCGATGTTAGTGGCGACGGCAACGTTGGGGGTGGCATCTGAGGGTTCGAAGAAGGAGCCCCGAGAGTGGGGAGATCGACAGATAAGAGGAAACGAGAACGAGGGAGACGGAGCGAAATAGCGAAGGGTGGGGATATCAAGCCCTTCGCAACAACAGGACGAAATATTAAAATTCTTAGGCGAATAGTGGCGGAATACTTGAAGAATTAATTTCACATTTTTTATACGAGGTGTTTTATGGGGCAATAGCAGTTTTTATTTCAACGCATAACGAGTTGTGTTTCATTGTAATTTAAATAAAAATTGTTTCGTTTGAATGGCTTTATGGAAAAAATAAGTATTGAAAAAAGTCGGATTTTATCATTTGTTATATAACATATATCGTCATCGAAAAAAAAAAGCAAATGTCAGTGAAGATGTTTAATCGTGAAATGTTACGCACATATTTGCAAAACCAGCTAGAACTTTATGTCTTTGTTCGAATATCTTTTTTAAACGTAACATCAATCGGAACGTACAATGGAATATCTCGTATAATTTATATATACATATTGTTATTTAAAATTACTTTTTTTATATAATTGTTTCAATCGTTTTACCGCGCTAATGAATATTGATCGATACCATCTCTCGAACGCCAAGCGATGATAAATTCGCGTGTCACGGATCCTTTCTGAAAAGCGAGCTTTAAACAAGGCGAAAGACAGGTTGCACAGCCTGGACGAAATATTCAGCCGTGGAAGAAGATACATTGGACGAAATCGAGCACCTCCATTGCTCGAGGCGAGCCGTTCCGAGAATTTAGAATGAACTCTACGAAATCGTGCCTTCCTATGTAGGCGCGCGCGTTTGCATAGGGTGCAGGTGCAAACGGAGGTTCTATTGGTAAACCGTGGTAGGTGATAGGGACACACAGGGCGGCATCACGAAGTACCTATGTACAGCACACGTAGTGCCGTGAAAGAGGATCGGCGAGCTAGAGCGAGCGACGGGTAGCCGCGCGCGGTGAACTAGCTGCTATCCTCGAGAAGCTTTTGCAAACCGAGTCGAACTTGTCGCTTGCGTTGTGTGCGGTGCTGATGGTGGGGAAACTGGTCGGTCGATGCGCTCGGTCGCTGCCGGAGCTGCAGGGGGCTGTTTTTGCGGGTGTGGCTTAACGCACCCCCTGTCGTCCCACTGACCCTCGCCTCCTTGCCCCAGGAACTACCAGCCCTCCTCACCGCGCTCAACTACCTACTCCCCCCTCGCCCCCCCCCCGCCTCCCCCTTTCAGCTCGTCCGCAGTCCTTGTACTCGCCTTCCTTCCCCCTTACCTATTCTCACCCTCCCCCGCGAGATTCGCCACCGACTACTGCCCGATCTAGCCCCCGAGGGCGACCATGAGCACGAAACTAGAGTTACCCGATCGCGTCTACGTGATCAGCAAAGTGTACTTTTCGGAAAATGCGCGTGAAATATGGGAAACGACTTTCTGCGACTTTTACGTGCCCGCCATACCGCCAGTTGAGTTTGCGTTGTTTGTGTGTAGTCACGATAGCGCGCACTATATTTCGACTATTACCGAAGTTTCGCACATGCATTCGCGAGATTAACTTTATATGCTCAGCTTGATGGCGAAAGAAATTGTAGCCCTTACCGCGAGTATGCTGTGAACAAATAACATCCCGCTTAAGTCCTTTACAGCTTCTCCTTTTTCATTTAAACGGAGCGCTATGACGAAATCAAATTGAACAGATATAACACGCGATTAAAATGAGTATGTTTTTTTTAATTCGTAACCGATCAGTTTTATATATAAAAGTATAGATAGGAGAATAAGTTAACCGATCTTTCGTATTGTAACATAAATCAATGTATAATATATTTTCTCTTTTTAATTAATGCCAAGATAACACTCGAAAATTTATCGAGTGTACACTTGAGGAAAATATTTCATCTGATAAGATCAAGAATGTTGATAGTGAGAATGTGACCCGATCAGAATGCGTCGAAAAATTTAATTTATCGCATCGCGATAAATTTATCGCCAGGCGTACATGCGGTAGCTCGATGTTTCTATTAAATTATTCTACATAATTATATAAAACTTGAAGAATAATCTATAATTTTCACATAAACTAATTAAGTCTGTTGATATTACCGAACATTTATCTAATATTTATGCCAATTGTTAGGGAAATTTCTATCGAATTGCGTCTTTCAAAAAAATTCTTCTATCTTCTTGTCACTCACAAAGTATCGCTTCCTCAAATAAGCATCGAACAAAGACAGATTAATTAGCTGAGATTGGTTATCAAAAAATTGGGTATCAGAAATAAATCGATTAAAAAATTGGCTGAATTAATGACATTATTTTTTAATATGATTGAAGTAAGCTAATAATACAAAAAATATGTTAGTTGTATCAGTTTATTATTTTAATATGGGACTATCTTTTCATCAGGAATAATTAAAGCTGTCGATAAGCTAATCAAACGCAAACCGCTGTCACATCTGAAATGATAAAGATATGCATCTCTTTATAGATTAAAATTCTGATATTTTAATTTATAAAATGTATCGAGAAAAATATTCGTTTATTAGTCGATTACCACGTAAATTCTTAAACTCGCTGATAAATAGCCACGCTCATCTCACGATGAATTTTGTAACAACCAAACGCAAATTCAAGCAAAGGAAAGTTGAATAGAAGTCGACTAAGGGCTCTCGGCGTTTTATTCATTATAAAGACAAACGGGTCTACTTTCGTTTCCGCGAGACACCTTAATTGTCATAATTTTCTCTAATTAGCGTCTTTTAGTAGGACGATACGTTTTCACTCCGGCGGGTCGGCGTCCCGCTCTCGTGTCGCCCATTAAGACGCGACACCGCGGCCGAAAATAAATGAAAAAGGATCGGCGGGAAATATTCGTGACATTGAAACAACGTCGATTTTTATTGTGGACTGCTACGCGGGCCACGGCCGTTGCCCGACACGGTTTCGATTGTTGCTTTTCTCTCTCCTCATCCCGTTCCCTTTCCCTCTTTCCACCCTCTTTTTTTTCGCTCCTCTGCGTCGCGTCGCGACACACGAAAACAGCTGTTACTTCACCGCTGGTCGACGCGCCGCGCCGCGCCGCGCGTCGCCTCGCCGCCGCAGCGGCGCAAACGCGAATTCGAATTCGCTCTTTTTCATTGCGCGTGCCACATACGCATACAGCGCGGCCCCCGGTGCTTCGACCTCCTACGGTGCATCGACCAGCATCCCGCGTACTCCGCACCGACGCGCCTGTAACACGACTGCATCACCTTCCGCGCACGGCCCTGACCGCGCGCGTCGCATTTTTTCGTGCGCGGAATCGGCACGCCTCTCGAAAAAAAAGAAAAAAGGAAAAGGAAATCATAACGCGAACCCAACCAATAGACGTTCGCGCGCGTTACAAATTGCGCGTACGCGTATGTAGAAAATAGGGACGTCGTACATTCCACTCTCCCGGGCGCCGCGCCGGCGATCCAAAGTGAAATCGACGCTTTCCCTTTTTTTTTTACGCGTAAAGCCGGATCCGAACGAAGCGAGCGAGCGCAAACAGATGCGAATGAACGATGTCGCCGGTCGCGCAACTTAATTGGAGCGAGTTGCGTGCTCCCTTGCCTGGTTTCCTTCGGCTTTGATAAAAAAAAACGACGAAGGCGATGAAAGTTGATTTTCCAACGAAACTCGAGCCAGACGCTCCGAATAGTAAATGGAAAACACTAAATTTTCGAGCCAGGCTTTGAAACATTCGTCCTTTTCATCTTCCGTATGACGGAATAGATAATGAAAGTGCATTAGACGATTGCACAATCGGCAAATTTACCGTGAATAAATTATACATAATGATCAAGTTAACAGCCGCCCTTTCTTAACGAACCGGGTCAAACCGGACATGCGTTCCAGGTGATGATTAACCGTGTGACTAATTAAAAGAAGAAAAAAAGCGAGTCCGTACTCAGAAGTGCAAACATAATTAGGGCCAATCGGGGGGGAAATAAAGAAGAAAGGGTGACTGTTTGAGGACACACGATCCGCCTTCCTCCGGAGTCTACGATGACCGAGTGGTCATCGTTAATGGCGCCGGTAAAAAGTGTTTACACGCGCTTTACAAAGACCAGGGACCCGCCCAAGATCGGAGCCCGACACCGCGATGCCTTACGAAGCGGAAAGAAAATCTCACTGATAAATTGAAGCGAAGTCGCGCGGAAGCATCGTTAATCGGTGTATCGGATTACGGTTGCCGATGAGAGCGCTCGAGTCCCAAGTTCCTTTAATGCAGCCAATATACATAAAAATTGGCGGATTATTAATATTAATGAAGAGTATCCTGTTAGGCGGTCGCTACTTAGGAACGGAAAATAAAATACCTGTTGGGGAAAACGGGCGTTTAATATTAAAAAGTAAGTGTACCGCTTAAAAATTATTTAAATGCATGCACATTTAATGTGTATGAAATTAACGCTTCTTGCCTCCATCGTGTACCGCCCGCGCATTAACATTATGAAACGCATCTTATTTGCATTAAAGCGCGTGATGCGACTTGAACGCGCCGTCCCGTATCGGGAGGCGAAACCGAACCGCGCGAAATAACGAAAGGTGTCGGCCGCGCGTGACGAGCCGATAGAGCGGCGCTCGCTAATCGTAGCGGTATTTTATTCGAACTCGTTAAGAAAATATTGGCCGAAATTGCCCGGTGGTAATGGAGCAATTAGCGCGAAAACTGGCAACCAAAGGGAATCGGTTTGACAACAAAATTGGACGACACTTCCGGCGCCGCGGCAGCAAAGTCGAACTCGACAAATAGAGACATTATTCACCGTTCACACGTTATGCCACATGTACATGGGCGCGTGCAACACGGAAAACGTACGTATCCGGCGTGGAAGGAGAACAAAAAGTGGGAATTCGTAGCCGCGGATAATCGAGTTTACCGCATGTTATAGAGCGTTAAAATTTCCGCGGGCATTCGATCGTTCTTCCACTCTCCCTCTCTGTCCCCCTCTCACCCCTACCCTCGCCGCCTCTCCCTCTGTCGTTCTGTCTCATCGCTTCGCTCTCATCCTTGCTCACGCCGCGTCGCTGATGGAGACGAGCTCAGTGTCCGCTTACAGGTCGCGTCAATGGTCGAACAATCGTCGGACTATTAGCAAACTATTACAATATCGATAGCAGCCGATGGGTCGATAGATACGCGAGCCATCAGCTGTTGCGCTGATCGGATATCTCCGATAGACTGGAGCTGCCACGGCTACACAGTGGCCACCGTCATCCCCAAATTGCTCCTCGTAGATCATTGGGTCCAACTTGACAATCGGGAACGGTGGCGGCGATATCGATGTATCGTCCTCGAAAGACTCGCCCCATTTCTCTTTTCCTACAACTTTTTCTCTCCCGCTTTAACGTTAATCTTACCAACTTTACCTCCGTGCCTGCTAATAAAGGGCAACGAATGGGGGTGAGGGGGTGGGGTTCTACGTTTACAATCGCGGTTATTTCTTCAAGTATTTTAAATATCGCGGCATCCATTTTTTTTGTATATTTACACTGGTTAGTTTTATCATTCGGATCCAATCGCAAGGATTGTTTACAGAGAAAAGAAATTCCCGGCGCAACATGTGGTCGCCCATAGATTATTTCGTCCTCGGATCCGGTTCTCAGTGCCATAACAAATCGAGCGCTTTTAAATAATAGACAACATCGTTATCGCGATTGTAACAATTTATCCTGGCGGTTCGCTTAAAAAAAAAGTTATACAACGTTAACATTTGCCTTTCGTTACGTCATTAATGTTACGTCAGCAATCACGCAATCATCGTTGCTCTCCCTCGCCCTCACTTCTCTCCCCCCCCCCTCTCTCTCTCTCTGCCTAAAATATTTTCATTATACATATTGTTTAATGCTTCTTTCGTTCGAAGCAATTTCATTGGGCGAAATTCCTGCGTTGTATCGTGCAGAGTGATATCGTCGAGTTGTGCAATTTTTATTGTCCCTCGAGTGGACGGACTGTAAAATGTTGGAAGAAAAGGAGGAAAACAACGCGATGTAAATGCAACGCCGACCTACGGCCGGTCCAGCTTAGGGAATAATTTGCCCAGTAACTCATTCCGCTATAAAAATATATCCAATTACAAAACTGAAACTATCTGCACCGACGACCGCTCGCATCGCAAATCACCCTGTTCTATTGAATATATGTATCTATCTCGAACTCGCGTCCTTCGGAGCAATGAAACTTGGTGTGTTACCGAGTTAAAGACTTGGCTATTGTATGTAAGAATAACAGTAACGTCGTGAGTCAAATTAAGCGCCGCAACTTCTTATTAATTAAACTTTGTACGGAGAAATAATGAACGCACTGAGAGGGGCAGTCGTGCCAGTATAAAATGCATTCTTCTTGGCGCTTTGATCACGTAGCGGAACGTTTTGATAAAATGTAGCATGGCGGCGGAAAAAAGTACATAAATATACGACGCGTCAGTACATAAATGTAACCCCGACCTAGGGGAACACCCGTGGCGGGAAAAGAGGCGGAGGAAGGGCCGCGCGTGATGCGCCATTCGAAATCGATTCCTGCAACGCGGCGTTGCAGCCTTCGATGAACGGGTCACGACCATGGAAATATGAATGAAAAACGGCTCCGCGCGGTTCTTCGGGAAAAGCCCCGCTTGGAAAAAAAGGAGGCAAACCACGTTGCCTGGCCATCGATCGACCACGTGCTCGGCACCTGTTCGACTTTGCCGCCTTTCCCGATGTACCTCCTATAATACTTTCATTGAGATCTCTTTCACCTCCGAGGCATTCACTCCTCGAGGTTTACGTCAATCCTAAAAAGGATTACTTATAAAGACATTACAAAACCTTTTATCACTGCACGAGTGTTGGTTCCTTGAATAGTTTTGTGTTAACGTTCCACCCTTCTTACAATTTCTAAAGAGTTTCCGCGTGAGAAGAAAGAAGGAGCCATTATCTAAATTGCAGTCGTAGGACGCTATTAATTGCCTTATATACGTCAAAGATTATATTATCATGACTCTTATTTAACAAAAGCAGCATTTAAAAGGAAGGATTTTGCACGGCGACGTTTTGTCACGCTCCTTCCGCAATTGTGTTCCCTCCCGCAGGGGAGGGATGCGGAGAAATGTCGTCCACCTCGACGTTTAATCATACTTAAGTTCCTGTTTGGAGAACGCTCCCGCGCTTGAATGTCAGACAGCCCCGTCCAACTAATTATGAATTTCTGTAGACCGCAATCAATTTTCCCCGGGAACGAAATTGCCGGTAAATTGGCGTCGTCGGAGCTGATGTCCAACTATGCTTCCGGACTATCCGTAGTGGTGCCCAGACGCTGGGGATCACGCTGGGCTCTTTGTGTTCCGGGGGCTACTATCGGGTAAGGTGGAAGGGAGAGATCGGGCTGATGCCGGTCGAGGTTAGAAGAGAGACAGGAGATAGGGTGGTTTTTGGTAGGTGGGTTCTACAAAGGCGGGAGGGTGCCCGCGGGGGTGGACCTAAGCGAGGATAAAGGAGAAGGAGAAAGCACACACAACCATGGTGTGTGGCTCCTCTTCGGGAGGTGGGTCGTAGGACGATCAATAAGGAGCATCGCTGGTGGGGGGTCTTACCAGGACCTCAAGCTACCCCCCACGTTGTCCTGCTTAGGGTGAGGGTCCGCAAGAAAGAACCGAGAAAATATTCTGAAAGGGGTCGCCGTCGTGTACGTATGCGTATACGTTGGTGATCTCAGTCCGTGAACTTTGGCTCCCACCATCGGCCGGACCACACATACACCCCGGCTATTCACGTACATTGTCCCACGGGCACGAATACGCGCGGTCCAGGCGGTCTCCACGTGTGTCCCGAGATGACGGTGGCCGCGTATATGCCAAGTTACGAGGGAGATGCGGACCGCGTCGGGAGAAAACCGAGAAAAATTCCGAACGAAGGAAAACCGGAGGAAAAAAAATTGTACGTGCAATTACCCATCCTCTCGACACGTGGGAAAGTGGGATTCCTTTGGCCAGCCAGACCTCCTTCTTTCCCTCGGCGGCGGCGGCGGCGGCGGCGGCGGCGGTTCTTTACGCGGAACGAACTAATCTCTTTCCTTCGGCTGAGAAAAAAACTCGCCCGACCCTCCGCGCCTTGTCTTGGTGTAAGAAGCGTCGAATAAAGAGTCGTGAGATGAATGCAAATACGTTTTACATATTACGGAAGCACGCGTCCTACGCGCGACTCGCTTGTTTTCTCAGGAAGCTCGTGGAGAGCTTTTTTGCCGGAAGTCACCTTGAGCGTCGTGCACCTGTTTGAATGTACCTTCCAGTAGACATGCGGCGCGTCCTTTTTCTACCGAAAGACGCGTTCGGTTGAAGTACTCATAAAGTGGACCAGGATTTTTAACGTTTGCATTCGATCATAATATAATTTATGATCGATTTCTTAAAGCCAATTTTCTTAGAACATGGAAATAATATCTAATAATTTTTACATTTTTTAAGGCATCATTCTCCGTTTTATTTTAATAGTACCTAATCTTATCATCGACACATTATTACGTGAAGGATAAAGACCTCTTCTAGAATATTTACATACAGTTTACTGCAAATTGAAATGTTTTATGAGCACTTTATGGTTCGTTCCCGGGATCGAACCTGACGATCGAGATCCCAGAGAATAATCGTATAGGGGTGCGTCGTCTAGCAATCACCCGGATAAAAAAAGATGACCGCAACGTCGTTATGGTCAGATCGTTTTAAATCTAATTTCTGGCAGACATCGTGCGCGCATCGTACACGATAAGGGACGTCAAGGAATCAGTGTCAATTAACGATGATGAAAGCAAAGGCTTGCCGCGTTACCGGTGATCGCGCATGAATATTCATTCCGTTCGGAGAATTTAATAGATCACGGACACCCTCGATGAACTACGAAGAAAGGGGTGTGGGGAAGAGAAAAAATCGCGGCAAGAAAGAATTCGCGCGTGTGGGTGCGTGCATCACCACGATGTCGTCCACGTAAGTGACTTGGTCGCAACGAAACACCGACGATGGGGATGTAAACGCACGTACATGTACGTATCTCTGCGTGTACGTACACGTGCATGCGTTTATGTATGTACCCGGCGGAAGCGTCTAATCCATCGGGTGGGCATTGTTGTCAGACATATTGGGGTTTGTTCTTGAGGCAGCCCGAGGGAGGAGAAGGAGAAGGAGGAGGAGGAGGAGGAGGAGGAGGTGGCGAATGAGGAGATGGCGGAAGGTGGTCAGGTGGGTGGTTCGAAGGGGGTGGGCCTCGGAAAAGGGGGAGGGGGAGGGTGGTTAGCTTTATTGATCTGTAAGACTGCCAACCTACGGACTCTGTGCTTACCCGCGCTCTCCTCTTCGTTCTCCACATTCTCCACCACCGCCTTCTCTTCCTACGGCAGACCTCTACTCGCTCTTTCTCGCTTTTACCTCCCTCTCTCTCTCCCGCTCGACTCATTTCGGCTCAATCTCTCTTCCTCCCTCACGCACGCTTCTCGGCCCTTGCAAACACGCATACCAATCCACATTGTCACTCTCTCGCTCTCGCCGTTCCCTTCCGTCTCACTTGCTTGCGTTCCCTCATCCCTGTGGTACGTCCCGTAAGCTCTACGTACCTACTCTAGCCACCCTTAACGCTGGCTTAGCAAGGGACAACCCCCGACCACCGCCACCGCCATCCACCGCCGCCGCTACCCCCCCGGGTCGCTCTACCGTCGTCCTACCCATCTCT
This sequence comes from Vollenhovia emeryi, assembly GCF_000949405.1. Classification (NCBI taxonomy): domain Eukaryota; kingdom Metazoa; phylum Arthropoda; class Insecta; order Hymenoptera; family Formicidae; genus Vollenhovia; species Vollenhovia emeryi. The sequence goes on along the minus strand of NW_011967231.1, from coordinate 1,494,904 downwards.
GCCACCCCACCGCCTGCCCCCTTTTCTCTTCTCGCCGACGGTCCTCCCGGATTCACAACCAGCTAACCAACACGCAAGTCGCTTAAATCCACGCTCAACCTAGTCTCATTGTGTTTGTGTAACGTCCGAAGACCGCACGGACAATGCGCGTTCGCCGTAACTTTCTCGGCGCTCGCCTCAACGAATTTCCTCCCTTTGCACTTTCTTTTACCCTTTCTTCCGCGCGACTTTTTCGCCGCGCGTTTCGTTACGCGGCCGCCACTTTCTCATCTGATGAATGCTAATCACATTCGATTGAACGATCTGTCCGTCAGCGATCCTCCATCACATTCAATGTGGATTTTAATTAACTTTGCAAAAATGCTGAAGAATGCTAAAGTGTCTTCATCAAATCACCTGTCGCCGTATTAATAACATTGCCGATACGATTAATTATACTTCTGCAAAGATTACCAGCCATGAGCATTGGAATTCAATAAAACTCCATGCCAAATCGCAAATGCATGAATGAAACGGTTTTCTTTTTTGTATAATTTTGAAAAAAAGTAGTGACAATTTGCACAACAACTCGATATCGCCACTTTGTTGCCGCAGGCACATTCGACAGTGAAGATAGCATATGATGCAATGTCGAAAAAATCGAAAGAGAATCAACGAATGTGCGTGACAACGTTACAACTTTGCACCCGTGATATACGTATATTTACAGTACGTATAAAATTTGATATATATTTTTATATATAATTATTGTTAAAATGCAGCGTTCTCATTTTCGCTTCATGCTCTTTTATCATTCCCTCCTTCTCTCTCTCTCTCTCTCTAGATTGATGTGCTTTTACTAGAGAATGTTACGGCGAACAGGATATAAGCGATTTTGAACGTTTCCCCCGCTACTACGTTCCATCCTCCCCGTCCCAAGCGCCCGTCCACCTCCTCGGTCTTTCCTACTCCCCCGCGCATTTTTCTTACGTCCCCCTTTCCCTCCCATCGTGTGTTCTCGGTCTCTTCCAACCTTCGTCGAGCATCACCGCCGCACGTACCACCACACGCTCGGCCGCGTCTACACGCACGCGTCGATGAGCACTCCATCCCTCCTATGACGTGAGATTAAATTCTAACGGGCCAGCTCCCCAACGTGCAGGCATTTTTCTTAGCTCGCCGGGGAAAGGACTACGTGCCTAAATTAATACTCACTCCCACGTAGACGAAGGGGGGAGTCGAGGGTGGATACTAACGGCGAGGATTCGCACGTATACAAGCTCGCGCGTATGTTTAGGACCACGGTAGCCGTGATAGTATTCGCAATGCCATACGGACATTTCGACCCCCCGTTGAATTTCTAGCAGCCATTATTTAGTGCGCTTAGAACTTGCTGCCCGTGGGGTAATGGCGCCCTTCCGTACACCGTAGACCGTGGTATATACCGGTAGGATAGCCAACAGGACTGCCAGAACGGGAGGATAAGAGGAAGAGGAGGTAGAGGAGGATGAGGAGGAGAAAGAGGACGAGGAGGGTTAGGGGTTTGCAGCACAACCTCGCAGCAATCTGGGAATTCCTGTTAGTTCTTTGGGCGTAATGACTCAACCCTTCCCGACAAAATTACGGCAAGAGAGCGCCGGATGAGAAACGAACGGTGATTACGTACGGTGACGATAGGGGTACAGCGTACGTACATACCGCATACCGTGCCGTACCGGGGTACAGCGGAGTCTTGGGAAAAGTCAAACGGGATATTTTAAAGCAATTAATTAAGGCCGCGGCGGAAGGAGTTCTTCTATTATCCGGCGAGAGAACGTGAGGTCGTTTCTCGCGATGAATTTCAGCGGACACCGCCTGAAGGCAAATACGAGGAACCGGAGTTACGTAATGCTTTCATTACTCCGCTGTACGAAGCTCCCTTGCTTAAATAATCCTCGATTTAATACTAATTATCCGCGATTTATAGAACCGCCTGGAATCTTTACATTTTTCCAGTAATCCGTAAGAAAAATGGTAACCGGCGCATTTGTCGCGGCATTTAAACGAGATACTCGGGTATTACTTTCCCTTTCGGTTTCGTCGGACGATGCAAAAATGGCGAGTAATATTGAGAAGGCATATGTTAAAAATTGTCAATAATTTAGAGCAGCTTTCAAATCATTTTACAACGTGCTTGAAACACGTTTGATTAGTCTTAGAATAGTTTCTTGTCAAAAGGGAGCATGGACAAAATGACTTTCTCTCTATTTTAAAACGCTCTGATGAAAACGGCAAACACGAAGGGGCACTCTTCCTATCTGCAATCAAGAACGAACCCACTGACCGAACATAGCGTTTTCTACTCAGAGTGTACCGCTCCGGCGGACTTAGATTTAGGGGCTGCTAGTTGGAGGCAGTTCGCGGGGGGTGGCGGCGAGCCCGGTGAGCCGAAGGGATAGAAGAGGGGCGAGGTATATGGGGGGTCGACGAGGCGGGAGGGTCGGGTTGGTTCACATTTACATAGCGGACCCGGCAGGACTAGATGACTAGGCGGTGGGATATTAAGAGGGAGAAAGGGGGTAGGTGGTGGCAATTCTGGCAACATGGCCGCGACCGAGCCGCGCGACGTACACCAAGGGAGCTCCTGGAAAAGGGGGAGAGGGTGGCTGAATTTCCTATGCCACCGCCACCTTCTCTCGCATCGACCACCCACCTTCGTCAAGCCACCCACCCCCGCCCCCCCCTTCCCTTCGCCGGGATGGGTAACCCATCCCGGAGTCTGCTTAGACGCGATTTCTCGGACCTAGCTTTATTCGATTATTAAGGACCGCTATTGGATTAAACGCGATTCCATTCCAAGCGCGGTTCTGCGACTGATTTCAGCACCCGCCGTCGCCACCACCCACTTGACTCGCCTAACTTTCCCTCGCTCTTTTTCCGACTTCCTGTCTCCGTTCGTTCGTACCGCGCCGTTGATTGGTCTCGATGTCAGAGGGGGTAACTTTCCTCCACGGATACGGCATGCCACGTTTCAGCGCGGAATGGGGAAGAGGAGGTTAGCCAATTAGATCCGCGACCGCGCGAAATCGGGCGTACAGCGGCGAATTGCAGCGTGACAGAATTTCTCGGGATACGGACACGTTCGTTCGTTCCCGAAACGAATCTTTCTCATTCTGGGATATTCTTCTGCTTGTACCACTGATTTTCAACACTTTTATTTGCGTTAAATTCACGACTCATTAAAACCCCACGATATTAAAAATGCGATTATCATAAGAACAGAAGTGGACTTTAGGAATCCTGCGAGAGAAATTAACTTTTTCTCATCTTTTTCTATCGTTCACGTTACTCTTTTTCTGGATACTCGCGTCAGAATCGATAGTCGCGTTTTTGTTCGATGTCGTTTTCGCTTTTTCGAGATGTTTACGTTATTCCACGGTCCGCGCAAAACCTTGCCATGCTGTGCGTGGAACGACATCCAACTTACCGCGCGTAAAGATGGATTCGCACTTTTTTTTTCCTCCGAGTGTTCACCATCGCGACGCAACAGCCCCCGGTATTCCACGGCGCGAGCAAGGCGGACGTTAATCCCCGTCGCTGTAACTTTCAACGGCGGTAACTCATCCGATCAAAACCGTGAAACTTGGAGGCACGAGGCTTAGTCCTAATTTAAGGGTAGAAGTGAAAACCACCCCTGCCGGCGCTAATTTAAGGCCGGCACTGCCCGCTCATTTGTTTTAACCGCTCTCCCGCGGGAAAGTCGGGGGTAGAGAGAGCGAGAGAGAGAGAGAGAGAGAGAGAGAGAGAGAGAGAGAGAGAGAGAGAGAGAGAGAGAGAGAGAGCACGGCATACACGGGTTTGCAGAAAGCGGGAGAAAGAAAGAAAGAGAGAGACAGAGGGAGAGAGAGAGAGGAGGAGGGAGGTGAGGGCTCAATAGAGAGAATCGGGGACGAAAGGTGTGGGGTGAGCCGGGGAGGTGGACGAAACGCGGTTTAGTTTAGTTGCAATTCGCGCCGTAGCGCCGACCGGCTTTGAGTTTGCTTTTGCATTTTCAAAATGCGCCGTGCGAGCATCGGCAGCCGATACTGTTTGATCGTCAGATCAGCAGTTTCGGGATTAGCAGCGCTCTTTTTTTTTTTAAACACCGTTCCACCGCAATTCGGACACAAAGTGGACAAGAATGGAGATTCATTTTTCCAACGGTCTATTTATATCCACCGATGAGCTAATCTGTAAACAAATTCGGGGCAGCCACTATCTTTTTACATATGCCGAGAAGAGAGAGCGAGGGAGGGAGGGGACTTTGATTTTTCAGAAATATTCCCATCTGGGTGGTTTACATATGTTAAAAATATCTACTCGCGCGGCGCAGTGCAAACATCGGAACGACGGAGTTCTGTACCGGGAGCGTATAATAGTAAATAGTAGAAAAGAGAGAACGAAAGCAAGTATACGATACGCGACAAGCAGCATCCGAATTTAAGCTCTTTAGGCTGCTTCGAGGTTTATCGAATTCTTCGATCTTTCCTCTTTTTATTTCGCCGTTCCATCATCCCGCAACGCGTTCTTTTTTTCTCACTCGTCGAGATCACTTTAAAGCCGCTCTCGCCGGCGTCCCGGTAGCATCCACTTTTCTTCCTTTTTCCTGCATCTGGCCTGCGCGCGCGAGCCTGCTCCTTTTTTATTCGAACGAATCGCTCAGAATCACCCCGACGTAACGGAATTAACTCGCGATTTACCGATTTATTAGCACGCCGGTCTTCCTTTCTTTTTAAGCGCTTTACTCGTGTATTGCTATTTCCACCTTTTTTTGCTTTAAAGATGTGTCAATTGGGAGATATCAGGATCAAATCAAATCAAAGAAAAGGGAAATGCTATCAAGCAATTCCGATAGCAATAACTTTTACGTTCACTGAAATTAACAATCTTAAGTAAGATATGCCATTCAACCTTGCGATTGAATTATAACAAATTGCAGCCAATTAAAAAGTCAAAGCGCGGAAAAATACATGTACAGGGTGTACTAAAACCACCGGATAGCCTTTTAATCATAAATTCTTTAGAAACTTACAAGACAAAAATTCTAATACAAAAATGTCGAGGCTACAATAGTTTTTAAATAATAAGCGATTACATTTCACAAATGACAGGCCTGAGATTTCGCGCGCTCAGGTACGGCGACACGACAAGTGATAAAGGTGTTCCTACGAATATCGCCCTTTTTAGCATACTTTCATAACAGACTTAACGATTCATTCTCGAATTAATTGTTCCTCTTGTTATCTTTAACCATTTCTTTTGTTAACTTTGTGTAACGTCTTATTAATAAAAGGGAGGGGTTCACTATGATGAGCATCTTGATCAGACTGATATCCTTTGATTTAGTCAATCTCCGATATTCTGAGTGAACTTGGAATTTTCAGTTAGATTCAATCTAGTCTCCTGCCTCTCTTTATCCTCAAGTTTTCAAAATAACCGGATCATCGTCTTCCCAAATATTTTCTGTCCCGTTGAACGGTGACTTTGGTTCTCGCTCGCTCGCGAAACACATAGGAACACTTTTATCACTCGTCATGTCGCCGTGCCTGGGCGCGCGAAATCTCAGACCTGTCATTTGTGAAATATAATCTCGCTTATTATTTAAAAACTATCATAGTCTCGACATTTTTTTATTAGAATTTTCCTCTTGAAATTTACTAAGAAATCTACAATTAAAAGAATATCCGGTGGTTTTAGTACACCCTGTATTTATCGCACTAATACCTGCATCGCCTTTCATTAAGATAATTGTTAGAACAAGACAAATAAAAAAGGATATATAATAAATTCTACTCAACGATAATTTATAAAAAATTCATTATCCTTGTAAAATTTTTTAACGATAATAGTAATAATATATTTCGAAAGATTATTAGAAAAGATAATAGTTGGTAGATAAAAATTTCACTGTTTTCAATTCTTTCGTCACGCGAACCCAATCTTACAATAGAAAATTATCAAACGTAACACCGTCACAAATGTCTGCACTCACCCCGTGAAACATAAATCGGAACGGAAGATTGTAACGCACATAAAGTCTATCTCCTGCTCATCATCAGTTGATCAGAAGAATTCTTTGTCCGCAGAATGTCCGTAGATAAAGTCTCTTTTTCAACGAACAAAACTCTTCGCGTTTCGTCTCTTTGACAGCGCAACCGCGACGACACTGAGGGCTCAAAAGCGCCAAAGGTGATTCGCGATCCTTGCGATCGCGGTGAATCGCCGCCGGATCTGAATATCAAAGGCATTTGGTGGACAAGCGTGAAAACCTGAATAACGGCTGGGGGTCCTCCGGATCCAGGTGGGGTCCGCACCGGTTCGTCTGGTTCCTTCCAAAAAACGGGATCGCCCGTTCGTCCACTGGGGGGCTGTGACTGAGCTTTATAACGCATCCCCGCGAGACGTGGCATCCCTCGCGGTCCAGCGCCGCGTTCTCGCCAAGAAACGAGTTCTTTCCCTAACCGAGACGCGACATCCCTTGCGATTCTTTGTAGAGAAACGAGTCCGCGGTGGTCCACGATTTCAAAACTCGTTTCGCGATACGACGGTTGCTCGTTTGTACCAAACGGAGGAAACTGATTCTCTAATAGCTGGGAATATTTCCCGTAAAGGAGTCAAAGACGCCACACCGATCCGACTGTGCACAATACTTTCATCTCGACGAAATTCTTCACCCATCCATGTTTATGCTCGGCAGACAAATACGCATTAACTTAAATTCAATTTGAACGAAGTATTTAATACGCGCATCAGAAAGATATATTGTTTGAAAATTGTAGGAGTTTGCAACGTTTGATACATTCGAACATTCCTCATTCGTCACGGTTTTCGGTGAAGCTTCATGGAGGAATTTAATTTGCATTTCATGCGTATTAGCAATCTCGCAAGTTCTACATATCCAGAGTATGATGCTACGTCATCTGCATACGAATGAATATAATTCATCTCGAACTGCACGCGTGAATCTCACGTGGGGGTCCGCGGGAGAAAAACTTGTTTCGTTAAAGCCTCTTCTCCCAACCGGTCCTGAAAACGAGATTATCCGCGGAAGCTTCCAACCGTCTTCGAGATACAGACTCTAACCGTCGCAAAAATAATCGCTCCAGTTTTATTGCGCGAAACGACGCGCGCACGAGCGGGACGAGTGTCGCGATAGCTCGCCTGCTCAATAAGCTAGCGCTATATTCCCGGTATCGTGGCGAGAATTGCGGATAAAGCACCCCGAAGCGGTCGCGCGAGGTGGCATTTACTGCGGTATCGAGATCGCGGACAAAGTGCATCTTGGGTGCCGTAAACCCGATCGGCGTACGCGCGCATCATTGCAAATGAAGGTGCTACACCTGGTCTTATCCGAGACAATAAAAAGGAACGGCTTGCTGGCCGCGTAGTTATTGGATAGCGAGAGGTCAGCTCGCCGCAAATGGTTAATAAAGCTCGAAGAGAACGTGAGACGCATGCGGGGAGGCGGTTAAGGTTGGCGTTAATGACGCCCGCATGCCCGCGCCTTCCCCGGAGACGTGAGTGCGGGTAGAAAAATAAATACCGAGCACCCTCGGCAACTCCAAATCTTTAGTACCTCTTTTCTCATTCTTTTCATCCTCTCTTGATGTTTTTGCGTTAGTAAACTTTTATACTATAAAATTCTTTATTCACAAGAATTCTTCGTCACTACATAATCGTAACTTAATATTATTGTTGTCTATGCTATATAAAACAGGCGTGTTAAGTCGATAGTCGAAAGTCTCGAAGTATCATTGTCGCTTTTCCGAGATTCTGATTGGCTGTCTCGCTTGTGCGTTACCACATGTTTCAGTCGTGTTATTTGCAGCTGTGAAACCATGCAAATTTTTAGAGAGAGCAAATAGCGCGCGCAAAGCTCGCGCTTGTTTTGTCTAGTATTATAATAAAAAGTAAATAACGTAAAAAATTACAATAATCTAAAACATCGGAGATGTTTGAAAGGAAAAATTACATTCCTCCAGTTTAACGCTGGATACATTTATCTTTAAAAAATCGGGTACTTAACGGTTTCTTGTAGAAAATTGAATAAATTGTTACGCAACCTGTACATTATACAGAGAATAATTCGAGCATGTAAATTCCTCCACCGCTTGACCTCGTTTTTACACTTGATCTCCTTCAATGACAGTTGGCAGATCGAGCATTTACAACGTGTCGCAGTCCGACGTGAAAAAATTGTAAACTCGTCGATGTTGACGCGAAACGGAAGACGAAGATATTGCGGAAGGAATCAGTCGATTGGAAATTATTCGGACAAGTGCGAGAGCCCGTGGCTGGAAAGTTCGAAAATTGAAAATTTCTGTTGGGACGTTGTAATCGGCCGTTGCCTCGAATCGGATGAGGGTAGCACTGATGGGTGGCGGCCGGGGCTGGTTGAGGGATGGCGAACTGTCGAGCTAACGGACGAACGCGCGAGCGAGCGAACCGACCACGAACGGAAACTTGAGTGATTTATGTTAATTCGTGTTAAATTACTTTGTTTGGCAAATACGAACCCCGAGACATTTTTTAAAGTCGCCCGTGCCGGCGCGGGAAAGTCGGGACGGTAAAGACAAACTCATCCACAATGGAATGCACAAGATGTAATTCTCTCCGGGATTTATATAAACGAATAATTATAACTATCGTTGTTAGAATTAATAATATACGAGAATAAAAGGAGGAGGAAGAGAGGAATAATTCAAATCACATCGCAGTATACATATTCAATAACGTTGTTTAAAAATTTATACACAAAATTGCGAAAACCACTCTAGCAGCGCGCTCCCGAATACAAAGTAGTATTCCATACCGTGCTTGTATTCCATATCCTATTGTATTCATTTTAGTCCGTAATGCCTGAAATTTTCAAACGCGCTCTCCGCGCAGCGGCACTTCGCGAATGACATTCTGAAAAGCGAAAGTTTCGCGTTGCTTGTTATTTTATGAACTTAGAATAATCACGAGGGCGAAAGAGAGAACGGGCTGAACCGTGTGTGGAAGTGGGTTTCCATAAATTTCGCGGCAATTTAAAATTACACCACTGGAACGAAAGAGCAAGGAGGGTCACGGAGATATATCCTCAGTGTCGGACGCATTCCGGATTTCCTCTATTAATACCAAAGTTTGGTCGTTCAAGATTTTCTTCTCTTTTCAGTTATGCCGGCGACATTCGTCCTCATTATTCCGCGCGCTCTGAAATTTACTGGGCGGGGACTGACTCTAAATTTGAGCATCGTGCATTCCTTGAATTACGAGTCCTTATAACACTCGTACTTTGCATTTACGAGCGCATATAATTACAAGTTCAAGTAACGCGCGTGGGCGACGCTGTATCCGTAAGTGTAACATTCCGCGAGATTTATGATACAAAATCGTTGCGGCCCTCAAAGTTTTACAGGCACGATTATTGCTGTAGCAAACACCGCGATCGAAATCAGAAATATACGCGTACGATAAATAAACATATACGGGAAACGAGCGATGCTGGGCGAACGTGTGCGAAATACTTGAAACAATTATTCATACATATCGCAGGTGTATCCTCTTTTAGATACTTGTTGCACTTTTTCGTCGCGCCGTATCTTTGTTCCCCGAGCGTAAACGGCGGTTTACTCATTTCCTACATGAAGCAAGTCGGCGCGCTTTGAATCGATTACGTATAAATTTCGCATGTGCACAGTATGTGACTGCCGTGGATGTGTATTTCGACGTTACGTGCAGCACAGTAGCGGAATTAACATACGAAAAATATTTTGCCCTGAAAACAAACAACGCGAGCGTTGACATTCGTTGAAATTTGCTCGCGCGACACCCTGAATCTTGTTAAAATTAGTATGTGGGAGCGTCTCGCGTGCGCGCGAGCGCGCGCGCGCGCGCGCACGCGAGAAAAAAGGGGGTAGATTCCGCAAATATTTGCGCTTGTTCGTTTTAATTAAAATTCACGCGCGCGTAAACGCCCGGCGATCTGCCGATTTATAATTAACTTCTCTGTTTAGTGACGCGCGTAATCGGAATGTAATAAATGCAATAATCGCGCGGATACATATCTTGGGCGGCACCGGCGCGGATTAAGTTCCGTATCGGCCGGCGGGCGCGGGCCGCGGCTTAATTACAAAGTAATTATCGCGCCGGGTAAAGAGAGGCGGCGCGCGCGGCTGTCGAATTTTACACTCTCGCTCGCGCGTCTCGGCGCTCGCCCCCGACGTCGAACGTATATAAATATCAAAACCGCGGCGGGGGTATTCGCTTCGCCACCCTCCCGCCTGCTCCGGCCACAAAGGGATATTATCGTAATGCGCATTATTAAAAGAAGCGCGGGCGGGAGAGGGGGGAGGGGGGGGACGAGTACTGAAAACTATCGCGTAATGTAACGCCGATAAAACAACGTACGAGTGCACAATAAACGTCCCCATGGCGGACTCGTGTTCACTTTGTATTTTGACGAGCGTACACGCGGTGTACCGACACGCGCGCACCGCGCGTGTACACACGCGGGAGCGACACGGGGCGAGAGCGCGAGAGGCCGGGGCCGAGCATGCGAGAGCGCGCGAGAGCCACGAGTAAGCGAGCACGCGCTTTCGCCCTCTGTGCCATTCGTAACGCCGGCGTAACGGTGTAACGCTATGCGGAACAACGCCGGGCCCGGCGTATTCTGCCCGTCGTCGTGTTGTAACTGCGCGTTGTAACGGGCACCGCAATATGATGAACGATGAATAATAAACGGCGCTGCCGATGAACAACAAAACGGTGCGAAGTGTACCGCGAATAATAATTGGCAACCCTTTGGCTGTGTGTGCCCCAGCGACGACGAACGATCGACGGTACTTCCAGAGGGTGGGCGGCGGGGGGAGGGGAGGGACGGTCG
>NW_011967231.1:1409449-1483383 GCF_000949405.1 Vollenhovia emeryi | reverse complement strand
GTGTGTGTGTATGCCGAGTTTTTTGTAGTTCGACAACGACTAAAAAGACACACTTCGGCCGGAATGTATAGGATAAATCCTGGTAATTAGCCCGCGCGGTGGGATAAATGTGACACCGGGCATGTATTTTTCGTTAATTCATAAAATTAATATTCATTACGAGGCCGCTGGAAAGATAAAGGTACTCGTTTAACAGCTGTTTTTAAATAATCGAGGAATGATAATTATTAATCTCATCATTGAAAAATATCGCGGTGCCACGCATTATCCCCCCCCCCCCTCCCCCAGCCTCTCCTCGCTACCGGAACGGCTCCAATTAATTTATTAGAGTGGAAAGATTCAAAAGGCGAGAAGTATTCATTGATTCCGCAGTCATCGAATTAATATCTATCGCGTTCATTTAATATCCCGATGAAGAGGAGGGCACGCGATAAATATGCGCGGCCCCGCGGCCACTTCGCCGCGGCGCGACGGAAAAAATCTTGGGCGCTCCTCTCGCCTCAAAGAAAAAAAAAGGAGATTCTTTCTCTTTTCGCTCTCGGCAAGACTTTTCTTCGCCCGCTCGTCGAGCGTCTCGAGGCGGCTCGAGTCGTCGTCGTCGAAGTCGCCGTCTCGAGAATCCCGCGATAGTCCCGCGAGACAGCGACGAGAGGCGCGGGGTGCGAGGGGCGCGGGTGGGAACGAGAAGGTCGGAGTACGACGCGCGGCGAAAGAAAGACGGACGAATAGCGGAATAGACGCGTAAAGCGAGGAGAGAAAGCGAGAGAGACGGAGGTAACACACGGTCGGCGAACCAATCGCATGCTGCGCCTGACAACCAGCCTGACTACTATACCGCACCATTGCGACCATTTGAGTTTCCTACCGCGGTCTCTGTCTCCGTTCCTCCTCCCGTCCGCCCTCTCTCGCTCACCGGCACCACTATCGTGCCTCTATCTATCTATATATTCCGTTCTCGCTCGAGCTTTTCGCTTCCCTCTGCGTTCCTCCCGCGCGCTTCCTCCCCGGACCACCCCCTCGCGCCGGCCGCCCCCCTCGCGCCTGGCCGCCCCCTTTCTCGCTCGCTCGTACGCGCTCCTCGTTCTCTATATCTATCTTTCTGCCTCTCGTATCCTCTGTCCGCCTTTCCCGTCGCTCTCGTCTCGCCCGAGCGCCACCCCGTTCGCCGTCTCGCTCGCGCCTCCATCGAACCGGCGGAGCACCGGCCGATTTTGCATTTAAATTTGGTAAATTTGCCGGAGTTGGCAAATGAGCTGCGGGCATGGTGTCTAATACTCGCGCACGAGCACGGCCGCCGATACACTGCGTCTAATGCCTCTGGAGAGGGTACGCGCGTACAGTCCTCCGCGAAAATCCCCTCGCTAATGATGGCGAGACGTGACCCCCGAGATTGGTTCCGCCGTCATTTCGAGGGCGTTCTTCGTTGAGCGTCATCGAGCGCCTTAAAATAAATAACGGTCGCCCCGGGTAGCCGCGAAGATCGCAAGTATTTTGAGACAAATGGAAAACGGTGTCGCGAAGATCGATCCCCGATAATCCCATCATCTTGATATTATTTTAATTAATGGCGGTAATGGTATAACAAGTGGGAAAAAATAAGTAATACGGATCTGCATATCTACGATACGAAGTCAATCCTCCTTGAATACCGGATCCAACTGCTTTGTTTATGTAATATTGATGACATACGTAATAGCCCGACGGAATTAGCGTTTGGATTAATTAAAACTCGCTCCTGCAATATACGTCAGATGTATTTATACATCGACATTTTACATCGTCTAGCGTTTAAATCTTGGAACGGCGGTCAGTGTACCGCAAAGTCACGCTCGAAGTGATAACAAAACGCAGATCGGTCGAGAAAACACTCGCCGGGAATTGCACCCGTTAACAAGTCGCTTTCATAAAATATATCGCCGAATAAAAAGTTACGTGCGCGGACGCGCGCGCGCGCAAGCACAAACGTGCGTGGCGGGACCGGCGAAAACAGTTTCATTCATGGGTTCGGCGCATTTTTTTGCTCTCCTTGCGCGCAATAAATCAATCGGCGATAAGCTGATAAATTCTGTACACGCGCATCGGCCGGCGCGGACGGAGGCGGCGGCGCGGATTTCGCGCGGGACTGTACGCACCTACACGTGGGAAATAGTGCATAGGAAATGCAAACGTGTACCGGAGAACTTCGGACAGCAACCCTCTAATTTTAGCCTGCAGAGGGCAGCACCCCGTCATGCCTGTACGTGTCTGTCCGTGTTGTAAAGTTGCGTTCCATCCCCCCGTCGTACAGTCCTCTTTCCAAATTCAACCGGAACAACGCCCGAAAACCGGAAACGTCGTTTCACGGCCGCGGACGAAACGACGTTTCGCCAGCGTGTCCCTGGGACATTGTCCGTCCGCCACGTGAGATGGTTAAGAAAATCAAGCTTCGTCAGGGGTGACCGGGTGCACCTTCTGGAACAAAAAAAAGAGAAAAGAGATCATCGCGGGCTATTGGAAGGCGCGCGGACAGGCTCGAGGGGCCGGGCCGGCGATCGACGACGGGGCGAGTCAAGTGACGTCCCTTCCTTTTCAAGATGTCCCTTGATTATTTAACCTGGAGAGATTTAATTGTTTTACGCGCGTCCGCATTACGGCGGAGCCGCGCCGCGCATAAAATATTTTTTGAAAAAGCGGATGATACGTACCACGCAGGAAGGTTCGTAGCCGGGGAAAAAATGCGCCACGGTATTAAAATTTCACTATCGTATTACCCGCTATGCGCTGGCCGACGTCACGAAACGTTGCATTAATCCACGGACGTCTGTCCAACGTTTCAATGAGAGCGAAGAAAAGGGAGCGCTAAATTGGGATACACGGGCGTGGATGGGGGGGAGGGTAAAGCGCGGGGGGGGGCGGGGTTGGGGCAAAGAGAAGCCGCTATAAAAAGACCGTCTAGATTCGCTTTAGCGAGTTTTCCAGGTAACTTTCTATCGTTGCCTGGCGGTACAACGCCGTCCGCTAATTAGTTCTGTGCGCGCGTTACACATAAAAATAGAGACAAATTCGGAAGACGCGGTTTCGACAAGTCCGCCGCGTAATATTCAGTAGCTTTCTAGACCGTCTCTCTTTTCTACCGTAGCGGTAAGAGATGCGCGATTTCAAAAATAATCTCAGCTTCCCCCTCGAAGTACCGCGCCGGTTTAATTAAGGTCCGGGACCTCGCTCCGCGCGTCGTTAACTCTGCGCGACAGGTCCAATCCCGATTGCCGACAGCTTCGATTAATAATTCCTTAAATGACTTGCAAGACGCGGACCGAGCCGCGTGTCCATTTGATCGGAAACCAGAAACCGGGAGGATGAACGGCATGCGGGCGCCGTGGGCGTCCCCGCGGCGATCTCGCGCTCTTGTTTCTAGGAGAAGGTATCATCATTTTTGCCGTTCCGCCGAGTCTCGAACAGCGACGCGGCACGTAACGTAACGCGACGTAACGTAATACGGAGAAATAATAGGTTGATGAGGGGTGGAGTTGGGGGGTGGTGGCCGCGCGGGAGAGAACGAAAGGACGGGGATGAGGGCGCGCGAGTGAGGCGCCTACGGGGAGACAAGGGGGGTTTCGGTGAAGGCAGAACCGGGGGCCTGGGGGTGCCGGCGTCCTGTTCATTATGCAACGACGCGACTGCACGTCCCCCCGCGCGCGCGCCACTCTCTTCCACTCCACTTCATCCCCCCGGCGACGCCCCCCTCCCTCCTCTCGTTTTCCTCTCTGTCTCTCTCTCTCGCTCTCTCCCGCGTCCCACCCTCCGGAACAACGAGCCACGGTTCTCCGGTGCAGCCGGAGAACGGGCGCAAAGTACAATCGGGAGGCCCCGCGGTTAATGAGTCGGCCGAACAAAGCGAAAAACCGTCCATTAAATAATGTGCGATGCAACGTCGGCGCAGCCGCGAGACGCGAAATGCACGGGAAAAGGGAGATGCTTTTTTCGAAATTTCGAGAGCCGCGTTTGTCGCGATCCTCTCTCCCGCGCCGTCTCCGTTCCTCCCCGGCCGCTTCCTTTGTGGTCGCAAAATTTTTTACCTCCCCCTCCCCCGCTCACCCCTTCGTCTCTTCTCTCTAAGCAATCTGAAAACGAGGGCGATACCTCCGCGAGGAGAAGCCGTCGTGCGCGCGGGAATCTCGAAAAATTGATCGCCGGAGACAATGGCCCGATCGTTGGGCGATCGATGCGCGCCGAAGCGCCGGAAGTCGGCGGTGCGTGGCGATCGGCGGCGTATGACAGTCGCATTTAATGCCGCTTTTAATCTTCGGCATTTTTAATGCTCCGCAGCCGCGGACCGTTTATCCCGGCGAATGGCGTAATCGCGATCGCAAGAGACAGGACATATAATTAAATGCGAAAGTTTGTTAGAACTACGCGCGGCGTTGTTACTCACTTGTCCCGTTCCCTGATAATTACTGCGATGCATTTATTCGCGTTCTCTCTGCAGCCGGGCTTGCCGGGCTGGTTATGCTTTTGTAAACCCTTTGAGTGGTTTCTCCGAGGAACAGCGGCTCTGTATGTTCCGCCGCATTGTTGCCCTTTTAAGCTCTAAGGATTTCTAATGCGTCGCGCGACAGTGCTCAGCTAGCACGCCGAAATGCATATATCCAAGTAATTGCTCGTGATTAAATGGCGTTATTAGGGTAATTGAAGACGCTGTTGCACCTAGAAAACTGCGGCGCTTAGCTTTTGCATAATAGCGCGCCAAGCAGGTGATGACGTAGCTGTTTTTATCAAACAACTTCTTTACACTTTCGCTCGTTCCTTTCACGAGTCTGACGCGCGTCGAAACACTCTTCCACTTGCTCCCATTCTCTTTCCCCTTACTTCGAGTAAGACTGAACAAGACTGATCGAGCGCTAAATGTAACGTTGTGCCGTCGTTTGTATTAAAATACTCCTTTCTCCATACTTAAAATAATTAAATGTTAATATTAAATGTCGCAAATGCGTAGCGCGAGTGCGGCTGTCGGTCTTTATGAAAAAATCTCTGTAAAGATTTCAAAGCGTTTTTATAATTCACCGAATTTGATACTTTGTCTGCAAATATACGCGTCTTAAAAATCAATTGAACGTAGAGCACACACGTCGGTATGCAGGCGCAAAGGTGAGTAAGAAATATCCCTTGCGTTGAAGCCGCGATCCCCCCGGCACGGGCAAACCCTTACGCGCCATAGGGCTGACGCACCCTCGTAGAACGTGATCTAAACTTTCATCTGCATTTTCATCTAAACTTTCATCTAACCTCCCCTATGCGTCTAATCGCGCCACCCCACCATCCTACGAAAGGGCTAGGAAAGGAGTCGGAGTGGGGCTCGTCGAAGTATGGTGGGGATCCGACACTGACGCATTTGCAAAGGGATAAGTGTATGTACATGGACGTACAGTGGGGGGGTAACGACCCTTAATAAAACGTAGGTCTCGAAGGGAGAAGCGCGCCGGCTCGTAAAAGAATATTAAGAAAGAAACGTCCTAAAAACGTCTTGCGGGATTACTTTAAGATTTTCCCCCCCTCAACGAAAATTCTCAGACTTGAGAATTTCGCAGCACCGTTTTCTTAAGTAATCGACACTTTTTTCTCACTCCTTTCTGAGTAAACCAAGCTAATTACGTAATTCATTCGGAGCTTCCGTTTCTTTCTGCGTCGCGATGAAAAATATATCTTAATTACATTTAGTTTTAATGCGTTACAATTAATAGCGAGGTAAAACAGGCTTTCAGCGAAAATGGTTTAACATTTTTGGAACATCGATAATGGCATCTTGATACTCGATCAATTTCGATTTGGTACATCGATAAGATATGACGAGATTAACTATCACTTCCAGCGTGATATCGGATTTGCATGTAAAAAGACGAGGAAAATTCGCAATCGACTTCCTCAGTCGGAAGTTCCAGCGTATTTGCTCAGCGTGCCGAGAGCGGGTAATCCTTTTATTACTCCTGACATCGGGAGAACCGGTCAACCCGAGATCGCCGGTCACCGGAGATCTGCATTTCTACTTTAGAGAGCGAAGGAAAGGGGCAGAACGCTATCCGGTGACACGAGGAATAAAAATTCATGCCCTCCCGACGTGTGCGGTAGGTCCGCCGATCCAAGCGGGTAAACCGACGTCACCGTCGTCATCGTCGTCGTCGTCGTCGTCGTCGTCGTCTCTGGAAACCCTCTTTTTTTTTTACCGCGCGGTTAAAATGCAAATTAAGTCGACGTGCTTAAGAATGTGAGATTATTAAGGGAGACTGCCGACTTGCCACCCCCGCGGGTACTACGCGCGGGTCGCGAAAACATTTCCTCGCTCCATCCTCGTCTCCTTTTTTCCCCCCAACCCCCTCCTCATCCCCCGCGCCGTGCATTATAAAACACATATTACTCCCGCGGCTTGCGTCCACGTCATATTCTTCCGTCTGCCCCTCCGGGGAAACGACAGGACGTCGGCTACTTGAGACTGCGGGGCAATAAACGACTTTGGACGCGCTCCCTCGCTTGAAAAAAAAAAGAAAAACCATCAGAGTTGGAGAATTGAGTTCGCAGTCATTTTCCTCTCTCTCTCTGACTTCCCTCGAAAATAAGTTTCACGCAGTCTGGCCTGTTCGATGCTTAATTTCTTCCTCGTGTTATTAAAATATTCACTTTTCTAATCGCACGAAATCGCGTCAAGTGTGTATCGACAGTATCAATCGCATTTAAAATTTGACCGTATTATAGTAATTCTATTTCACGTATTGCGCGACTGAAAGATATTTGATCATTGTGTTTTTTTTTTGTCATTTTACGTGCGGTTTGAAATAGTAGTTTATTTATATGTGTATGTATGAAAGATATTTTTCAACGCGTTTCACGATATCAAATGCGATACCGATCGGTGAAAATGAATTTTAAGAGTTCGCTGCCGAAATAAAAACATAAATCTGTATTGCAATTGGACATCGAGCGAGGGGGGGGGGGAGGGGGCGGGGGGTCGAAGGGGATCGCCGATGTCCCTATTACAGGCTCGCGCTTACAAGGGTTGTCAGATATCTCATTATCCGCAAATACAGTTGATTAAGGAGCGTTGACGCGTAATGTTAATGCCTACTACGTTCGCGGAGCGGCGAAATCACAGTACAAAGCGCACTTCCGGCATTATTTCCGTGCGGCCGCCATGACGAAACGTAGGCGTATGAATTCGGCCATAAGTATATGCGGCAATTCGTTTCCCATCGCGCGCTAACGTATGGGGAAACGCGCGCTGTAACTCAGTTACAGCACAAATTCGTCAATGGTGCAAACAGAATGTACAACAAGCTTGTCGTACCGTTAAATCGATACAACAATTTCGCCGGTTCGCTCCACTCGTTAGACGTGTTCATCGGCTGAGAGGGCGCCACGCAACTATCCGCGTGCGGATACGATCCGGCATGGTCTCTCCCCTCGCTCGTCGAGACGGGCAAGAATCTCCTTTAAGAGGCAATCGATCGCGATGAAACAGCTGTGTCTCTTTCATCGGTTGTAGTCGATCTGTACAGTCGGCAGTGGCTGTCCTACGAAAGCGCAGGAAGTAAAGCCGCGTGAGGGGGGGAAAAAAAGCAGGAGTTTAATCGATGTCGGCGGGCGTCTCCGGTGTAAAATTGGCGAAGCCGATCGACGGCGGGACCTTGATCCAATCAAGACGCGGTATTTATTTTTGCGTGCGTTTAAAAACGTGTTAAAACGCAAAAAAGCAAACGGCCATGGCACTAGCCGGGCGAGAGAGGGGCTGAAGGAGGCAGAAACGCCGGAGTCGCGCGCTTGGGGTGGAGGACGAGGCGGAAGAGGGCGAGAAGGAGCGCGACCGCGGTGGCGTGGGGGAATATACGTCGAGGGAGCGCAGCGAGGGGTGGCAGCGGTCCGAGGGCCCGAAGGGCGAGGGGGGTGCGCGCGAGCCGGCGAGGTGGAGGACGGGGGCGGGGGATGAAAATGCAAAAAGGCGCCGGGGGCCTCGCTCAATACCGGAGCGGCGGCGCAAGCGCTTTCATTTTGTTTTTCGTACGTCGCCGCGCGTCGTCCGCTCGCTTTTTCCAAGATGGCCGCGTCGCGCGCGCGTCCGCCGATGCAGAACGTCGGTAACCCGGGCCCCTCGAGAGGGCCGGCAACGGCACCCTACCTTGCCGATTGGGGAAGGAGCGCGACCGGCACCCTCCGCTGCGTGGCGCGTTGGTCGTTCTTCTCCAAGGGGTAGTTCGGAGACTTCGATACTGGTGCGCGAGGTCAGCGATATCCTTCGCGCCGGGAGCCACGAAGGATCTTTAAAGAAGCTTTCCTCTTCCTTATATTTTAAATAATAAAAAAGTTCCGACGTGTATAATTAAATTAAATGAATTGTAAATAACATATCGCGTGTTGACAATATTCTCTTCTTAAAGGGACAAAGTTGAAATTTTTATATAAGAATCCTATATATAAATCTCTCGAGCATTCCAAGCGTTACTTAATGTCACGGAGTTCGGGATTGACTGTTAATGATTGATAAAGCGAATGATTAATATTCCGTCGTAAATGTCAGATGATACCATGTCTCTTTAATATTCCAGCGGGAAAAATTTTCTTCGATATTCTGCGCGGTGGCCGTTACTGGTCATTGTATTATTCAATTTTCGCCAATACCAAGACGCGCCACGCAAGTGCACACACGGCTGCTTCCGACTTGCAGCGAAATGCTTTTAAACGGTTTTGAAAAATTCACGGCGGTGGATCGAGTGTCACGTTTCATTTATTTCTTCATTATCCGCCTCCTTCTCTTTATCCCGCAAATGTTATTATTTTTTTAGCAGGACGGACGCCGCGCCGTTACAATCTTGACGAATATTTATCTCGATTCCTCGGCAAAATACAATCAAGCCGTCTCATTAAAAACGGACGAGGATAGATTCGAATTGCAACGTTTCCGTTATAATTTAGTAACTCAATAAAATGCTGGCAAAGTCTCCCCCCATTAAGTCACGCGCAGTCAGAGGTTCTCAAGGATGCAATTTGCCAATGCGCAAAAAATCCGGGGGGACAATTTCGATCGGGAGGAAAAAATGGGAAAAAAGCAAATGCGAGATTTAATGAGCAGGCGACCGACGCGAAATGCATTTATGACGGAATTGAAAGGGTGGAGGCAGCTTGGGATGGGGGTGGCAGTAAGTAGTAATATCGCAAATATCGGCGGCAGTGACTATCGTGCGCGCAAGTAATGCGTTACTAATTTGCAAATGTTTTGCCAGTAATTGTGGAGAAACATATACGTTCGCCACAATGTTAACATTACATATAGTACAAACACCGCGGGTTTTTTTTTAAATAATACGAATAACACGATCGATGGGCAATGTAAGCGGAGTAATTGGAATAGAATATACGAGCTCAATTGACCTCAGTGTTCTCTAAATTGCGTTACGGACGGTTTACGGATGATTTTGGTCAAGGCTGATTTGTGTGACTTTATCACTCAATACCCCCCGGAAACGCGCGCTTTCGTAGTTTACTGCGTTTACGATTTATGCTCGCGCGATCACGCTCCCCGATAAGTCGCCCGCGAGAATTTGAGAAGCAAAATCGCGGGTTTCCGCGATCGATCTTATTGCGGCGATTGAGAGCCACTGGCACGCTCGCAGGTAGATGCAGAATGCGGCGAATAACGATTGAAAAAAGAAAAGGTGAGAGACGCCGACGGATCGACGTCAAACAGTCGCGGCGGTACTTCGTTGCGCACGGTGGTCATATCGAAGTTTAAAAATCATCACCTCGGTAACGCGAAGTATTGATCAAAAGTCGTCGAATTACGGCGGTAACGATCGCGGCCCATTAAGCTCGCTATAATGATGGATAACGTGGAAACGCGCGGAACCGCCGCTCGTCAGCACCAAAATATGGCGAGCAATATGAGAAAATCCGTTTACAGAATATTTAAGAACTATTGTTACAGGAGCAATTACTCTTGGCTAGGTTGATATCCAATGCCACGAGAGACGACACTCGCTCGGCGATGTAACGACATTAATATTTAATATTAAAAATTAAAAGTGCTCGACAGCTTAAATGACAAATCTTAAAGAGATAAGCCGACTACGCGAGATTAAATAAAAATTTTTTAAATAACGACCCTATAATACTTAACCTATATTATTCCAACACTAAAAAGTTACGTAATAATCACGCCTGCTCCGAGAAAAAAATCGGATTCGTATTCGCTTAAAGCATTCGTAGCTGGAAGAACGCGCGAGATTTCGGACGGATTCCACGTATGAAAAAATAATGCCGTAGAACTGTAACTTTGTCAATAAGTCGAGAAGAAAAAAATAAGCTGGAAAAGGGAAACACCGCGGAGCGAATTTTCGGACGAGCGTTCGCGAATTAATGTTTAAACGCTTACCGATATTACGTATTCAATAACAAATGTCGTGAAACGTATCCCCGATCTGTCCCCAATTAAATCTTAAGAAGCCGCCGGGATTCGGGATTTATCTGTCCCGATGCAAGATAGAATCGCCAAAGTGAAATTCCGCGCGGCGAGCGTAAACAAACGGATACGCGCGCTCCCCGCCGATTCCGCAATATTTATTCCCGGACCGAATTCTCTCGGGCGGTCGCCGATTTAAAAATGCGCCACCCGCATCGCCGTGGCACGCGGAGCGGAAACTGCGCCAACTTTTCGGATATTCGCGCGGACAGACTGGCCGTCTGTCGGCTCCTGATAATGGAACGGTAATTGCGCGCCGAGGCACACGCTTTTTCGAGCTCCGGCGTACGGAGTGCGCGACGAGGTAAGGAGAGATCGCGAGCCTCCCCCTTGAAACTGAAAATAACTCGTGCGGAGACGCGGAGGGAAAAAGAGCCGCGAGCATCGCGACGCAGATATCCGCGCGATGCTCGCAATCGACGATAATTGCCGCAGCTCGAAATCAATAACGCCTTCCCGCGACATTTGATGAAAGCAAACGCCGTCGCGATTTGCAGACAGCGCTGTTTCAAAGGTCGTTCCAATACTGCATCGTAATATCGCTAATTTATCGAGTTTACCGAGTCGAATGCCTCGCTTGCGCGCGGGTGCGCGCGCGCTCGCAGTTACGGTGCATCGCAGCTCCGGATTAATCCGGCAACACGCATGACATGTCCTTCTTCTATGTTTTTTTTTTTCATATAAACGACTTAGTCACACTTTGGCTTAGTCGCGAGAGACGTGATCATTAAAATGTACATGTGTGTATTCCTACTAAAATCACCGGATATCCTTTTAATCGTAAATTCTGTAGAAAATTTTAAGACGAAAATGTCGAGGCTGTAAT
The DNA here is from genome assembly GCF_000949405.1 of Vollenhovia emeryi. NCBI lineage: Eukaryota > Metazoa > Arthropoda > Insecta > Hymenoptera > Formicidae > Vollenhovia > Vollenhovia emeryi. The sequence goes on along the minus strand of NW_011967231.1, from coordinate 1,472,080 downwards.
AGCTTTTAAATAACAAGCGATTACGTTTCACAAATGATAGGCCTGAGATTTCGCGCGCTCAGGTACGGCGACGTGACGAGTGATAGAAGTGTTCCTATGAATGTGGCCCTTTTTAGCCTAGTAACAACCTTCGTGTTAACTGATATTGACCGACCACTTTGACAGCTGCAACACTTTGAAGTTATATGTTGCACATTTTTATTTGAATTATTTTCAACATGTTTTAAGTTCACACGTCCATTAGTGTTGGCCTACAACCTTGCTTTAAGTAAGCCTTAAGCCGTAAGAAATTAACCAATCACAGATGAAAGTGAGGGGAATAAATGTCTGTGATTGGTAAATTTCTTAAGGCTCACAGCTTACCTAAAGCAAGGTCGTAGACCAACACTTACGCGTAAAGAAGCGGGAAAACGTATAGCGACGATGTTATTAAAATTTATGCGATAAGCATAATTCGTAAAAAGGGCGACATTCATGGGAACACTTTTATCGCTTGTCACGTCGCCGTGCCTGGGCGCGTGAAATCTCAGGTCTATCATTTGTGAAGTATAATCGCTTATTATTTAAAAACTATTATAGCTTCGACATTCTTGCATTAGAATTTTCGTCTCGAAATTTTCTAAAGAATCTGCGATGAAAAGGACATCCGGTAGTTTTAGTACACCCTGTATATGTATAATATATAAAACGCTATTAATTAAAAAATTTGTTCAGCTGAGTACACGGCAATTTAATACACTCTCTATGCAGTTGTTGAGAAATTCAGAAGGAAATTATTAACATCAATTCTCGTATGTACGTAAGAACCGTTGAGAATTGTAAATCTTTTTTATTTATCACCGAAGAAATTGTTTGCGATTGTCTCTACGGTCGTCAATTATTTCGATAAGCGTGAAAAATTTCAAGTCCATACTCGTTTTACATATACATTTCCGATTAACGAATATTCTCGGGCAATACCGGCGCTCTCGTGTCGGATAAGCGATGCGATATTGAACATAATTCGTGCGTTTATCGCATCGCAGCCGCTCGTAATCCGACATTCGGCGCTTCTTTCGCGCACGATGGCGAGCGTCGCGGCGACCATCGCGGTCGTTCGCGCGTCCGCGACGGAGCTGGGCGGTGGGAGTACCGCGGAAAAACAAAAGAGGGAAAAGCGACCCTCGGAAAACAGACCGATGGCGGGACAGAGGGTGGAAGGCAGGAGAAAGGTCCGCAAAAGTACGAAATGGGAGAAAGACCGACGGATGGACTGCGAGAAAGAGAAATAGTTGTGGGGGAGCAAAGGGAGAAACGGAGGAAGGGGGGAGAAAGAGAGAAAGGGGGAGAAAGACAGAAAGAGAGAGAGAGAGAGAGAGAGAAGGAAAGAGACGGAGGTCGCCGCGGTTGGACATTAAGAACGTTTCGTGCGGCAATTTAACCACCGGCAAGGGAGGCCGGGGGCGCGACGCGGACGACGTCGCTCGAAAGGCGCACAGGAAGGGTGCGTGGAAAGCAGGAACGAAGGAGAGGTGAGGAGAAACGGAGGGTGAGAGGAGGGCTGCGGGCGCGGATACGGCACACGAGAATTTTTACGACTTCTACGCGCTTGCGCCTGCACACCTGGAGATTAGGTTTAACAGCCTTAATTTTAAAAAATTGCCTCCTCTCTCGCTCGCTCCTTTCCGCCGACCGCGGCTCCTGATCCTTCTCCATTGCCGCCTCCTTCCCTTCCGCCGCGGCCCTTCGCCTATCCTCGCCCGTACCTTCGTCCTCCCCCGAAAACGAAATTGCGCCGCTTTGCGTTGTTGGGAATAAAGTCCTGGGTGCTTCTCGGCACGCCAACCCACACCTCACCCTCGCCCAGTCAACAACGGTCGGCGCCCACCGACACCCCCGTGGATGCTGAAACACGCGAGGGTATTTAGCCCATTTGCGTGGTCGCCTATAGCTCATCCGGAGTTAGGCATCGCGACTGACTTTGAGATTATCCCGAAGAAACGCCCCATAAAACATAGGTTTGCCCTTTTCGCTTAGGGCTTTTTACTATTTCCACCGCTTTCCTCTAATTTCTCCTATCTCCTCTAAAACGCGCGCTTGTATTTTTTTTATATAAGAAAGCGCAACTGGAAGGGATTATAGCACGTCGGTTGTCTAAGTCTAAAACAATTTTTAAAGAAGACACGTTTGTATAAAAACAAATATACTTTTCAATATTTTTTCCAGTTTCTGTACTACGTATGCTCTTTATCTAAATATAATCTCGAAAGCCTTTACGTGAGATTATAAAAAGATTATGAATAATTATGTTGTATAATTATATACTTTCGTACAGAGGGATATGTTACAAAGACAAATAATAATAAATGAAAATGTTATTACTTTTATAAAGATTACTTTTATAAAGTGCTTGTGGAATATTAGAGTTACGGCAAGTATCGCTTGGAAAAAACTGTCCTGATGTGTAATAAATATTCATTCGTTTAATCATCGCTCCGTGTCTTCGTAGAAACGATATTAATTATCGTTTTCTTTATTTTTTAATTATTATCGCTATAACATATGTTTTGAAACACGCATTATCCGGCTTGTCTGTGAACGAAAAGAGCGTGTGAAAAATAATACAATCTTCAGCAAAATATCATTATTTTGGCTTAGATTTTTAGATTAACAAAAGCGAATATTCTCTTTCCTTCGCATTGATCGCGTGGCCTCGTATCTCGATAAAGCCATAAGTGCATTTATTGCAACTTTAATTATTGTACGCGAATTATTATAATAGTGAGAGGGTATGCCGTTGGAAAGCCTTTTAGCAGATTTTGCTATTGTTGCTATTACGATGAATTTCAAATGAAATCATGAATAACGGCCGCAAGATCTAATAATTACAACGCAGGTATAGCAGTCAAATTATTATTCGCGTTACATACTAATATTCTGCATGAATCATTACAGTATTGTTTGGTAACTGCTTTTACATCGTACGTCTCTTGGAAAATCACTAATTTCCAACCGTTCGCTAATTGCCAGCAAGAGCCTTCACAAGCATTATTAACTGCCAAACTCTGCTATCTGGATTTGGTAATTTGCTTTCTTTTGCCTCTGAGGAAAAATCGAAATTCACGGGCCTGGACTCGTGAATCGTGAACCGTCACGGTCGAAAATCTCGCAGCGGAGAAGAATCTCTCGGTGCCGTGAATCCGTTGAGATCCAACGACACCCAACTGCTACGCATCGAAAAGGTGCATTCAATTTAACGTTGGGCGAGGATCGGTCGACCGCGCTGGGCACGGCCCAGACGCCTAGATTAATTAACAAGTTGAGCGTGCGTCCCTTCTCGCAGGGCCTTTTTGGTAATTCCGAGAAATTTTCGTACCGTACACGACCCGCCCCTCCGCCCCCTTACAGCCGCAATAAAATCCACGTTGAGCCAGGTTCCAGACTCGTGTGAAATATCGTCGCGAATTATCATACCATCTGAAATTAAAGGGCTGAAATTTCGGGGTGGTACCGCGCCGGCGGTAGTGCCCGTTGGAAAATAATTTTGATGCTGCTCGCTCTACGTATTCCTCTACGACCAGACCCGCCACCGTCGCCCCGCCGTCCACCGCGCATCCCTCACCGTCTCCTATGCTCCTCGCTAATCCCCTTTTCCCTCCGCGCCCCTTCGCGCCGACGCTCCTGTTCCGGTACTACAGCCGGCAACGCGGAGAAGGAGAGGACTCGTGAGGAGCACCAAAGGGGTGGTTACCGTGACGAAAGGGGAACGGAAGAGCGCGGAAGGTACCAAAGGCAGGAGCGGGACGGAGGACAGCCAGCGGAGAAAGAACGTGGGAGGGAGCGAGAGAGGACGGTAGCGCCGAGGGATCGGGAAAGAGTGCGAGGGAAAGAAAGAGAGGGGATGATTTTCGCGAGAGAGGGTTGCGCGGTCCGCCGCGCCGCGGCGCAGAATCACCCTCTTCGCCCGGCGCCGCTGCGCGCATTTTCCTCCCTCTTTCTGGCCCTCTTAGCCGTCCTCTTTTTTTTTTCCCGCCGGGCCACCGTCGCGGCGCGCGCGCTGCTTTTCATCCCTGTGGACCGCGTCGATTTTTCTTTTCGAGCGTCTGCGCAGCCACGCCCCCACGCCACAATGGCCGCGTGCCCGAAAATTCGTCGCTGGGGCGGCGCCCTTTCCCGCGACCCCCGCGTCTTTTTCGCCGACTCCCCTCGCGCCCCAACCCCCTTTCTCGCGCACCGCCGTTTCCCCCCTGCCCCCCGCTCGCTCTCCCTCCTATGCCCCTTTTTTCTCTCCCTTTTTTTTGTCCCGGCCGCCCCTCCGCCCCCGCCGCCGCCGCCGCCGCCGCCGCCACCGCCGCCGCCGTCGACGTCGATCCGACCGTGTCCGCCGTCTCCGTCGCTCGCGCGTTCGCCGCACTCTTCAGCTTCGGCCCCAGGGGTGTATTTTAAGAGATCCCTCGAACCATCCCCCGACCCCTGCCGCGGCGCTACGGCGCGATACGTTCGTTCGGTACTATATACGATACTTGAGGCGCGTAATGTATGCGCCCGTCTTTGGCCGGGTGTTTACACGGCCGCTGTTTGACGATCGATTATGCCTGATGCTTAATGAGACGCGCCGAAGTTATTACCGATCGGTTTATTGCCTCACGCTGTTTAGGCGTAGCGCCGCTTTAGAGACCATATCTCACCGCGTATCTGTTTGCGTCTTCAATTACGTCTGAGAATTATTTGTTAAATCACGCGCCTCCCGAACTCGCGCGTTAACAGCAAGTGTCAATCAGCAAAGCGTATCTCTCGCGATCACGTCTGATCAATGAGACGCATCGAACTTACTACTGACTGCTTTAAACGGATTACGGCATTTTAGCGCGGTCATCTGTAACTAATACGGGGATGTATCAAGGTTACGCATTAGTCAAGTATAATCGGTAGCGGCATTCAGCCGATGTATCGATATGCGTATACACGGAGTTTGCGTAATGCGCTCGATAGAGCACGTATCGAATCCGTATAGAACGTAACGTCCGTTGCGCTTTAAGTCCAGCCGCTGAACGATTCTTCCTCGAATAGGAATAGGGACTTATGTCAATGTAATTCGCATGTTTAGTCAAAATTTAGCGCCGCACAACCGAGAGAATTTTCAATCACTTTTCAATCACCCGAATCTCAGCGAGACTCCCACGGTCTCAACGAGACCCGCGGAGACTTGTATAAATTTTGTTGATAAGATAATCAGCGGAATTGCCTGAACTTCGCAGAACACTTAGTCCATTCGCTAATTGTTCTGCGTTGTGAATTATTAGGAGATCTTCAACGGATGCATTAATCTGCAATAAATTGTTAGACACGATCGAATCGCGATAAAATCGAAGAAGTCAATGAAAAGAGAGACAGTTACGAAGCCACAGGTTCGTGATTTAAAATTCTGCGCGTTGTCTCCTGCCCCCGTGGAATGTCTCACGGATTTAATATAATCAGGCGCAACTCGGTGTGCAAAATAATAATATAATGCGCATAAAAGACAAAATTATACGAGATGGCTACGTTATTCATATAGTACGAAATATAAATTATTAATTTTCACTTGATTATTCTCGGTGGTACGCTACATTATGCATCGTGTCGGTGAATGCGATAAATTATCGGTCAAGAAGTACGGGAGCCAGGCGTGTACGTCTCCCGGCGTTCAGAAATATCGCGCGGGGGGGGTGTCGGCGCGATTCGCGAACTGATAAGCCAGGTATGAATCGACGGGGGATCTCGAAGCATCAGTCGTGTCGGAAGATACCCCCGTCCATCGGCTGGAGAAGATTACACTTTAGTTATGTTTATCAGCGACGAGCAAAACTAACTAGATTTATCAAGAGCGGTCCGATTTGCGTTGCCCCGTACAAATGCTCGTAACTCCCTGAATTACAGAACCGTATGAGCGATCGTTCGTCTCTTTCGCTCGCCCGCGCTAGCGCCGCATCGGCGCGATTTGACGAAATTTAAAGGGCTAATACGTGAAGCCTCGATGATTATGCGGATTGGTAATTACATCTGGATTTCCATTTCGATTCCCGCTGTCGGTCCACGGACGAGCTACGGCCTGTAATCATTACACCAGCTTTCAAAACGCCCCCGATATTATTCGAACGTCAGGAAGTTTTAATCCCGCCAGAAGGAGCGACTGAATTCCCGGATCCTCGCCCGGTTCGCCAGGCTTGAAGAGAAGTGCGAGGGAAACACTGTGGATCCGCAAAGATCGAATCTGAGGATCCGCGAGGCCGACTTTCCTTGAAGTAAGGTATCAGGATCGAAGTATGAACATTACAGGCGGGGGATAACTGAGAAAAGCTGTATAGAATTGTGAGGACTTGGTACTCTTTCTGAAAACCAAGTGAATTGAAATCATGAAGAATACAAAAGATGTAAGCTCCGAGGTACGCTCTCGTGTGCTAATCTCGAAGAGGAGACTCTGTCATCATCGAAGTGACGCGGGAAATCTCGAGAAATCCGCAACCCTTTCCATCCGATCCACTTAGCCCGCCGATGTAATCGCGGTCGGTCGCGTGAAGAGACGCGATCGACGACGAACGGGTCGGAAATCGGGCGACGCAGGCACGACGTGAACGGAAAGTAGAAGAATCGCGATTCTTTGACCCCCTCTGTCGATACGGCGCTGGCCATGTTTCCGAGCTTCTCCGCGTGCACGGAAAAAAACTCGACGACGAACAGGTTGGTAGGGGATTGAACGAGGTTTGCGCAGGATGCAACAGCAGGTGGGGATGGATGAACGAGACAGCCGGGGGCGAGGAGCACCAAGCAGGTTGATTAGGGGAAGGGAGAAGGGTGTCGGTACCGGTTGTAGCGGGGATCGAAAAGTGGGAAGAGTAAAAAGAAGAGAGCGCGGAAGAGAGGCGCATCGGCGATATCGGCGACGGCGGCGAACGGGGTAGGAGAAGGAAGCCGACCAACGCAAGTCAATCGTGCGTCTCTTAATAGAAAAGTGGGGTCGATTTATGGGTTATAGGTAAACTGCACTCTCACCCCTCTGTATCATCGACCCGATCCTCCCTCGCCACCGGTGTCCGCGCTTTCCTCGTGCTACCCCGTCACCGGGTGTCCGATCGTCCGACAGATATCGCTCTTTCGTTTTCCATCGCGGTATCCCCCTTTTGTCGGCGATCCACGCGTGCTCCACGGCCCTGACCGACTGCCACGTGAGGACCCCTCCATGTGACGAGACCGCCGATCGCGAGGCTAATTGCCTAGAGGCAACACCTAGACGATTGCCTCCCGCTCCCGAACTCGGCTATGTTCATAATATATTAGCAGTTTTGCGACGTTAGTACAAACATTAGAGGAACGTGACTTTAACTCAATATCCCCCCCCGATAGAAACAGGCATGTATCTTTAACTGGATATTCTCAGAACGAGAAAGTTGTCGAAAGCCTTTACGTCGCAATAATCATTTGCAAGCTAATTTTCATTTTATTTCGACACAAGTTGAAATAAAAGCCAACCTGAAGAGTGTTCAAGAGATTTTAATGCATCTCGATGGTCGCTCGTGATCCTTTTGTGTTGCCAGTGTAATCGTTTTAGATTTTTGTAACAAGCGTGGAAAGGGCAAACATTATTACGCTTCTTAAACAGTTTTGAAAAAATACACATTCGCTGTATTTTTGCAGCGGCAAATGCATAAATCACGGCTCTCGATCGTCTAAAAAAAAATCACTTTCGTCTGACGTTTGTCGGACCTGCTTATTTTTGTCCTAAGTGTCCAAAACGAGAACAACGAAAAAACGTAATACAAATTTGCAAAATGTATGTAGAATGAAAATAGTTGGTATCATCTAGTCGTGTCGATATCAAAACGCTATTTATCGCGAAGTGGGAAATAATTGATCCGATCGTGCTATTGCGATCGCGGGGGTTCATATTAGTGGAGCACAGGTTTCAAATAATCTTACAATTAGTCGCATAGCTAAAAAACCGAGTTCTCCGTTATACAATATCCACGCGATTTTCTATCTTTAGCCGACGCTGTAATGAATTAGTATTTGCAGACTCGCGCACAGGGGAAAAGAGCTGTTATTCCCGACGGCGTCGTTGTAATTTTTGCGTAATGAATACGCAACTTGCATAGCATCGTGCCCGGAAGTTCGCTATGATTCTCTTTGGAAAATTCATCAGGATACAGGCGGTATACGGGAAATTAACTCGCAGAAATGTACTACCGCATTTTCGTCGATTCATGTTTAACAATAGTTTCTCAAAATGGTTCCACTTACCGAGAATAAAAAGAGAGAAGAAGTCAGATAAACGTGCAAATAATGCGCAATGACTTGGGCTATTGTCGAGATGGTCCTAGACCCACCAATTGTAGACAACGTTGTAACATTTACAGATCTGTTAACTGTAATCCCGCAAAACTATGTCCTTTTATGATCCTTAATAAGATCGTGACACTCTGTCAATCACATACTTCCGTTAAATCGAAGCGGGAAAAAAAGCTCACGTCCCCATAAGCTCCTAATAAACCTTACTCAATAAGCGACACGTTGCGGCGATTGGTAAAAAAAAATATTCGATGCACTTCGCGCTGCATTCATAATTAATTTTATTTTCCAGCATCGGCAGCGACGAATGGAACGCTATTCTTCCGTCACGCCATCATCGAGAATGCCAATATTACTTTAATATCGTGAATTTTGTGCCAATTTGAAATTCCGCGCAATAAACGTCGTGGTATATAATGAAACTGTACGGTGAAGCGTGTCGGCCTCATAAAGTCTCTGGATAGAAACCGCCAGGCCCGAAATTGCTTCGGCGACACGTCGAACGCGCGCGAAAAGTTGCGCCGGGAGCTTAAGTCGTCTCGCAGTGCCAATTAACAATCTCGACGCGCAAATTAATTAAAAAAAAATAAAAACGAAACGACTGCTGCTCAACGGCATCGTATTCGATAGCGCGCGATAACCATGCGATCGGAAGGGAAGGCAGAGACAAAGGTCGAATCGGTCGTGATTCCGCTCCCCTAATTAATGGATTTATTAAAATCGCACGACGCGATGTATCTCCGTTCCGCGCGCGCGACTCCTTTCGACGACGTGCCGGTGACTAATAACCCGATTTCCTGTAAATTTCGCCCGGCCCAGGCACCTTTTTTTCCATAGGAAATAACCGGTTTAATCAGGGACGGCTTCCTTCCCGTGCTATTTGCACGAAATTTCGGAGTTTCGAGCCCGCACGATACATGTGGGTGGCACAGCTGCGCCGAATGCCGGCTAAAATTAGGATGTGTGCACGCATAGCATTCTATTCGCGTGTGCGTGTGAGCGTGTATGCAGCGCCCGCACGCGCGCGCGCGCGCGAACACGCGCAGGGGACTCTTTCTCCTTCCGTTTTCCGTTGCATGTATCTCACCGGCTCTCTCGGCCCCTTTCACCCCTTTCCGTTCTCCCAGCGCTCTCTGACTCTCTCTCACTCCGTCGCTGGCCGCGCACTTTTTTCTCGTGTCTGCGGACGAAGATCGGTCGCTTGCCACGAGGAGAGAGGACGAGGAGTGGAAAATGAGAGGGGTCGAGGGAGAGAAAAAGCGGCTGGGGGTCGGCGGGGAGGAGCCGAAAGAGAGAAGCGCCGGCGGAAAGAGCGAGAGGGAAACCGGGAGAGCCGAGAGGGTCGATAGGTGGGCACCGACCACCCCAAAAGTCCGCGCAGTACCACCCGCCTGGGTACGAAGGGTCGACGGAGGCGACGACGCTCGCTTTATAAATATCTGCCGTAGAACGTTAAACAGTTCCCTCGTCGCTAATGAAAATAGGTATAGAGTCTGGAGTTGGCGTTCGTCTACGCGCGGCAAATCTGACGGCGCTACGGCGCGCTCTGAGTTTAATTATTTCTTAAAAAGGTCCATAACGCCCGTGCGTTTTAATAGTTGGCTCTAACGCCAACCTCGCGGCCGCCATATAAAGCAACTAACGAGATGCACGCGAGTGGTCACGACCAAAAAATTGCCGACGCTGCGTTTTGTGACAGCGCCGAGCCGCCCGCGCGCCCTGGGTTCGGCTAAATGAGCCGTCTTTGATTTTGGACACGAAGAATGTATTTTTAGCAAATTGTAATTACGCAGTCGTACGTCTTTCTCCTCTTCCGTGCGGTGCGTCAAACAATATTATTTCTCGCGCGCGCACCTGTGCGAGCACGAAACGGTATTCATTTACGTTCCACATAAAGAGAATATATGTACAAGGCAAAAATGGCGGTAGACGTCCAGTAAAAATAGGCACGAGAGAATACATTTTCACAAAATTATTATCATGCAATGTATAATTACGTGCAGCACGCAGAGAATTGTTCACGATAAAAAGAGACGCGACGACCCGCAAAATCAAGAAACAAAAAATAATTGGTTACAACAGAGGAAGCTTGCGATTACTTAATTAATTGCCATACATTCACAGCCTTCTCGTATCTCCCGGTCTATTTCGATTTTCACGTTTATTTAGATAAATGATTGAGCTCTTGAAACGGGACCGCGCACAGAATCGCCGCGTACCATAAATCCGTCACTGTCGATTATATTTTCCGTTTTCATAATCAACAACAAGGCAAAGTAAAGGCAACGCGATTAAGGCAATTTTAGTTTTCAATTAAATTTTTTAATATTAATTCTAACATGAAACCACTGCCAGAACCAATCATCTCTTAAATTAAAATTATTCCGTGTGAAATAGCTCCGCATTCAATCCTATAGTACACTATATTCACATTTATAAACATTTCTTTGTCCAAATTTAACTACTATAATTTACATGCATCATGAAAAACGCTCCAGATATTAGTACAAAATATTATTGTTGCAATAATGATCTTGGATATTATTTCATGGTTACGCGTGAAACCTTGCACACGCGTACTCGCGAACGTAGGCCAGCGATATATACGAGACATTCTTTATTTTCGCATCAAGAGGGGAAACATTTCTCGCTGGCAATTGAGAGGAAGCTTAGTATCCCCCGAGTCAAGGAATAAGTCGCGGAAGTAAGAGAAAAGAAGACGTCACCGTCGTACAAGTTACCTCGGCAGGTTACAGCCTGGCTCGCCGGCTGACATCTGAGATTTAGAAGCCACAAAATAACAAAAGCTTAAACAATTTCCGGCTACAAAAGCGGAGCCATTCTCGTGCCCGACGTCGCGCCATTGTTTGCCCCCGCTAGTCACCGGCAGGAGCCGTGGAACCACGGCGAGTCGGGGGTGAGAGGATGGTGCGGGTCACGGAGAGCCGGGGTAAGGGAGCCTTATAACGCACCACGTTAATATCTCGCGAATGCAATATCGCTTTAACGACCACGTTGTTCCTAGAAGGAAACGAGGAACTTCTCGCAAAAGGGAAAAAGAAGACTGGCACACTTTAACTCAGCCAGCTGGACTTTACAGATGCTTCGCCTCGTTCAGTTTTGAATAAACGAAGACGTCGTTTCTAAAACATTCACCAACTTTCCTGAATTGCAAATTTTCATCCTATTATCCTGTAATCCTCGGCACCGCCGAATATTCTAAATTTTCATAATAATGTAATTATACGCTTAACATAAATTATTTCAGTTCGTTCCAAAATGTCGAAAAGAGTTTCTCACTTCGTATCGTAATTCCAAAAGTAATTATCAAAGCAACACCTAATAGTTTAACTCATTCAAAAAGATGTTATCTTAAATCCTATAAATAAAGAAGAAATATAACTTCTTAAATACGTGCATATGTATTCTCACTACAAAAATGTTAATACAATGCTGAAGAAACGGAACAAAGAAAGAGCAAGAGTGAATAAGATGTGTCCCGATGAACGTCTCAACGTAGACTGAAGATGAATTAATTATCTTAGCTTGTTATAATTTCAAGTTCATAAAGTTATTTATAACGAGCAAGCGCTCTTAACTATCATTGATTCCTCTCGCGGTACCAACGCAACCGATTCAGCGCCCATGTTAACGGCACACACTGCACGTCACGCCGCCAACTTGGGTATATTTCGGCGAGGGGGCGGCGGTATCTTTGCATAATCCGCTCCTTACATCTATGGCGGGCTCGCATAAAGGGCGATACGTGCAGTGAGATATCAAACGGACTGGGAGGAGAAGCGTCCGTACGGCGGTCGTGGTCGGTGGCGTTGCAGCGTCGCGGACGACGCTTTTATAGTGGTGGTGCCAGCCAGAGATGGTAGTGGTTCGGGCGACGGTTATCAAAATTGCGCGTGCCATTATAATTTTAAAGCCGGCTTTCCTCGTAGTACCGTCGCCTGGTCGTTGGTCCAGGAGGCAGGGGGTGGCGGAGAGGGATGGTGCAGAACGACCGGGGAAGAGAGGCTGGCGATAGAGAGAGAGAGAGAGAGAGAAAGAGAGAGAGAGAGAGAGAGGGGGCGAGAGAAAGAGAGAGCGGTCCGTGGTGGACATAGGTAGAGGAACAGGAAGGCGGAGGTGGAAGAGGATGGCGGCGGCAGTGACGGCGACCGAGGCAGGGTGGTCGAGGAGGACGGCGGGGTTGGCTCCATGCACACTGGGGATTGAAGTTCGGGACGACCAACCGGGGGGAGAGGGGGCGGCGGGCGAGGTGGAGAAGGACCGGCGAGGGTGGGTCATTTATTTCCCTCCCGCACGGCATAATTTATCGCGAGGATTTTCGCGAGAGCACGCAGAGAGCGCCGCGATAGAGGAAGAGGCAGGTAGGCGTGTGTAGAAAGAAGAGAACCGTAAGAGGGTCGGCCCGGTGGGAAGGGTGGATAAAGGGTGCCGCAGTCGCTGCCGCTGATGCTAGCCGCTGGCGGTATCAAGGAACCGATGTAAATGGAGGCGAGGTATACTTATCCTCCGTGTCGGGTCTTGCACTTTGCGCTCGATGAAAGAATCGGGTCGGAAAGAAACGAGTGGAAATGAGAGAAAGCGCGGGTCATCGATGGGAGGAGCGTGATAGGTTAACTATCGAGATATCGGTTACATAAAAATGTAACGTAGAAACGATCGATCTTTAATTGTCGTTGGAAAGGCGCAGCGCCTTCATTTGCACGCATGTCGAGGACACGCGATAATTCTTTAAGGTGCACGCCGTTGGTACCGCGCGAGAGAGCACCGACGATAATGAAAAATATTTGCTTATTATACATTTAATAAATGACTTTATAATCTTAAACTTACAGCAAGCTAAAATAATTAATCTACCTCCATCCTACGTGTATAAGACGTTAATCGAAACGTGTTACAATATATAAACGTACGCCCATTATTATATTGCACAACTCCTCGTACTGCTGAGTACTTCATCACGTTGCTACCAGCCTGGAAATATTTAATTACATTCATTATTTAAGTATTTACTCTCCTCCATTGTGAAACGAGGGAATTAATATTATAACTACTTTTCGCAATTAAACCCTTAAAACAAAGGATCGCTTGATTAACATCCGATTATCGACGAAAAAAAGTATTATTCTCAAAAGCTAATAAAGTTAAGCTCGAGTGCCGGAGTTCAACCTCATCTATATACAAATCGATCACACGTAAATTCTATCGGAGTAATTAATAATTTATCCGAAGTCTCTCTTACATGCGAATAACCTGTCTGCCGACTAAATATGTATTAGTAATACCGTTAAAATTTTATGCTTCCTCTATCAGTGGCCCTAACAATTCTTTCTATTGCTTCCTGAATGGATAAACCTCTTCGTATATGCACGGACATGCAATTACAATTAGTAAAATGTTAATTGTTCTTATTTTAATAGCCAGCGGAATTTTGTTTTCAACGCTACGTTCGACGGGCATTTGATATTCTCCGTGAGTTAGTCGGAAAAAGGGCGTGATAGCCCTAACCGCGTGACACCATCATTGATTTTCGTCCACGCGGAAGAGGTTACCCCTGGCGAAGGCACGTAGGGAAAAGGGTGGACGGTAGGATCAAGGACGACAAGAAAAATGTGGCGAGCTTCTTCGTAAGCGCAAAAAAAGAAAGCCTCGAAAAGCCATGTCTTTCTGGCCAGACACGAAGCTTTCCAACTAACAAGGATCAGAAATAATGAGATAAGCTTAAAGAGATTTTAGTAAATCTAACAAATAAAGAACCGAGAGAATAAACGAAACATCGAGGATATCCGGAAGGACAGATTTTAATTTAACGATGAAACGGACAATTTCGAACGGGAATTTTACACACTCGGCTTTATCAGTTGTAAATATTGCATTTACATTTCGTTTACATTATCAAAGCTTTGTTTTACAACGTAAGACAATTACGCGCGAAGAAAAGTAGAAAATGATTGTCGAATATGTGTGGAATAAAAAAATAGATTTGATAACACGCCACAGATTTTATCACACGATTAGGTACTCATCTCATCTTATATTCAAATCGCAAGATGTCTTCCGTCTCGTGAAAACCGGGAGAAAACTGGGCGCGATAGCAAACGACGTATAGAGACACGATAGTAAGTGACGTACGCGTGACCGTATGAACCTATCATTGATTTCCGTCAACGCACCGGTGGTTAACCCCAATAGAGGGACAATGTCGGGGCAAGAAATACGAAAAAGAAGAGAACGTCGGTGCGACCGACGCAATATTTCGTGCGGGACAGGCCGGAACGAGGATGTCGCGGACAAGAAACGGGGTAAAGTTACGGCGCGGGGCGGAATTTGAATCGATTCGGAAGCCTTGAAAGTCTAAGGGATGTTGTTCCGAAATTGATCCTCGGCACACGGCGCCATCGTCCGCGTAAAAGTTGCGTACTGCGCACACCCCTGCACCGAGAGCCCCTTCTACGAACCCCTTCCCCACCCCTACGATGGCGGAACGACGAGCTGTGCCGTGCCGAGGGGACGGGGGGACGGCGGCGGAGGGGCTTGGTAGCGGGAAGCCACCCTGGTGCGACCTCAGAGGGGAAAAATACATACGTCCAAGTGCGCTGCTCGCGAGGGTGGCGGCGCAGCAGCGCCGTCGACGCTGATGGTGGAAAGGTGGGTAAAAAGTGCGGTGAGTCCGGATTGGACCGTTATCCTGGGGTGGGGCACCTTCTGGATCCCCGCGCCGCTGCCCCCCCCCCCTCCACCCCCTGCGTCCGCTACCACTCATCGCGCCGCCGTGGAAACTACCCTTCCGTCGTGGAAAAGCGGCGGGCCTCTCCCCCCCCTCCCGGCCTCGCCTTCTCCGCCGAAAATATTCTCCCTCTGCGGAGAGCGAGGGCACGGCCGCCCTCCGCGTACATCCCTGAGCCCTTGCGGAATTCTGATCTTGCTGAGACAACGAGCCTTGGGAAATTTCGACGGGACAAAGGATCGTTAATTTTCGAGCGATTTTGGCGTGAACGTTGAAATTTTAGATAACGTATAATCGCCGACCGTTCCTACCTTAGCAAAACGTTATCAATGCCTTTAATGAGCATCGATAAATCGCAGCTGCACTTAATGTTTTTCAAAATGGGAATAACTCGGAACGTGCGACGCGCGCTCGCCGCTTCGCGTACAATGGATCTGGCAAATCGGACCTCTCTTCTCTTTTACAGATTAGGTTTAACATTTACTTCGCGGGCATTATTTTAACGCAACCTCGATTGCATTGAAATCACGCCACCTTTCATTTCATCTCTTGCAATCTCGGTATTAAGTGCAGTAAGCGTTCGTCTAAAGTGTACGCTTCGAATCAATCAAAGACCAAAATATCGTCATCATCTATTTCCGTTACTGCAATTTCCCGTGCCAGTATTGTACCGTGAAAAACTGCGCGACGCACCGTATATTTTATATATATCTTTACAGCGCGATTTATGCGCAAAAAACAACCGCTAGAAATAAGCTTCCTAATTCTTTCAGTCATCCACGTTGACACTGACAGCGGCGCAAGAACTGACTGGCACGAAGGGTCTAAAGTTCTATTCTAAATGGGGCAATCTATAGATTATTGGCTCCACACCGACCGGTTGATATCTTTGAAGGTACGGATCGAAAGAACGACGCATGGTCCTGCGTGGAATGGGGGGGGGGGGGCGCACAGCTAGTTGCGAAAGGCTCCTTGTCGCCTAATGGAAATTCCACGTTTTGTCGCGAGCAAACGGACGGACCGACGAGTCGGCGGGCCACTCGGAAAACGTAAAAATTGTCACTTTCAGCCGGCGCGCTTTGCATAATGCGCGTTACGCGGGGCGATCAGCATTCATAGAATAATTTCGTTCTAGAGATGCGGGCGTGCGAGCGCGAGCGGGAACGCGCGCGCGCGCGCTGGCGAACGCTTTCGCGACCTATCTGTCCGCCACGGCTGACAGGTTTTCCGCGGACCCATTTTAATTATCTCATCCTCCGAATTATTCGCTCGAGAGAGCGCGACCTGCCTTCGGAAACAGCCGAAAAACTCTTTTTTCCCATTAATCTGTCTGCGCCGTTCCGTCTCCGGATGAGAATGTCCAAAGGCGAGTCGCAGGGACGTGAAAGGCGAGCGTCTCCCTTTCGTTTCGCGTAGCGAATTATATCAGCGGACGCACCTGCGTACGATTCTGTGCACAATAACGGCGTACGGTGTTGATTTTGATTTTGACGCGATAAATGAATCCAAATAGTCGCCAACGATTCGTGTTATTTATCCGCTGTACATACATTCCCGATATCTTTAAAAATTCACCAAGATACGCGGGTAAAAATGCACGCCAGTCAGGAAGAGAAGTTACTTTATGCGAAACGTACACGAGAACACATGTACACGCACCGCCATAAATGCTGTCCCTATCCTTGTGAGATGCACGCACACAACTACAGGGACTCTAGTTGTGTGCGTGCACCTCACAAGGATAGGGACAGCATTTATGCCGGTGCGTGTACGTATGCATTCCACGTAGAACAGGAAGAATTTTCTTCGTCATTTGTGATGCGTATTGTGACCAATACACGTGTGTATCCCTTGCTTAGATAGATTTTCGTGCTCCCGTAACAGATTGCCTCCTCTGGACCGGCGTGGAATATGATTTCCCTCCCCCCGTCTACTGTTATATATTTATACGCGACTGATATTCCAATTACCGACGCCAAGGAAATTTTAACATGAGGCAGTTTACGCAGAGCGCGGACATGCCCGGAGTATAAAAGAGTGCGTCGTTCTGAAAGGCAAAAGGAACTTTGGTGATGAAAATTCTTGCATCGCGCAAACGTCCGTGACGCTGCCGTTTCCGCTTTTGCAATTTCACCGAGGAGTGTCACCGGTCGGCCGCGTCGTCGTCAAAGGAAGCCGAAATGCGAGCCGGGGACGGGCGGACACGCGCATACACATCGTGCCGCCTTTCTGCAGGACGCTTACAGCTTACGGCGTAATTAAAAGCCCAATTTATTCGTCGCGCGCACGGCACCAAAGACGGCTCCGTCTCATTCACGAAATCGCGCACGGTCGAGCGCTCTTTCACAATTAGCGGCGTCGTTTTCGACCGTCGCGACGCGACGCGTCGCGTCGCGATGCTACGCGAGAAAGCGAGGCACGCGGGCGGACGCGAATCGGGGGAGAAAAAAGGATCCTTCCAGATCGCAACATACCCCGCGCAGCGCGATAATTAATCAAGCTAAGAAAACCGTACGACCGTGAATCGTTCACCGACGCAGGGAGTAGCTGAGCCTGAAAGAGCAAGAGAAGTGGTTGCACGATGTTTCAGAGACGGGGGTGCAAGACGGGGGGGCTGGTACCAAACAGAGAGGTGGCAGCAGCTTGTAGGCAGGGAATTTGGCGGGAAAAACGAATTCGAACACGACGCTGGGGAATGAGCGAGAGGGGCGATACATCACGTTCTTCTGTTGGTAGAGACCACGGTGGAGAGAAAAACGCAGCTAGGGTGGAAAAGGGAAAGATCGGACGGACGGGCCCAGCGGGTCCTCGCGGGGTGCTCGCGCAAACCTCGCCTCTCCCCTCGCGTGCCGCTCGCATTTTTCTCGCTCGTACCGACACTCTTTCCCCTTCTGCGCTTTTTTTTTAGACGAGCACATCCCAGTAGGGGGAATCAACCCTTCACCCGTGACGACGCACTCCCCACCAAGCAGAATCCACCACCACCGCGACTCGTCGCGGGACGAGGGGGCTGCAGGTACGGGCGAAGGGTAATTTTTAAAACGCCGCTTGCGGGAAAATAAAAATTAGCCAGGGAGAGGGGGAGGTACCATCGGTCTTCTCCCGAGGGGAAAGACGGAGGGCAGGCGAGCGGGAGAGCCGATGTGTTCGACGAGCGAGCGGGAACGAGACGGACGTGGAAAAAAGACCGGGGGGTGGAGGCTCATTTTTCAGAAGGAGAAAAAAATTCGGGAGGGTGGAGGTCAGAATCCCGAACGGCCTCGTGGTGGGGATTCCAGTCGCGAGAGGGGCGCACGAAAAAAAAAGCTATCGGGAGTGCGATACCCCTCCAGCGTGCCTCTCCTCGTCCCCGCGCCCCGTCCCTCGCGCGCGGCTCGGATCGGAGAAATTTACAGGGTGTTTCAGAAGGTATCGTTCCGCCCGCGTTTGTTGGCGCACGCGATGCGTCACGTGAGGTAACACGTTATAGTATGCCGACCGATCAATTTGGCGGGAAACGATCGAACCTTTCACGGCTCGAAAACCCGATTGACATCTGACAGATTGGCCGTCGCGCCCACCACGAGCGTTGACCTACTCGCATATAATGAATATCGAGACGGGTACTTAAGTGAAATAATTCGGCTCGCTTCTAAAATTAATTCCGGTACAACAAATTTAATCGCGGGACGCCGTGAGAACCGCAAAACGCTGAGAATCTCTGGAGTCTGAGAAAACCCGTTTGTATTATAATTGTCATTTAATTTCTCTCTATTTAATTACAAGCACATGCTTTGGAAAATTTAGCAAGTTAAATGTAAAATAAATTAAAAATGAAACGACAGCTGTGCCGTCTCGGAAAAGATCGTCGATGTAGTTTAATATCAAGCACTTCTTATTACGTTTCTAGGATGTTATAATTATTATCTGAAAAGGATCGGACACCGTAAAGTGATGACAGCTCGTGTTTCGCCCTCTCTCATCGGGTAGGTGGGTATAGAGAAATTTATAGGTTGCTCCAACAGCTATCACACTTTGCACAGATTTATTGGCACGCGCGATGCGTTCGCGGAGATGTTCGCTATAGCAAAGGGAGAGCTACACAGTTCAATTAATTTTATAGAAAGCATATAGATTTTTGACTCGTGTGTCCATTGTTTCTCTAAGGAAGAAAAATCGAATGAAAATTACTGGATCGAGGAGAGAGAGAGAGAGGGGGGGGAGGGCTAGGCGTTGCGTTAGAAAACTATTTTCAAATTCTCGTATAAATAATCGCGAGCACTTTGACATACGTAACGGTGCGCGCATATCATTAATTTATCTCAGATTAATGTCAGCTACGTCCATCTTTCGACGTTAAATCGCACCGCATTGGTAACGTCATTCGAACGAGCTGACCGCATCGTTATCCTCCCTGGAGGAAAAATCATAGGTATTTTGGCGTCACCAAAAGTATCGGTCTGTATATGTTTATTGGCACATGTGATGCGTCATGGGAAATCGCGTTATAGTGCGGGGATCGGTTTGACGGAAACCGAACCGATGTTTCCACGACGCAAGCCCGGTCGTGCCGAATAGCTGTGCTACGCGATATAAATCCACTATCGCACAGATTTGCAATAGTATCGACTCGATACATCGTGGGGCAACATGATGCATCCGCAAGATTCGAACGGGAATAAAAGTGGGGAAAATAAGAAGAAATTGGAAGCAGTAATCTAATAAGTTAAAATCAGATCTTTTCTCAAGACGACGCTCCTCTTTACGATTCATTCGCGCACAGAGATACAGATATTAAAATAATTATGCAAATATAAGAGACGACTGCAGTGGCAACGCATCAATTTTGAAAATGGAGAATTAAATGGCGGCGTGTTTCCCTTATTTATTCTACGAAAAGCCGATACCTTATCTGCAAGAAATGTTACGACAGACGCCGCTACAGATATGCCTCCTCGTTATTGTACGGAAACGAATATTACCTAACGTTCTGGCTCCGCCGAAATCAAGTAAAGTGATGCAATTTATTAAAATGTCGGCGCGAATTTGATTTCGCGTCGTAAACGAAAGGAGCGCTTTGCTACATTCTCGTATCAAACGCGTTATCGCCGCCAATTAAAATTTTCCGGCTTGCGATTCGCGCGAGGTGCTGCCCTGCGAACGACGAAAATCGCGACGCCGCGCGCAGAGGCCGAGGCGAGCTCGACTATCTAATATTGAAAAAGAGACCCTATCGCGGAAAACTTCAGCGATCCTTTTCGGAGAATCCGGAAGCTCAAAAGCGCGCAGTCCGCGGCCTACGGCGACTAAAATGCGCGGATGGAAATTATTTTCTGCATTATACGCCCCCGTCCGCCTTCTTCCATTGCGAATCATCCTAGTCCAATGCTGCGCGGCTCTCACTCCTGATTAAGTTACTCTCCATTCTCGCGCGAACGATCGTTCGTATGTCGAGAACTGCTCCGCGCACATTCGTAATTCGTAGCAGGCCGCACTTAGCCGCACTAAATTGCGTTCGCGAATCTCGTTAGGCAGCGTTTCTAGTCGGGTGCGACTGCTGTTCCCGTAATTTCGCAGCGGGTAGTCGTCGAAGGCGGAATCGTACTGTGATTCGCGAGAAACTCGAACAGATCTTCCGCGGACCATTCGCAAAGTAATGTCGTCTCGATCGAGTTATCGCTTGTCGAAAGTTTCGCGGGAATAATCGGTAGAACAAAGCACACGGCACGCACCGATGCGGTAATTTAAGACCGGATAATATATCGGTGCTGGGTGCCCGTGGCTGTAAATTATAACCGATTCTGCGCGTATTTATTCGTATCGAATCTCTGTGGCCGTAAATCGGATTTGTTTCGATAATTAGTTAAGTAAACTCCTTAAGGCGGTAAATTGACGCGATATTGAAATTGCGCGATCGTATTTCATCGTCTGCAATTCTCATCACTTAACGCCGTCACAGGAGCGTAATGTTCTTGAATAATTTTCCAGCGTGACAGTCTTAATACGAGCTAGCGCACGCCCACTGCGTAATTCGAGCTTCAAAAGAAAAATTCGATGCTGAAAACATTGACTATGTCACCGGATATTTTATCTCAGAAGCGGATAGATCGTTGTCGGCGGAGCGCTACATTGTCAAAATTAGAATTAAGACCTTTTAATGAAATTCAACAAAGCGTGCGCCACGCGGACCAATTTTATTTACGTCGAAAGAAAAATGTATTCCACTTAGAGAAATTAATATTCCGCGAATAACATGAAACGCGTACGTGTGACGCACGTCGCGAAAGTGCACGCGATATTTACGGTTATAAGTTTGAAAAAGAAACGCGGAATGCAGAAGCGACCGGCGAAAATCGATCACGGAGGAACGACGGGAGCGCATAGCGGCGATTTTCTTCAATTATATTTCGCGACATTTGCAATAATACAAAGTACATACTCTAGAATCCCATCAGACACTCGCACTTAATGCACATTTCATTGTATCGTTATAACCAACCCTCGGAAGATCGATGGGATAGCGCTGGCAAATTCGAATACCGGTATTGCGTTCGTTACGTAACGTGCTTCTTGATGACGAAGAAAATTGAAGAGTCACACAGTTGGAGAGTTTCAGCAGGAAAATATAAAATGTAACGTGAAAAGAAAACGCGCGGATGTTACTCGCATTTTTCCCCCCCTTCGTTACGTTCTGTGCCGGACACTCGAAAACCATCGAGTTTAATTTTAACGACAGACTCTTTGATCAAGTTGAGAGTCGGCTGAGGTACATTCGCAACGCTCTGCATTATTTAATCTAATTCTCTAATGAGGATCTGATACTCGAAATTATTCGTGAATTAGATTTTTATCGATCCGCCACGTACACGCATAATATGCATTCTCTGTGGACGCAATGACAGCTGCATCGCGAGCGTCGCGTATTAGTTCTATTACATTTATATTCCCGACATATTCTCCCGATTCGTTTCTCGTGTGTGTAGTAACAAACGGCGGCGCGCACGTAGTTACTGCATTATCCGTATGCAAAATAATTACGAATGGCGTTGCATACGCGGCGGAATTTTATGTAAATCCGAAATCGCGGTTGGCCCGTCTTAAACCACCCCCGTCGGTGTTTTATTTCCGTTGAGAACGCCAGCTTAATATCCTAATTAATGTAATTTGGTTTCTATACCGGGAGCAACTTGCTCTCACCAGCGATTTCTCGCGCGTCCCCTCGCCCCGGTCCACTCCGGCTCCTCCACCCGACGGCGGCCACCCCCTTTCCGGCCACCGAACGACCCGATGGTCATCTAAACTTTTCCCGTAATTAGTTATAAATTTCATTCCCGTTCTACGTAACAATATTCCTATGCGACCTCGCTGGAACACCGTGTAGTGGTGGTCGCGCGGAGCAGGAAACGCTTGGGGAGTGGGAAGGAGAGAAAGGGGGCTGGAGGAGGATGTACGGGAGAGAGGGATAACTTTAGAGGAGAAAAAAAAACGAGGAAGAAAGACGAGCGAGATGAGAGGGAAGGAGACGCTGAATTTCGCTTCCCGCCAGCAGTAGTGCCTGTCAGAGAAGTACGGAGGAAGGGGTGAACGCCCCAAGAGGAGGGATGGATGACACGGCTGGAGGGGGTTGATGGAACCCGGACGATCAGAGAGAGAGAGAGAGAGTGAGAGGGGCGAGGTGGTGTAGGCCAACAACGGGGTCGGCAAGGGGGATGGCAGCGAGGCAGCGTGCGCTAACGAACGAACGAACGAACGAACGAACGAACGAACGAACATGGTATAAAGAGAGCAGGATGGAGAAAATTCGAGCCCTCTACATCCTCTAACCAAGTAGAGGAGCTTGGTGGGGGCGGCGGCCATTTTGTGAGCCGCGAAAAACAGCCCTCCCCGAGATAGCGCGAAGGGGGTTTCTGCCACCGAACCCAGCGGCCACCGCTCCTCCCCCTCCCCCCTGGCTCTCCTTCCTTCTCTCTTCTCCTTCTCCGACCATCCCTCCAAGAGCCATCCTCGAACCCCTTGCGCCCTTGCACACGTACACGCGCATTTCTCTCGGGCGCTCTTATTCGCACCGTACTTCCTACGACCCTGTATTAAGAGCAAAATGTGGACGAACATTAGACACTAACGCTCGTTTAAAAATACATTCGTATTTGCGAACTCTCTGGCAGTCGGGCTCGGCTGCGCGGCATAAAGAAAGCCGAGGAGCTTCGTTGCCAGCGTATAGCAGCAATTGGTCCAGCGCGAAATTTTTTCGACGGAAATGAAACTTCTACTCTGCCGCTTAACTCGATTAATCGAAAAAATAAGTCAGGTCCGTGGAAATGTATTTACCGAGCTCTTATTTTACGGAGGGGAATAATTCGAAATATATTCGAATCAATTTTTGCGAAAAGTTATACCGCGATATTCCGTAAATGTGTTGTAAAAATTACATCAACGTTTATTACCACGGGGAAACTCCGTGGATCCCGCGAATCGATAGACGCGCCTCGATGAGATCCGTCCGGAGACTTAAGAGGCCCCGGCACCAAGTGCCCCGGCGCGCGTCATTAAAATAATGATGGTAAAATAATTTAAGAGCGCGCCAACGCGATGATTTGATTTTTAATTAACGGCGAGTTCGTCGACGTGCAATTATATACACCTCGGCGGTCTCGCGGGCGCGACATGTAATGTAACACTTAACGCGGAATTCATTATAGCGAAATAAACGATTGAAATATATTATACTTAATTAGCACATTGTCGAATGCCGCGGCAAGACCTCATAACCCACATTTTCGTAAAATCAAATTATTGTTATTTTCGGAATCACCTGTTGGCAATACCCAATCCAATAATACCTCACGTCCTGCAGAAATCACGCGGCCACCGGCGCTATATTTCTACGCGACGATTTTTCGATACATCGCAGAATTCGTTTGCGGCCAGATTACGTAGTATCGTAATCAGCGTATCGTAGCCCGCGGATCGAGATTCCGTAATCGAAAGTTAGATTACGGCCCTCTCTTTTCCCTCCGAATCTCCGTGTTATTGTCAACTTTATTCCTTTTGTGAAATAATTAAAATTTCAGATAATTCCTTCAACCGAATTTTGCGTTGAAACACGATGTTATTGCTACATCCGTGCGATCCAAAAGTTGACCTTTCCACAGAGATTAACCGACTTCAAAATATCTCCGTGTTTACTTATACACAACGCATTTCATAGAAATTCATATTTTATATTAAAAATGATTGGAAGAGCCGTTTGCAAATTTTCGAAATGTCAAAGAAAGATATCTCCAAAAATATGCAATAAGAATAATCTGAAATAATGAAGTAAAACATCATTGTAATTATATAATTACAGCGCGAATAATTATGGCGCGACATAAAAATGCGTATCTAATTAATAAATTCGCGCGGGAGCGTTCGAGACTGTACGAATTTTGAAGGGGGGGGAAAAAAAGAGAGAACACAGTAGAAACACGGGACGATTAACCACTTTTTATACGGCAACACGTAGAACCGAGCTTGCTAGATGGCGGTCGACCCTCAGCCGGAGGGTGAATTTTTTTCGGTACGGAGTGCGTGCGGGCACGTCACCCTTAGCGCCCTAACCGCCGCGGCCGATCGGCTGTCGAACAGGTTTCCTCGATCGGGCTGGGAGAGGGTCGGTCTGAAAGCCGCAGGTGCAACGAGCGAAAAATTGAAGCCGTTCCCCCTCTGGTCGGGCGGGGGCACGGGGCTCTATTTGGTGAGGTTTTCGCCCTTCGGGAGGGCTACTCGCGTCCTGAGACTGCGAGTCGCCGCGAGGGTGCGTAAAAAACAAGGGCCGTAGGTACCTCCGCGTGGACGGCAAGAGGGCCGGGGGAAGGACAGACGGAGCGGGGAAATGCCGTGGGACAATCGAATTCGCAACACGGTCGTCGGCTCTAAACGATCCGTCTTTCTCGTTCCTCTCGCTCTTATTATCGCGTCGCGCCAATCCTTGTTCCCTCACTTTCTCCATCCTTTCGCGGTTTTCTCTTCCAACTTGTCCCCCTGCGCGTCCCCCTCGACGCACTCTCCCGTTCGCATTCTCGAAGGCAACGAGGGCATTACGTCCAATTACAAGGAGCTTTCAGCAGATCAAATTCGGGATGGCGGAGTTTTGATCACGACCCAGAAGAGCGGCTTGGATCAATTAAAGCGAGGCCCGCTCGCCGCCCGCGTGCCCCCTCCGTAAATTCGTTTTCGCGGTACGCTCGCGAGGATTCCGCTTTCTTCCTCCCTTTTGATCGGGCTCACCGGACCGTGAGGTGTCCCTTCAACTTCGCTCGATTGCGGTTCCCGCGTTTCGAATTGACTGATTGAAAGTGACATTCGTCCAGCTGAAAGAACGACCGCGGACGCGATAAAAATTATCCGCCGGCAGATCCCGTCGATCGCGAGCGGGCTATCTCGCGCGCGAGACGCAAGATACATCCCCCCCGGGTTCTTATTACTCGACCACGCGCCGTTTGCGCGACATTACTTCCGCGCTATTGAAATTCTTATCGCGCGCGACGCTATATATTCGCGCGGAATATTCCCGCGTCGTTCTCCGTGTACGACGGCGCATAGGCGTTTATTCAGTCGGTGGGCATTAACGTGGACGGCGACAGCGACTACGAGGTCGTCACGAAAATTACCTATGCGGGGTGGAGGATTACTTATGCGGGGCGGCCGGCGGGACGGTGTAGGGATGCAGACGATGTGAAAGCTCAACTACCGTGGAAAAATAAATGTGCCGTCTGGCCCCGAGGGTGAGTTAGCCGTGCAGATCGCAGTTTCAGGGAAACTGCGCTTAAATTACGGACGAGCGGATTAATCGCGTTTGTCTTACGTGACCTGTCCGAGGGCCTTGTGGGCTGCCTTGCAAGACAAAATTAACTCTTCGCCGTCACGGGGGCGCCCGTAGAAATAATTCTTGTCCGCGTACCTCGCCGTTCGCGCACGGCCACAGTGTGCGAGCGCAGCCGACGTTGTTTAGATACTTTTACGGCAGTTCGCGGATACTTTGGCGAAGCGGAGACGCGCGCGCTCCGCTTCGTTCTATTCGCACGCTGCGAAAGGAGCCAAGCGGAAAGGATTCAATTATGTACGAGGCCCATTCGGGGCGCGAGAGCCGCCGGTCCCAACGGACTCGTCCATTTTTTTTCCCCCCTGTTTTTACGGAAGCAGAGTGCGGCTCGTTTCTGCTCGCACTTGACGGCCTTGCGTGGGAACGCGCGCGGCGACGCGGCTGGCGCGAACGACGACCCGTCGGCGTAAACTGCACCGTAAACTGCATCGCGCTCGGGCCTTTACGTGCGATCGAGCAATTACAGGTCGACCGTGACGGCAACTCTCGAGCAGGTCGTTTCGTCGGCGGCATAGCATTGCACGGCCGACCTTTGTCCAGTCTTGTTGTTCTTACGTACTCCTCCCCCTCGCCCTCTCCCACGGCTGCACGCAGCTCCATCGCGTCCACCCCCGTCGAACCCTCGCTTTCTCTCTTTCTCGGCACGTATCTGCCGTTCCCCCGCGGACCACCTCGTCGGCAGCCGCACGCCAATAAACAATGAATACATGAATATGAAAATTTTCATGAGAATTTACCGGTGTATGTAGGCACTGTGGCTCCGCGCTGGAACCTCGAATGAACGCAGTAGCGACACGGCGGCGTTGCACTCGGCTGCATCATCGGCGCATCGCATCAATCTGAGCAAGCGGATCCTGTGCCGATCGGAACTTCCTGACGGCAGATCCGCGATCGCGCGACCGAAACCCGAAGTCAAGGTAAGGACCGAATTCAGAGGTGGACGCGGGGGACTAGTCCTCTCTTCCGTCTAGCTCTGATACTTAAACGTCGCTCAGATCTCTCTCGCTGTCTCTCCGACCCCGATACGATACGAGATCAAGTAAACGGCTGGCGAATAGCAGCGCGGTGAAATAGATGACAAAGTCGCGTTAAAAAATTTTTACGCAGATTTCAAATAGAAGTTTACTGTGCGGGACTTAATTATGAGCCGTACGAGACTGGTGTGCGACAACTGCGCAAATAGAAAATCTGATAGACGATGAAAAAGCAACATTGTTTCTGCGCAAATCGCATTTTTGACGAATCAAGGAGGCCTCTCTCTCCCTCTCCTCGGACACGCAATACCGAAACGTCGGAAATTGATATTACCAAATGTATGCGCGGCAAGTGTTTTACAGTGAGCACGTTGCACTTGAAATTCGGGAGACGTATAGATCCAGTCAAGAACTATCAATTTTCAATTCCTTTCAAAGCATCCAAAGTTACAAAAAAGCAACGAGTCTTCGTCCAATTAGCGCGGCCAAAAGCAGATACTCGTTGCAGACGCGAACTCTGGGTAAATTAAAAAAAAAAAACAGATCTGCCATGCCTAGCCCGCGTATGAAAAGGATCGACATTAACGCCGATAGAAAACAAACCTCCGACGACTGCACTCGCGTCGCGAGGGGGAAAAAATGCAGCGCAGCGCAGCGCACGGAGGGAAAGAGCGAGGGCGAGAGGGAGGGAGGGAGGGAGGGAGGATGAATATGCGGCTCGGCGAGCATCGGTGCGTTTATTCTTCCGCTGCAGGGCGGCACGTCGGAACATCGGAACGTGGCGGAAGCGAGCGGAACGGGCAGAGGCCTCCTCCCGTAATAACAGATGTAAAT
This sequence comes from Vollenhovia emeryi, assembly GCF_000949405.1. Classification (NCBI taxonomy): domain Eukaryota; kingdom Metazoa; phylum Arthropoda; class Insecta; order Hymenoptera; family Formicidae; genus Vollenhovia; species Vollenhovia emeryi. The sequence goes on along the minus strand of NW_011967231.1, from coordinate 1,444,380 downwards.
TACGTGCGTACACGTACGCGCGCAGGTATATACCGAAGGGGACCGTACGTGTGCCGTGCGTGTGCGTGACGGCGCGGCGCGGAGAACCGACGAGTAGGTGAATGCACGCCGGGCTCCGTCGTCGCCGTCGTAGTCGTCGTCGTCGTCGCCCTCGTCGTCGCCGACGTCATCGTCGCGGTCGTCGTGGCAGCGGCGCCCCCGCACACGCGTAGCCGCGGGTCCAGAATATTTGCAAGCCAAATTTTAATACCGGAATTAATTTGACCCGAGGAGGCCGACGAGTTTGAGGTAGTTAGGTACACACCTTCCCGGGGATGTTACGGCGTCGAAGGCGGTTTCGTGGGGGGTCGAGGGCGTCCGAGCGAGCCACGGCCTCCTCCCGCATCGAGGGACGAGTACTCGCGCAGTCCACCGGGGTCCTCGTTCTCGTCGCATTATGTAAAAAGTGTAAGCTAATTTATCGACGTCGCGCGTAGAAAGGACGGGATGGCGCGGCCTTTCGCGAAACTTTCCTCCGGCCGCGGTACTTTGGCTTTACATCGTGAATTATTATGGCCGCCGAGTTCGACCCTTTTCTCCCTTTCCCGAGGATCCCGCTGTTACCCCGGTGCGCAGTGACGCGCAACTTTCAACGATCGCGGTCGCTTCGGCGACGCCGGGCAGAGATATTTGATAATAACGCCGGGGCCCCCCCGATGCGCCGCGCGAGATTTTCATCCAAATTCAGACTCCGGCGCGGCGCGGCTCCGGATACATCTTTTATCCCGAGTCTGATTTCAGCGCGCAGATTTTTCAGGCCTGCCACAAAGGATGCGGAATTAACGGAAGGATAAAGTTGCGCTGAAGGTTGCGCGTCACTGCGTCATCTCGCGGCTCGGTTCTCTCTCCGCTTCGCTCTCTATACGTCTTTCTCATCTCGCTCCGCTCTGTCTGCTCCATACCGTTTTCTTTCTCCGCTGCTCGGCCCCTCCTCTCGCCCCTCGCGTTCATCTACGTTCGCCCGATACAAATGGCCAAAGTAAACTTCGCCATTACGAAGTACCTGGCGCGGAAGTCACTCCGCTATGGAGCCCACCCACCATTTTGGCGCTGCCGCCACCATCCGCGGGAGAGAAACTCCCCTTGGACTTTCACGGAGAGAAAGGGACCCCCTACTCCCGCAGCCGAACGCACCAGCCGGGCACCCAGAAGGGCACCCGGAACTTACTTCGCCGAACCAACTCGCGCTCGCTATTAATATTTACGCAAATAACGTGAGCCAAATGAAATTTAACAACGGGCAAACCGATTATTCACGCGCGCGCCGTCCACATGCATATATGGAGCACGAGTTGCAAAAACTAATGAGTATTAGATTAATTAAATACGTAGAGCATTTCGAAACAAATTTACGCGCGGCAAGAACTCGCTTCCTCGCACGAATATATGAACGATCGTTTACACCGGGCGAGGGTAAAAACCGTCTTCAAAGCCGAGAATAACTTGGCTCTCGCTCTTCCGGCGGCTTAGAAACGGCCCCGGGGCGATAAGTAGATCTTCCTCGAGCCTGACAAAAGGATATTCGAATACGTTAAACCGGATTTTCGACCGCGCGGAGGACATTTCGCCAGATTATAAGCCAATAAGATGAATTGGATTAGAGCCAACGAGAAGAGGAAAAAAGACTCGCCGGCGGAAGTCAATTGTTCTTATCGAGTGAGAATTTATATCCGGAAGATTCAAAGAGCGCGATATCGGACTGCTTCATACCTGGCGGGTAATTAAATTTCGTAATCGCCGGCTTGGGGTCCGAGAGGGAAGAAAATAGCGTTCGACGATTCTAATTAAAATTATTTAGAGGCGGTACGGGGCGATAATTAATTAAGAGTAAGGATACGCCGGTAATTAAAATCCCGCGAAGAAGAGGCCGATCGCATCCCCCACGCCCGGCGTGCACACGAGGGCCTAGGGATGATGGAGTTCGCGGTGAAAGGCGCCCGGGAAAAGAGGACGCGCGAGCGTGGGGGAGGAGACGAGGGGGCGAGAGTTGCGATTGTTGACGGGAGGACATTTTTGCGAGCCAGGAAATTCGCAGGAGAGTCAGCCGCCGCCGCCGCCGCCGCCGACGCAGGGCATCTCCTAGGAGCATTAATTCAATATCTAATTAACTCGATCCTCTCGCAGTCTCGAGATCTCGCCTATTCTCGCGGGCGCGCTGCTTCAATTTTACGAGCTGTCGCGAGAGGTAAGCGCCAGCGACGATACCTGGCGAGCGTCGTAAATAGCCTTCGCCTGGGAATCGTCGAATAATTTCAGCGAAAAACAGCGGACGACGGCGGAAGTTTGCGCGATAAATAATTGAGTGTTATCCAGTCGAGAGTGATGGTCGACACCGACGCCGCGCGAAACTTTCATTACGCGAGACCCGCGAGACCGGACGGTCGACATCTTGCGATTGCCGTACAAATAAAGAATCTCGCGAGGGAGATATCGAGCGATACACTACGTACAATTTTCTATTCGACTTTTAAAAGAACGAAAAGACTCTGCCTCTCTCTCTCTCTCTCTTTATTTTTTTTTCCTCTACCTTTCTCTCCCTTTCTCTTTCCCTCTCAGCCAGATTGGACGAACTACTTTACGAGCCGGACTACTACTTTACGCCGTACATATTCTCCGGAGCGACGAGGGAAAATCGCCCTCCCTGTGCCGTGTTCCCTTCGGGTTCGACCCTTCGTACCCTCCCTGCCATTCGATAAACTTTGTCGATTACACTTTTCCGTCGAGCGGCCGGCCGACGTGAGCGGCAGCCGCGCCCGTGTAAGTTAATGAATCTCACGTCGGGGACGCAAGGTAGGGGGATATCCGGCTGACCCGAGGAAACTTGCGTCCAGAATTACGCACGGACGAAAAAGAGGACGAAGGTTCGTGCTTGAGGGGAATAATCTAGTAATAGCTTCCGATAGTCCTTTGCGCCAGCAAAATCTGCCACGTAGCGATCCGCGGGCCCGATAACTGTTAAAACACGATCTTAATTAATTAGAACAATACTGCGCACGAGGCATTATTATACAGTCCCGAGGAAGCGGAGCTGAAACTGATAAAGGTGAATTTGTCTCAAAACGCCGTGTAAAAATCGACGATTTGAGAGAGCATCGTGTACGCGTGTAAATGCAAAGCACCAGTAAGAACGCAGAAAAATGCCTATTGTTACGATATTTGTGAATCGATTAAGTACAAATTGGATATAATCCTGCGAATGTGTACCGATAAAAATAGGTTTTGTAATTATTGTCTGTATCTTCATCGTGTGTGTTTTCGATCGGTTAATAATCTAGTAACAAATAACGTTAAAGCATACGCAAAAAAAGATTGCTGCTCAATAATGAATAACAAGCAAGCAATTTTCCGAAAGACGCAGCCTCGACGGAGTGTCGGTGAAATAATAAAATCGCCCAGGCCTGACGATATCGCTCCGTAATTAATCTCATTAAAATGTAATTGCGCGAGATAAATAAACTGGAAGGTACGGGGCTGCAGGGGAAAATATCGCGGCGAAAAAGAGAGTGTTCGATGTTCGATAAGTTTCACGCTCGCGTTACAGCATCCTCAGATACAAATACCCCGTGTTTATAGAATGGAATTTCATTTGCTGAACGAAAGGGAAATAAAAACAATCCACCCTCGTACATCAGCTCGAAGCTGCTTGCGAGCTCGCCCGTGCGCGCGCGCGCGCGGGCGCGTCCGCGTCCGCCCGCCCCAGCACTCTTTGATTTTCACTCTCGGCATCCTTGACCCAGAGACCACGTTCGATTCCAGAGTCGGCTTCAATTTTTTTCGCGCGGCTCTTTTTATTCCTCCGATACCTCACCTTTCTCTTTCTCCGCGATGCCTCGCTCCTTCATCGCCGCCTCCTCCTTCACCGTCCGCCTTCCCCCAACGACTCCCCGGCGGCCCCGTCCTCTCTTTCGCCGTTCGAAGGAAAGAGAGGGAGGGAGAGAAGGAGACGTCCTCTCTCTTTTCCTCGCGCCGCGTGCGCGTCTATTCGCGCCCTATCCTTTCGCGTCGTCGCCATTTTGCGCCCTTCATCGATCCTGCGCCCACGCACAACCCCTGCTTTTCCCGCCACTTTTCTCTCCCCCGACGAGCCGGCAGCGTGCACCTCGTGCTCTCGCCACCGTGTACCCACCCTTCGTTTTCTTCATCAGCGAAATATCGCCGGTTTCCGAACCGCCACCGCTCGTACCGTGCGACTCGCCCAAGTCGCCACCGTTCGCGAACTGATTCGTCTTTGCAGCCTTTCGTCCGCGCGATCTCGCACCCGGTTCGAACCGATTTGCATAGAGCTACGGAGGACCGGATTGAAGCGCTACCGAGGCGAGAGGGAGAGAAAGAGATGAATGTACCGAGGCATAGCGCCTTTTATGGTGGAGAGCGATCTCCATTGTCGGACCCCCAGCGGTGCCTGCAGCTCGGCCCCCTCCAAGTAACCCCAGCGAGCTGCAGCCAAGCCCTGCAGAATTCTGCAGAATCCTGCAGAATCCTGCAGATCTTCCGCCTGGCCGGAATTGGCGGAAACCCATTTGCAGTACAATTATGAAATGTTTAGCCGCGTCTTTGCACAACGTTCCTGCTGCAATTGGAAATTATACGAAACGACACGGGATCTACGACCGATGCGGTTCGGTAACTTTATGGAGTCGCGAGATGAGAGCTGAGGCATTGTTAATATTTCTAGTATCTTAACGTGCCACTTCCAACAATAATGCGTACATCCCTAACGACATAGAGCTCGGGGTTCGTAGAAAAATTAACGTACGGTACAATTTTACGCGCACAATCTCACCCCGTTCGTTCACCGAGTGTTATCGTCAACTTAATTTCACCAAGTAATCCTGGCAACGCGCCGAAAAGAAACAAAGAAAAGGTCGAAAGAGATATTCCGCGGCTCTTGATTGCAAATTATGCAACGCACATTTCGCGGTAACCTCATCTCAACGCCCGGTAGACTCTTACTTCATACGTATGATTGTTCTTTACAACCGCGAATGTAATATAACAGCAATAAACCGCGGAGTTATGTGACGCCGGCAATTCTCTCTCTTTTACAACGTCCGAGGAGCACAAAAAAAATGCGCCCTTCTTGGTGGCGCGAGTGAACCGAAAGTAGCCCCGGCGCGTCTCTCTGGGGTTAATAACTCTAATCGTTATAATATACCGCTGAAGAGCGCTAAAACGAGTGGTTATGACGGAAAACGGCTTCACGCGTGTAGCTGTCTCCCCGCGAATAAACGCGATCGGCTCAAGTGCGCTAGAACATGCAAAACATCATGTGCCTCTCCTCCCCTCCCCCCCTCCCCCCCTCGGCCCGAGATGATACATTTTTGCAACGGAGGCAGAAGCGGGACCGCGGACAAAAATACTGGCCGCCAAGGAGCCGCGATTGTAATTCATATTAAGCATCGCGAATGAATTCAAAAATCGTGCCCCCTCCCGGCCCCGCCTGGTCCCTCCGTAGCTCGCGAAGAGCCGAGCTGGCGTGCGCGGCGTGACATTTATTAAGTTGTTACGCCGGGCAAAAAGCTATTTGCCCTGTTGCGAAGTAAATTTCCAACTGGAAAGTTCCCCGAGAACTGTCACGGCATCCCCTGTGCTTTCGCATTCGAACGTACGCGCGCAGCCGGTTATCAAGTTCCGCTTAGCAGCGTCTCGCGACGTGTCTGTAACAGTTCTCCGCGAGCGATCTCCTAGACCATCTCACCCGCCCCCTCCCCGTCTCCGTAGCCGCCCGAAAGTTTCGTTTGACGTCAGTCTTTTCACAAGGTAAATCGCGGCGCCCGACCAAACGCGCGTTGACGAACGTTTTGAGGTCGGCGCGCTGAAATACAAGCGTGCAACTTCCTCCGGCGCGTTCCTCCCCGTCACCCTTCCCTCTCCCCCTCCCCCCGTCCGAAAGGTCGCGGCGAGAGTAACACCTACATCCCGCTGAATTTATAATCATTCATAATTACGCGTTTCGTAATATCTCCCGACATTAGGTACCGGCGATAAGCCGGATTCAGCACGAATCGCTCGCCCGACACAGGGCCCGGCTGCCTGATTTAATGCGAATATTCAACCCGACGTTCCGCGATCAAACAATCAGTTTAGAGCCTCACTTCAAAGCTTTGTTCATCCTCGGCAGACAGATGTGCCGAGTTCTATAGAGAAATCGTTGGAGGAGTTTCAGTGGCGAAAATCCCACGATTTCGTATGCAGAAGCTCGCGGCTGCCTCCTTCCACCGTTCTTTCACGTATCTTCCAGCGGCCGAGCGACGCGCGAGCCTCGGCTCCGAACTCCGTCGAGGCTATCGGACGCGATAAAGATCCCACGGTTACCGCCAATAATGTCAGCTTCCTTACGATCCGAGCCGCCGCTCCGTCGTGAGAATGTCTCCCTAATGAATAAAGCTAAGTCTTCCAGCGGCGCATCGGTGCACCACGTAGACGGCAAACTCATTTTTACCGGGGAGAGAGAGAGGGAGAGCTGCTCGAGGACCCCCAGCGAAGAACCGGTCGCTCGGAGATCGTCGGGCGACCAGGGAGCAACTATTCTCGAGGTAAATCGATCCGGGACTCGTTTGACGAGGGGTCACCAGGAGGGCCAGCAGGTTGCTCCAAAACACGAGCCGAGGTCCCGACCCAAAGTTCTCACCTTTGACCTTACGCAGGTATCCAATTTGCGAATTTCAAACGGAAATTCATTCGGACTGGTGCAAAGAGTTCCTCGCGCAAATACGTTCCGGCGAAGTATCCTTTGAGACCGAAACCCTCTTACGGGTGTTTGTTTTAAGAACGAGATAAAATTTTTATCGCCGGACCAAGAGCGGCACATTCGAGAGAGAGCTCTAAATTACGCAATGGCGATAAATGAGTAGTTTGCCTACTTCTTAACGAGGTACGCGATAATCTCTCCCTCATAGTCTTCTTCTTCTTCTTCCTCGTGTAGGCTTAAAGCTGTTTTATTCAGTTCATTCTGGTACTTTGAGCATTTGGTTTTACTTCATCTTCAGTAGACTGCTAACCCTTGCCGAATAAAACCTCCAGCCTGGAAGACTATACCCCTAAGTCCCAGTCTACAATAGAGATTTAAGCCCTAAGCCTTAAGAAATTGACTAATCACAGTCGCGCATTCTTCTCATACTTGACCGTGATTGGCCAATTTCTTAAAGCTTAGGGCTTAAATCAGGGGTACGTGTGCCAGGATACTCTCGGTGGTTACCACTTTCCTCTGGGAGGTGGCGTCCGAAAAAAACCACATAATTTGTTACACAGATGTTTTCACGAACTGACAGTTCTAGGAGCAAAAGGTGGCAAAAGTGGCAGAATCACCCCAGCATCCCCTGAAATCGGAACGTTGAAGGCGGTTCGCCTCGGCGACCAGCCCCGAGCCCGATCCGCGCCGCGATATAGGCCTATTATGTAATCGGCGTGTATCAAACTGTGTATCAATATGTCCAGCGTACATACACAACGCGGGGGCGTCTATACGCGGACGGTCGCCGACGTATAGCACAATGCGCGAATGTGTGCCGGCAGGCAGCGCGCGGCGCAGCGCAGCGCAGCGCGGCGTGCGGCGTGCGGCGTGTGCCGGCCGTTGCGTTGCGTAGCGTGCGGCACGGAACACGTGTCGATACGGCCACATAATGGGAACATAACCGCTATATAGGTGTCCGGGAGTATTTAGGTGTCATGGTGTCACAGGTTAATTGCACATGATTGGTTATTGTCCGTCTGCCGGCCGCATCCAGCCACGTCATTTACTTTCGTTTTCGACCGATTCCACGGCCATTGCGCAAGTCGCGCTAACGCTCTCGCATAACACGCGCGGTATCGTCTCTCTTCCGCTATCTCTCCCGACTCACCCCCGCTGTTATCTCCCCCGTTACCTCTCGTACTTTCTCTCTCTCTCTCCTCTCGCGCGCGCGCTTTTTCTCCGCTCTCTTCGCGGCCACGCGCGCGACGTCCACTCGTCCCGTGCCGTTCGTTTTGGGATCGATGCCGCAGCTGACATCGGCGGGGAAGGGAGAAAAAAAAATCGGACGGGAAACTGTGTCCGCGCGAGGGGGCGAGCGACGGCACGGTCTGACCGATTTATTGCGGCGACCGCGGACGGACGCCTCTGCACGCCGCGTTTCTTTTCTTCGCTTTTCGCCGGGGCGCTCGCCCACCCCCCGGACACGCTCTCCGACCGTAATCCGCGACCTTCGTCGTGACGGACGTGCGCCACGTGGATTCAATCGGGTAGATCACCCTGACGTATCGAAACCCATCTACAGGATTAAAGCTGAAAGCCGAGTTCTACGTAGCGTGGATGTGTAATTCGCGACGCTCGCATTTAGGAGCAATTAGAAGAAACCGATCCAGACTTGTGTGTGCAGAAATGATAATAAATAATTGAGAGCTTCTGTAGTTGCCGGTAAGACGCGGAGCAATTTTGACGATAAGAACTGCGATAAGATACACGTTAAAGTCAACGGGGGGAGGAGGGATGCAATTTCGCCGTCGATATTCTCGTCGACCGGGAAGAATAGTTTCTAACCCCGGCGGTGTGCAGGTGGTTACAACTATCGGACAAGGGGGGATATCTCGAGATACTTCCGGTTCCAAGAGATTACACTCTATCCCGATTAATATAGGACCCGTTGTAGGCCGCATTGCGGATTAATCGTAAACGCAATTAAACGTCAAATAGCAATTTTGACGATAAGAAGAGCGATGAAGTACACGTTAAAGTCAACGGGGGGAGGAGGGATGCAATTTCACCGTCGATATTCTCGTCGGGAAGAATAGTTTCTACCCCCGGCGGTGTGCAGTCGGTTACAACTATCGATATCTCGAAATACTTTCGGTTCCAAGAGATTGCACTCTATCCCGATTAATATAGGACCCGTTGTAGTCCGCATTGCGGATTAATCGTAAGCGCAATTAAACGTCAAATAGATCAATCATGACACAAGAGGAGCGGCCGCATTCGGTGGCACATTCGCTTGAAACTAATCATATCAGCATATTGCTATTAAAGCCGGGATTAACATCGTCATCTTATCGATCCATCCCGCCATCGATTCAGTACACTTCGCGGCGGACTGGCTCTCTGAGAACTGACCAGGGGATACGTCCAATAATCGATGATAATGCGATGACGCGCGAGAGAGGTTTGACCTTGACACTGGATCAATTAACGCGCATTGACCCCCTTCGCTCGGACCCCGCCCCCAAACCCACCCCTGCACCCCTTTCCTCCTCCGCCCTCCCCCCGTCCCGTGGTCCAATGCTACTGTGCATACGCGTGCCACGTTAACGGCCGCATACGTGCAACCAAACTGCATACTGGGTGGATCGCGCCGGTAGGTATGCAATTTCACGACCGTCCGACACGAGACGCCTCGTGTTCCAATTCCTTCCGACACGGGGACCCGTGAGATATCGCCGGAACGTCGTAGAAAATGCGCCCCGGCGACACGCGTGCGGAAAAAAAAGTAGCAAATTCAAGAGACATGTGTGAATTCCGTTTCGGTCGGGAATTTTCTCAAAATTTCGCTCGGCCGCGCCGATATTCTCTCCCTTTCTCTTTCTCTCTCCGTAGAGAATCCGGCCGTTTTTAATTCTCTCTTTCTCCGCACTTGGAAAACGAAGCGCCGTCGGATTCGCGAAAGAATCGAGAGCCACGTTCCCCAGCACCTTTTCGCGAGGAGACGACGTTGCCCCTCGGGCGAACGGGCGACGCTTATTCGATTCGATCGGCCGGGGCGTCGAAATTCCGCGTGGACCGGCGGTCTATCTTCATTAATGGGTCAGCATTAACGTCACCCGGTACGTGCGTGACCGTGAACGCACATTCTACGGAACGTTGCGGAACACTATCGCTGTCAATGACCGATATTACGCACAGCCGTACGTACCGTCGGCTCCTGCGAATCCCCTATGGTAACGCGGCTCGGCCCATTTCGAGAACCGTGCACCTGTGAAATTGGCACCGCGCTAAACGCCCGTGCTTTATCGCTCCTCTCGCCGCCCGCATTGTCTCAGAATTATGCCGCGGATCGCCGGGAATGCGCCCGGCACTGACGAAACTTTATTTACGAGTGGCCGATTGACCTGCGATAATTAAATCTAAACGAACGTACCAACTGTTCAACTGACAGACTTCCGCGAAGCACACGTGTAATTTCCTGTTTGTAAGAGAAACGGATCCTTTTGCCGACGTGCTTTGAACAACTCGACACGTTGAATTAACAAATTGTGTATCCGCAAGCTGTGAACTTTAAAACGCCCCCGTATTGTAATTTGTATAATTTTCAGCACTCGGACGGATATTCGATTTGCGCTCCTGCAAGTACGAAAGTCTTACTAACAATTACGCGAGCGAAATTATTTTTGCACTCTTTTTTTGCAAACTTCCGATTAACGTGTACGATATAAATCCCCTTGTACGGCTCGTATATCGTGCATTATGAGTAAACTCAGTTATGGCGTCTTTTACCGCGGCTTTTTACGAGAATAGCCGAGGTGATAAATCGTCATTAAGCCACATTTGAGACTGCGGCAGTGACAAATAGCGAGGAAGGGATGGCCGATGGAGATAACCGGAGGGGAAAGAAGAAACATTGAAGAACGCATGGGTGATCGAGGAACCACCGGTTTCTCATTCACCTCGAACAACGCTCCCGATATCGGTGTCAATCCAATCAATGGTTTATTAATCGTCGTGCGAACTATGGAGACACGGAGAATAGAGAGAGAGAGAGGGAGTGAGAGAGGGAGGATGTGGGGAGGGAAGGGCAGGCGGGAATACGCACGGGAGGAAGACGCAGGGGCGAGAAGCTGGAAGAGAAGCGGGGGAGGCTGGTATCACGAAGAATCGGTGAAAATGGAGGGTGCGAGAGGAAAGAGATGGAGACAGGCGACGGAGGGTGGAGGGACCGAGAGAGAAGGAGAGAAATGAAGAGCGTTCGTCTGTTTGTTTGGACGGAGGACCTTAAACACGTGGTCCCGTTGTACACACGGATCGTACGGATCGAGGCTCTCGAGAAAATAAAAAATTGCCCACTGGAGGGACCGGGAGCGCCGGGAGGGCGCGCCGGTTCGCGGGAAAAGAATGACGCACCGAGCGAGAGGAGAGACCCGAGACGAAGGGAGACAGAGCGGTGGACCGGGGGTGGCGAGGGCGCCGGGCAGGAGAAAGCCACCCTTTCGCGCATGCTGTATTGTTTCTGTGTCCGGTCCAGGTGCGAGAGAGACGGCGCGGAGGGTGTCGATGAACGGCGGCGCGAGCGAGACGGCCGGCTATCGGTTATTGGAAATCTGTATTTTTGTAGGCCATACCTCTCTTCCGCGTTAACCCCGTGCTTCTGTGCTGAGTGGAATCGCAACCAATGGGTCACCCCGATCGTCTCGATCGAGCGACACGCGGGAGACGCGCGCGGGACACTTTCAATCTGTGTCGTCATCGCGGAGGCCCAGGTCTCCCATCGTCTCCCGCGATGGTGGTCCCGGCTCGATGGCCGCGCGCGCCGGCATCCGCTACCGCCGGCCGATTCCAATCTAACTTACAATGCCGCGTATTAAGGGTTCCATTTGCGGGCCCCCGCGGACGGCGGGTCGTGACTCTATCGCGGAATTACACCGCCGTACGTCCGCCAGCCTGGCACGTTGCGCAACCGATTGTCCATTCGTCGCTAGATTCGTTGGCGCGATTGCTTTTTTCATCGCCACTCGTAGAATTCGCGTTGATTCGCCGCCCCGTCTTACCTTCGCTCGATCGCCCGCGTAGATTAATGTAAAATAAAGTCACCGAGGGGACGCGAGTGATAAAAAACGCAGCGGCCGTTTCAATTTTCCAATATTTCACCTGTTGTACTTAATAAGTAGTTTTATTTTCGTTCACCGCTGTCCGTTATTTTTGCTCACTCTGTGCTCTTTACCGCGTTTTCCACATGAGGATATTCATAAAGCTGCTTACGCGATGTAACGCAAAAAAATTTTCATTTTTAAATTTAATAATGCACTTCTTTGTTTCCTCCTTAATCCGTCTAATATTTTAACAGTCGCGCGTGCGTGGAGTGCAAGCGTGCAAGCTCAAAGTGCGAGTCGAGAGCTGCGCGACTACGCGTCCCCTAGAGTCGCCTCTTCGTCGCAAGACGCGGAGGACGCCGACGGTTTCGGACGGCATCGGAATCCGCGCGACGCCCGGCGCTCCGCAAATCAACGGTGCGGCGGCAAACGAGCGTAAAAAAGAAATTTCCTCGGGTATAAAGTGCACGGGGGGCAATTATCGTAAACCAGATATCTCCGTCGGTCGATCTCCCTTTTCGCGCCGATTAGCCGGCTGAAATTTCAAGCGTGAATTCTCTCGTTTGCAAATTTCCCTAAAAATCGCCGCCACTTTGACCGGTGCCTGGAAGGTACACGTAGGTACACGGCAGCGCCAGGCGACGTTATTGCGCGCTCGCCCTTTCCCGCGGTAACAGCGTTGCATCGCCGACCGAACGACACGTTGCTCAAAGAGGTCCAATTTTGCATGGCGTTAATCGCATTATCTCGTCCCGCCCGATCGAAAACTCAAACGGCCGGGGCTATCTCATCGTCGCCTCGCCGCCTCTTCGCTTCATTAAGAGATATACCTCCCCGGGATCCCGGGGCCGGCGCGGCGGGTCATCCGCTCCTCCAGAGGTTGCCGCGCCGTCCGGTTCGCCCGCGTCCTCGAACCGCGTTTCCTCCAGCGCCGATAATGGTATTCTTATTAGCCGCGACATTATCACGTCGGTCGAAGCTAATAGGAATCGAATTACGCCGATGGCGCCGATAATGGAAATTAATCGTAATCAAATAACCGATCGTTTATGCCGTTCCGGCGCGCGATTCCGCTCGCGTAGTCCGCCGCTCCTCGTCGCGACGTAAGTCCGCGTCGCTGATTCCACTGTCGCATCGTTCGCAATCGCCGCGATAATGACGCGGGTGTAGTTGGCGAGCCGCCGCGGAATCCCCGCTGTGCCGCGACCTTCAAGAGGCGGACGAGCGAGATCAATCTCGTGGATCGCGCGCAGAAGCGGAATCGTTTTCGAAACGGGAAAGGAAGCGATGAACGCGCGCGGGATCCACCTGTGCTTTTCACGACCGACTTAACCGTCGAATGAGATTTTTCCGTCGATTACGTTTCGCGTTTTCGCGACGGATCGGATTGACGCGGCCGGCGATACGAACGGTTTCCCTAAATCAGGTTAACGAGACGAAATTCGCCGGATCGATCAACTTTTTCTCGCGGCGTAACTACGTCAGGAAGTATGGCAGATCAAATGGATAATTGCTAATTAGTACCTCGGGGGCTCGCGATTCGGGGAAACGCGATAATTAGGCACCGACGAGCATGCGTCTACATGGTTTTGCAATCATTAGTTATGTACTTACCGCGCAGCATAAGAACGAAATTGATATAAAGAAAAATTCGCAGCGCTACACATAATTGGATGCATAATTTTCGGCGCATTTATTAACGCATTTTGCGCACAATGCATAATTCATAGGATAGAAGTCATGCATGATCCTCCGTACCCGGGCTAAGCAGTTAATTGTGCAAATTTTGCCCAATTAGCGAAAACGTGGTTTATCGTCGCTTTCGTTAAACAGCGCGATTAGCGACGAAGATGATCGCGCACCCCGCCCGAGTCACTTACCCGCGAGGTCTCCGCGAGGCGGAGATAAGGCGGCCGCAGGAAATATCACCGCCGGCGCCCGCCGACCGCCCGCGATCGCGGATCCCGTTAATTTCCATCTTAATTAGCGCGCAACGCGTTTGTCGCGACGTTTTTAAAGTAGCTATATCGAAAGGCCGGGCGAATTTTCCTCTTTTTTTTCTTTCCTTTTTTTCCACCAAGTCACTTTCGTTCGCGCGGAGCGTGCCGCCGCGATAAATGGTACCCGATAAATTTACGACGAATTTACCGATAAAAATAAAGCGCGCAAAAAAAGAAGAGAGAGGCGCGCGCGAGCTCTCTCTCTCTCTCTCTCTCTCTCTCTCTTTCTCTCTCCCTCCCCCGCTTTCTCTCTCGCGCGCGAAAAAATACGCTCGGTAAATCCGCGGCGTTGTGAAACCGGGCAACGCGGAGTGTTCGGCGAACGATCGACGACCATTCAAAAGCCGCCGTCTGAAAAGTTTTTCCACCCGCGGCTCCGGTAAACACCGCCACGGTTTTTCTTCAACTTTTCAAACACCCGCCGCCCCGCCGCGCCGCGCCGCGCGCATCGTCCAGGCGCCTCTTTTTTTCTTTTCCCGGCTCGTTCTCCTCCTCACGCTGGCACACATAACGAACGCGCATCGGGCAATCCCGCGGAATTTATACGGTCGTTACTCGCGACGCTTCCACTATTTTCAACTACGTTGCCGGTAGTTAGAGCACTCTCTACGCGCCGAATAACTTGTTCGACTGCCGTCGCAAAACAGGCGCGGTAATAAAGAGACGCCGTCCTCGATCTAATTGCCGTCGCGACTCGTCGTGAAACGAGAACGGGCTAGATCGGGAGAGATCGTTTCGGGATTGACTGCGCGGTCCCCTTTTGTGCGCGAATATCAAAAATTGCTTCGCCGCGCGGCACGCCCGGCGACCGCTTCGCGGGCGGCGCGATGTCATTGACTACGTGACTCCGTCGCTGAAGCGTTGACCGAACGAACCTGTAACCGCGCCGCGGATCATAGATTTCTAGAAAACCATCCGGCCCACCGTAAAGCCTTGCGTCCACGAATTGGTCCGAGATCTCGATCCGAGAAATATGTAGCCAATTAACTCGCAGTTTTTATGGCAAAGCTGCAAGTTGGTTGGCTACATATTTCTTGGAGCTAGAACTTGGACACAGTTCTTGGATCGTCGACACAAAGCGTAAAGGTCAGTGTCCACGATGCTAGAACTTGGTCCAAGTTCTAGATCCGAGAAATGTGTAGCCGATCAACTTGCAACTTTTATGGAATAGCTTAGCTAGAACTTGGACCAAGTTCTGGCATCGTGGACACAGGCCTTAAAGGTCGAATCAGACTAGCAATTGCCGACTCGGATTGGATTGGGATTGGCGGTTGTCCTCTAGCCAGTGAGAGCAAAGCAGCCAGCGATTTAATTGACTCTCATTGACGAGGCAATCGTCAATCGCCAATCCCAATCCAATTCGAGCCGGTAATTATTAGTCTGATTTGGCCTTTAAGGAATAGTTCCTTTTGTGAAATAGCTGCAAGTTGATTGGCTACACATTTCTCGAAACTAGAACTTGGACCAAGTTCTAGCATTATGGACACAGGCCTTAAAGACCGAATCAGACTAGCAATTGCCGACTCAGATTGGATTGGGATTGGCGATTGACGATTGTTCTCTGGCCAATGAGAGTCGATTAAATTGCAGGCTTTGCTCTCATTGGCCTGGGATTGGCGATTGTCTTCTAGTCAATGAGAGCAATGCCAGCGATTTAATCGACTCTCGTTGGCTAGAGGACAATCGCCAATCCCAATCCAATCCGAATTGGCAATCGCTAGTCTGATTCGCCCTTAAGACACGTGGCAATTTTTGCCGAGGTTAACTCGTACCTCCAAGAAACGTCCTCTGGAGGTTTATTGCTAATCGGCTCTTTTACACGAGCCATTACCCCCGCGTTCTTCCGACTGGACGTCGCAATTTCGCACGACACGGCGCCCCCCTCGCCAAGGCGCCGTGAGGAGAGCCAGTTAGCGTCGAAATTGTTTCATCACGGGAATAAAGTAAAGGGCGAGGATACGCACGAAGGACAAACGGCTCGCGTCGTCCTCGACTTTGCGCGGGGCTCGCGGGGGGGGAGGGGGGGCCGGGGTCTGAAAAGCGTTACCTCGCAAATCACGTTGTTTCCTAGCTCTCGCGTCCTCTATACAAAACGTCCCCCCATACATCTCTCGGAAAGCAGACCTTAAATATTTCCGTACGTACGCTCTCTCCTCCATAAAACGCCGGCACGGAGAAAAAGGATAATCACACGCGCGTATTAGCGCTCGGCTCCGAGCCCTTCGCCTGTGCACGTACTGCGCGCGGCGCGGCGCGGCGCGGCGCGTTCTCCGAGAGCTATTTTTCGAAATGCGAAGCGGGGAAAAAAATTACGCCCGGCGAACGAACGAGGTCCGTGCTGGCGCGTTTCCTCTTTTTCGAGCGTACGGCTCGTAACCGGCGAAGAACCGAGCACCGGGTTAAAGGGGGGGGGGGGGAAAGGAGCAGAAGAGAGAAGAATCGCGGCTATGTGCGTGTGTACGTGCTCCTCTATGCGCGCCGCGCTCGCTTCTATAAGCGCCCGTGCACGCACCGTCGTGAATTTGGAATGTTTACCGCGCGCGTCGAGCAAATATTAATAAAATGTAATATCCCGCAAATGAGCTCCGCCGCGCGCCTGTCGCTCCCGTGCCCCAATAGAGCCTTAGACGTATCTTTGATTACGCGACGGCTCTGACTCGCGGATAACTTTTTCCTTCTCGTTAAATAACTCGCGACACCACGGACGCTGTGTTCACCGGCGCGTCCAAGTAACGCGTAACATTTTTTCCTCGCTCTGGTTGAATTAAAAAAAAATGTCAGGTGACGAAGAATTCGCTTCATCCGGTCAGTTTTCACGAATCTCCTCGCTCGACCCGCAAACCTCGAGTCTCTCACCCCCTGAGAACATTTTCCCCGAGAGCCGAGCTCTACTACTTGATCTGAAATAATTTTTATTTCTTGCAGGAAATTGTCCATGTGTGCACGTTCTCCGTACATATACGTGTGGGAACAGGTGGGCACGTGTGCGCCTCTCGGCCCCCCCACGAAGCGGAGACGAGCTCGGTCCCTCGGACGTGTCCCATTGGCTACTCGCCGCATGAACGGTGTCTGGGTCCCACGAAACTTGGGACCGACGGCATCCTTCGCAGTCGAGAAGATTCGCGGTGGCCGACAGCGGGTCCCCCCTCGACGGACATCTCCGCAGTTCGCCGATCGCCGGGGTGTCCGTAACAAGCGGGACGGTTTTTCCGATCGCGACAACTGTGCGAATCGATCGGCGCGAAAAGTGTGAACGTTTCTTACATTAAATTGTGCTCGTGTGCGATTTCCCATCAACGTGTCGTCGTCGAGGAAAGGCAAGAAGAAATCGGCGTCGCGCGAAAAGTTAGAAAAAACGCAAACTGTATGTCTGATATCTCGATACGAATAAAATAACGTAACTATATTGTCGACAAGGGAAACTTGATAAGAATAAACAATAAGAATAAAACAAATACAATAGTTGACAGAAAGAATTGATGAAAAGAAATAATAATACGGATATTGAATTTGATTGAAGTTTAAACTTCTCTTTCTCTCCCCCCCCCCCGTACCACTGAAATTATTTTCATCTGACCGTGAAATATTGCCACGACCATGAAATATTGCTCTGTATCGCGGCTATTGGTAATTGACGTATCGTGTCTCTGTAGATTTACTCAGATTTCAAGAAATTGATCCGCGACCTTCGCCGGCAAAGCACTGATAACGCCTGTACAAGCGTTGAAACGTCCCACTGCGCCCGCGTTCTACGGAAAAAAATATTTTTTCTCCGACTGCTGAATCAACATTCCAGTATTTTTCATGGAGGTACGAGTCGCTTTTCACCGTGACGGCGTGCTCAGTATTCTAATTTCTGATTCTGGACAGCGAACGAGGCGCATATTTTTTATACAGCGCGTAATTATCATAGCGGTCGTGCAAGGATGCCGGGAATAATATTTTACAAAAAATATTAGGATTTATGCAAGCTCGATCGCGCACGTCTATCATTTTATCCGCATGTTAAATAAGGCGCGCTCAGCCCCGCAGATGCACGGCAGATTTTCATTGATTTATTATTTTATTGAAATTATTAAATTCATATTATCGCAGTCTCTGATCTCTCCAAGATCTTTAAACGATTATTCCTCGCAGCGGACTGTCCCTCACCGGACTGTAGTATATATTTTAATACTAGAATATTACGCTGCTTCATTAAACTCCGGCAGACCTTACGTGGCAGTGTCTTTTAAATAAATTTTCCAAACGCAAGCATGGTAAATGTCAACTTGAAGTAAAGTTGACTTTGATTTTAATATAACTGTATCTCTCTCTCTCTCTCTCTCTCTCTCTATTTCTGTCTGTCTCTCTCTCGAATTATTATTGAAAAGAGATGAAAGGGAATTAATTAAACTCCGGTGAAAATTGATGAAATCGCCCTTTTAGCGATGTGGCTGATAAAAAAGGCGGAACTTGATCTAAATTGAACTCTTGCTTAGAACGTATTTATAGCGTTCGCTAATTGTAACGCGCGGCGACGCTAACGACTGGGCACCCCCGCTCGTTTCTAATAAATCTCATATTTTATCCGTCGTTTCGAACCTTATCGAATCATAGGTATGCGGTTGAACGTCAAACCAATCGCGGTTATCGGTCGATGAAATCGTCATGAAGTTCGTTTCGATGTTCGGCGTATTTGCGGTGCCGGGCGCGAGGACGGCGCAGAGCAAATTTTATTTCGGGCCTTCGCCGATTCGATGCCTCAGCAGCTGAAAAATTTCGCCCGGACCTTCCAGCGGGGCGCAGCTCCGCGATATTGCGCCCTACGTAGCCGGCATATTTCCTCCAACTTGTAATACTACTGTTTACACACGCGCGCGCGCGCAGGAAATAGTCAAACTGATCTTTGAGATAATTCGATTGATCTGCATTAAAATGCCGTTCTACACATTGGCGCTTTGTGATGCATAATGAAGTGTTGTTTTCATACACGCGGGAGGAGCGAGATATTTTGCAAAAATTACGTGATTTAATTAAAAATATCGATCGGGCTATTACGATGACAGTCAAACAGCCCGGTTCTATCGTACAAAATGTGTCGTTTTAACGTTTTACATGTTAATTTTGCATTCTCTTATTCTCATTATTCGAGAGCGAGGTACGATGTAATTACATGCGTTTAGCTCCGGAGTCCGCAAAAGTGCTTGTACGATCGGTTTTCTGTCAAGATCGTCGGACATCCCCGCGGAATCACTTAACTTCCACCGAGCCCGATATCTTTTTCCGCGCGTAAAATGTGTTAATAAATTCGCGATCTGAAACAACGAAGCGCGTCTTTCGTAAAAACCGCAACTGTCGCGAGCTCGATTCTCATTTATCGCGTATAATTCAAATTGTGCGGAGAAACGGTCCAATTAATTGCAATCAATCGAAATAGAAATGTAATACGCGCACTTGGTGCGTTTCCGCGACTCTTCTCCACCCTCCCTCCCTCCTTCTCTCTCTTTTTTTTTGCCGGCAATCGAAAGTGCGATCCACTTTCCATTTCTGATCGCGGATAAAACGAAGGAACGCTCGCTAATCGCCGGAGGTCATCCACGCTCTTTCTCGGACTTTAGATTTCCGCAGGATTTCCGTCGATTACTTTTTTATTCTCCTCTGTAAGTAAAACGGGAAATCCCCTTCTTACACGATTAAAACGTTAGTTTTACAGCGAAGGGAGCTCAAGTCGCAAAGTCGGGCACAAAGTGAATTACATGATATTCCACGCCTGGGAATTACATCAAAACGGCGGTGCTCGGAACGAAAGAACGTCGCGCGAAGAAATGTACCTGCCGGTCGACTTCTGTTCGCGCGATAGAAATCGAAAGCGCAATTTTGCGCGAGCGAAAGACATACAAACGCTCCCGTAATAATTGCTAACAATAAAATCACGTGGAGCATTCAACGCGGCTGAAAACGGAAAGTGATCGGAAACAAATACGAAACTAATAATGAATGTAAAATTGACAGATATTTATTTAAACATTTAAATCGGCCGAGATAAATGTAAATGGGCGACGGACCGCGCGCGCAAATTATAACGCGGATGCGAAGGTTAAAGTTCGTAGTTACCAACAAAATAATTACGTTAAATATAATTTTCCCTACGATAACCTGAAAATGGGCCACTATCAGACAAAATTACGTTCCGCGTCATCGGTTTGTAATTAACTTCGAAATTTAACCTTTATTACTTCATTATTACTTAGAGGTTTATACTTCTTTCCCATCAGAGTCACGTATTTGATCCGATTACCATTTTTCACGATGCATTTATGAAACGTTCGTTTGTCGCGAGCTAAAAAAAAAGAGAGACTATTATTATTCGATCCCCATTTGCGATCGCCGGTCGTTGAATATTTGTTAATCGATACACGTAAGTTGACGCGCTTCAAATTGTCGGTGGAACTTACGAAAGCAAACGAAAAGAGGGAATTGAAAAATTAATAACGACAGTACCGCGATTATATTTTATTGCTGCGGTTATTGATACAGTATAAATCCACATAAAACCCAACAATCAAACAGGATGTGCAGGGCTTGATAGTATAAAAACTTATGTTTGCCCAGCAGAATGGAGATATTTATAAGCGTATAAATATCTAGACGTGATACGACGCGCGTACGACGCGACGGGAAAATATATGCTCGCTGGGAAACGATAAGTAAAACAAACGGCGCTAATTCTTAACGAAAAGGCGAAGGAGAAACGCGGGCCTCTTTTTCGCACCTTTTCGTCGAACGGACCTTCGCGTAATGAAGAATATCAGGGACATTATTCTCCTTGGAACGTAGATCGCCACCCGTGATAAACAGCAAGGGAGAGACATGTTTTGCCTCGAATAAAAATGGAGGAAAGTGCGAGTGCGCATGAATCGATGCACGCGAGACGAAAGGAGACCTTGCCCCACGCCGTCGGTTGAAATCACCGAATTTTTATGGCGGCCTTAGCTCACACAGCGCCGTCGCAGTTGACAAATGTATTCTTAATATTTCGCGAGAAACTTGCCGAAAACACCCTACGATAACCCTTCCTCGACGCAAACGTCTCGCACGCGTGTTTTTCGACGAGGTTTTGACGTTTTCGACACGCGATTAACGAAGATACAATCGTATCAGACAAAAAAGAACAATCGTTTCTAGTTGCAAATAAAGACATTTGTCATTTCCTATGTTATTTTTATGAAATCTTGCAAAATACTCCGCGATAATTGAGGCAAACGTCTTCGAGGTAAGATACTTTTAATAATCATAAACAATTTTGTCGATTTTCATCAACGACCAGCGAGATAACGCAGATACGTGCGACAATTGCGATTTGCATAAAAATGCCTTTGTTAATAAGTAAATGAACGAGAAAAGAGCAAAATAAATGTTCGTCGTGCAGCGCGCCATTCGCCAGCCGTCGGACATTTCACCGGCGTAAAAATGGAGGCAGGCGGCTCGTGCAAACGTCTTCGATACTCTCTCGCTTAGATTACTGCTTACATTGAAAAACTTTCAGACGCCGAGTAACGTTAAAATATACTCTGCAATCCCTTCTTTTTCATTCGTTAAAAAATAAAGTTCTAAGTAGAAAAAAACGCGGCATTCCGCGCGATTCTTTCTCGTCGACCATTTTGTTCATGAAACTACCGACATTTCTTGCGCGAACTTAAACTGCTCTCGAGCTTGCGTTAAGTTTTAATAAAAGTAAGAAAATCTTTCCAGGCGTCGCGTCATTTGATGCAAAATTTCACGGAAAGAAAAGAATTTTTTTGTGCTCTATGTTCAGACCTAGCTTTGTAACGTTGGTGTAAACATATATTATATTTTTACTATGTTGCAACGAAGTCCTACTTCGAGGAATCGCCAATAGAATTTACGTATTACATACTTGAAAAGAATAACAATTGCGTTAGATATTTTTATCGGGCTTTCAGTGGAATATGCAGTACAAAAACTGTAAGAGAAAATTGAGAAATATCATTATTTTGTAATCATTATTTTGTCCCCGCGCTCGAAGAAAAGTATTTTACAACTTTTAAAACAATGGTGCCCCGTGGAATCATTTTAAACGAAACTTTCTTTTGCCGACGGTAAAGTTCTCCGGGAGAAAACGATGTTATAATTCGAAAAACTAGTCTATTTCGTTCTTATATTCCAAAACACGCGTCACAAATGGCGTGCCGGTTGTATACAATCGAGAAAAAATAAATTTTGCCAATAATTTTTGTGCTTAATATTTTTATTCTTTCTGTCACGCGCGATCGCGAGACCGTCGGGTTGCCGTCGGATCGCGGAGCTGGATACATTTTTCGTTGTTTGAGGTAAAATCTGATAAAATAATCATCGGTCTAGCAATTTGGCCATGATTGCTACTTCTATGCGATATATACAGTAGTCTGTAAATTGATAATCGATGCAATAATCGTACGCACAGGTCCAACTTTAATTTCGCGACTTTATTAAGAAAGACCGTTCTGTTAATGAAATGTACAATTAAAAGAAATCAATAATTTAAAGAAAAACGCGCCATGTAAAATTGCCAATAGATGCATGTGATACGTTTACTCCAATGCAAAGCAATGTTTCTTTTAAAGTTCGTAATATACTTTCTTTCGTACGATATAATTTCCTCGGATTCCCAGAAGACAGTCTTAAATAAACTCTTAGAATTCAATGATATTAATACATGTGTGCTGTTGTAAGGTGCTCTCCTATTATTTATAAAAGATATTAATTTCCAAGGCACATAAATGCAACTATATTCCGAACGGAACATGGAGAACATGCGTAGTAAGTAACACGTTATCGCGTCAATTCAGCTTGCAATTTCTAATCGAGATTTATTATTTAAAACTGTTTGATAAGATATTCACAATTTCGAGGAGATATCGGTAACGTTTTTAGGCAAACGTGCGAGACCGAGACAGAAATAATAATAAATTCTTAATTGCACGTGTCTCGAAGATTCTCCGTAAGGCATACGACGTTAATGAAGTGCGCCATTGGCGCTGCTTGACAGATTTTTGCTTATTAACCGCCCATCGCAGGCGCGGGTATTGAATTTCATTTATTTTTTATACCGCGCCAGCTGTCAATAGCTTCCTCTTCCAATTTTTCCACCGTTTGATTAATCTGCCTGGTTGCACACACACGCGTCGTCCGTCTATCCGGTTCCGTGAAACGAAATTTGGGAAAATTTAACTCGGCCTCAAAATGTTTAGTCATCCTCGTTCGTAAATATAGAACGTAACAGAAATGTGACGTAAGTAGCAAAATAGATGTATTGGCAGTAAGTGATGCAACGGTAGAGCTTTACAAAAACTTTTATTTTATGTATTGCACGTAAAAATAATATCGAATGATTGGTTTGAGAAAAGAACATATTGACAGTGGCGACGTAAGTGACGAGATAAATTTTGATGGGAAATGGATTGCTATCGAATCAGAAGTGCTCCGATCGGATATGATAAATATATCCATCTAATGATCAAACGACATGCACGTATATGTATACGAGTATACTGTATGTGCATACGTACATCTATATGAGCTATAGGTAAGAAGTATTAATAATATTTGCCGGATTCGCGAATGAAAATTATTCATCTTGTTTATATCGGAAATAGTTTTACATCATTGGAACAAAACATAGAGTACGCTGAGATCTCGCGTGACATGTCATTCGCATTAATTGCAATTTGTTATTGAAAACACGCAATTTAGATTTTTCGTAAGAAAATACGTCGGTCCAATTGATAAAAGCTTGTTCCATGAGGCTAACCGTTTCAAAGGTAACAACCGAGAACGGCGCAAAAACAATACGGGCAAATAAACACGGCGGGGAATATTTTCATTGAGTTTTTCGCAGAATTTATGTTTACATCAATCCAAGATTGCGCGGATATAGAGAACGATATAGAGAAAATTTCGCGTTAGACCCGACGACGCGGACGAATAGTATATTTCATATCAAGTGAGAGTGGAATCGGAAATAGCCAGAGATCGATGTGCGAGACAGAGGGTCAACTTAAATACAGTTGCTTCGCTAATAATCGGTAATCGATGTTCATTAAATTATTTCTGTAAAATTCACAACGCGGTAATTAACGCGTTGCGTTTATAATGACCGCCCCGCGAAAAATATTGATTTTTCATTAATGCCGGCCGATTTGTAAATCAGCGTATCCATTAAAAGGCGAAAGTGACGAACGCTATTATAAAAATGAAATCATTTTCGCGTTTAATTTCGGCACGATCCTCCTTGAATTTATGAAATCACGGTGAGGTCTCGCCCGCGATAGGGCACGTATGCATACGAAAATAATGACCTTGGCGCAAAAGTTAATGAACATGTTAGCAATAAAGTATCTGCTACATTAAGCTACGCTATGCTGAATTATCGTCGCGCAATTGCTAATATTTCTTCTTTCCGAATAATCAATTGCCGGCCTCAATAGAGGGAGTATCCGCGGTACGTGTGTGGCTGTTAAAATTTCGATACATTGTCTCTCCCGCTCGCGATATTACGGCACTCGAGCGCAAGACCTCGAAAACGGGTTCCGTTTGCACAAATTTCTAGTTATATATTTTTGTAATTCGCTGTTAGAAAACGGCAGTCAAGCCGCGAAAGCTTGAAATCCACTAAAAATATCCGATAATGTTACTTTTCCGCAGAATTGGCTTACGATATGACGGCCTCTATGTAAACCAATGCGATATCGTGTTGATCTCCTTCTAAAAAGCCTATTTGCAAACTTTTCATCGGCATTTCGTTTGATCCGTTCAATCTAGCCGCGCTATGTATAATGAAATCCGATTCTCCGTCAAATGAACGAGCATAGCCACGGCAAACTGCACCTGACCGATGCACTAGTCGCGAGCGATACGTTCGCGATGCCGCGCGATGTGTGTGCAGATAAATGAAAATGTGAATCGTTAGGTTCCCTCGGCGGCTTATTTATAAACCAATTTACGACAATTCAGGCTTGATTTTTGACAAATTGTTTACACATACATAATTTTGTGTCAACAAGGCCTAACGTGGTCAAGAGACTGACCTCTCGTCTTCGTGTCAAAATTTTTTCCGCGGCTTAATAATAGCGAATAGTAATGTAAAAGATATACGATAACAATAATATGAGAAAGTAATAATAGTGCATAAAAGTAAATTGAATAAAGCTCCAGATTCCTGAGACAGATATAAAAATTAAACGCGCGTATCGTATTATAAATAAGCTTAAAATTGGTTGGACTATTCGGATGTAACATTTATATTATCGTAAAAAGAGCCGTTTTTATCGACATGAAGATACAATTAATGTCTCGATACGGAGGGAATACGGGAAAAAAGCGCTCGCGATATGCAACAGAAAAGAAACAAACGCGGGGAAAAGGATAATAATCAAAGTTGATACCACTGCGATAGCAACGATATTGGAATGCAAATTATTGACGTGTGCATTTCGGAAACCTGATTCGCAAACTTTTCTCGGACGTTGCGTTTCATCCAATCGATCTACCCTCACCGATGTTTAATGAAATACCGATTTGTGCGGAACGGAAGACCGCGATCTTCCGGCGGGATAATATCGATTTTTGCTCAAGTGCGACGTAGTGCGTAAATTTTATCATCGATGGAACCGTCAGCAGATATCGATGGTAACGAGATCATTATAATATCACTATATTTGACGATTCTCTCACCTCGATTAAATCCCTAAAATTATTGTGCAGCGGGAAAGGATTGCCTCTCATCTTACAGTTTTTGAAAAGTAACTTTGAAATTATTGCCAAGACTACAATTTGATTGCCATTAATTAAATGAAGATCGTAATTAATGGCCGATGTCTCATTGAAGCTCAAGCAGAATAAATCTCGGCGATACATGTGATTCGTTACGCGTCACACTCTCCACGTGGAACTCTTGCAGTAATCACGCTGAGAAAAGGGAGGTCAGGTTTCGGGCATCAGATGCCGAGCAGAAATTCTTCAAAGATGAAACTCAAGGACCGCCGAGCGGTATCGCCGGTTGCGTTCTCATCAGCGCGACGTCGCTTATCGTCCTAGTGTATACAATGTAATAGACGCAAGGACGTAGCGGCAACCACCGACGATACGGTCGGCATAATATTTCAAAGTGCCTAACCGAAACGGGCGGGGACAATGGCGGGCAGCCATCTTTCGCGAGGTTCGCATCAACGACGGGCACCGACGCTGCCC
Organism: Vollenhovia emeryi; assembly: GCF_000949405.1. NCBI lineage: Eukaryota > Metazoa > Arthropoda > Insecta > Hymenoptera > Formicidae > Vollenhovia > Vollenhovia emeryi. The sequence goes on along the minus strand of NW_011967231.1, from coordinate 1,418,338 downwards.
TATCAGCGAGGCCGTACAACGCGGAGAAACACGAGGAAAAGAGGGTTGCCGAGGGTTGGCCTGAGGTTGAGGGATCGTTTAGCATTCGTCGTCGTTTTCGCTTCTGTAGGGGTGCGTTCCTCTGTCTCCGACCTGATCGTACCGCATCGCTCTCTCGCTCTCCGTTTATCCCCTACATCCACCCCCTCCCGCCGCCCCCCGCGACCCCGCGTGCCGTTCGAAAAAGCAAGTCTCCGCAAACAAAGGGCCACAAGCGCGCCCAGGCAGCCCTGGCCTGGATAAGCGGGCCGATCGTGCGATTATAAACGGGAGGGCTAATGCTTATTATGCGCCACCGCACGCGCGTGGCTTCAGCAGCAGCATTCGACGCCCTCCTGGGAACGAATCCTCCCGGAGGATCGTGCGGCCGGCGATATCGAGCGGCCTCCTCAAGGATTAGGCTGTGACTACGCTTTTTGTCCGCTTGTCGCTTTCGTTGCCCTGGCGTCCGTCTGTTTGGAAGTCGGCGAAGAAGCGCCGGGGAGGATCAGCGCGAATCGAAAATCCACATGGTCCCCTACGCGTGCGGTTTTAATATGCGCTCGAGTGTTTTCGAACACACTCTCACCAGAGAAAACCGTGGAGAGACCATCGTGCACAAAGGCTGCCGAATAGTATTGCGGTCACCGAATCCTAGTCATCGCAAAATTGCAATTGTGTCGACAGTATAATTTAATTTCCTACGTAAAAGCTGGCGGTACTGCGAGCTACGAATTTAACATATACATATCCGCAGCTAATTAGTACCCGATGATCAGTTACATATCCTGTACTTGTGATCTACTTGGAAATCAATTGTGTCTCGTTAGGTTGTGGCGTGATCTTTCAATAACTTTACATCTCTTTTCCTACTGCAAAGGGAACTGACGAGCGTAGAATATTGTAAACAAATTCTTGCCAAAAAAGCACGATTACACTCAACTTTTACAAGGGTCTTTCATTCAGATCATATTTAGACTGCCGTCTCCTTTCGTTTTCCCCATCGAAACCGTATCTGATCTGGTTCGTTATCGGAAACAAAGCACATGTTCATAATTGGACGATCGAGTCACGAAATACAATACTTATTATGCACTATACCGGAGGCTTCGCGCTGGAAGTCCTCCCTTGCTAACAAATTCTGGAAGGCAGCCGAGCATCCCTCCTGTCGGACACTCCTCGACCCGCCTGCGATGTATCTGCACCTGGGTTTGGATCGACCCGCGTATGATTGGTGAATTCTGGTTACGAACAATGGCCGGGATTAAATTCAATCCGTTACACGTGCGACGCCCGTTACTGGGTTAGATCGATCCGGAATTTTTCGAAATTGTTTGGCATTAGGTCCTTCCGCGCTTCCCGAGATTTCGCTCGCAGCGATAGGATTTGCCGGGGATCTGTTTAAAATTTTACCTAATGCTTTTCAACTTTGTTGCGCATAACGATATCGAAATTTACGAAGCAGCCCGCCCGTGTGTGCAGAACGTAAACAAGAAGCCGAAAGAAACAAGTCAAATAAATCACACGTGACCCAGTCGGGGGGTGACGTTTGATTCTCTTTTTAAATTCGAGCACAATATTTGCGCGTCTGTCGATAATTTTTTTTTATTCGTTTAAGATAATAAACGTATACAGATAAGGATCGATAATACGATGATCTTGTAACATTTTAAAATTGAAAAATGAAGTAAGTGAATTTGCCGCAAAGATAATGCATCTATTCAGAAAAATGTTTGCATAATGAATGCGGTTATCGCGCCACCGCCGCCCCGCTATCCTTTTTCACTACTTACTATATCGTGAAAATATATCCGATGAATAATATCTACGACGCAGTTGCCGTTTTCGAATTAGCTTGAGCTTCCAGCAGCCTCCGGCGTTTATTGGATACGTATAATCGTAGTATCGCAGCTACAAGTAACAAGCCGATTTCATTTGTTTCGTTACACATGTACACATTAATATGTCTATCAATGAACCGCAAGCGGATAGAAATACCGGAAAATTTATTCCCGATATTGTTTCGCGCGCACAATCGAAGTATGTGCATTACAAATATTGATTTGGGGTTAACGCAAATTCACACCGACGTAAAACAGTTTTCATTGGCTTACGTGGCAATGAAGAAAATAGAGAATACGCGGGATAATAATCGGTAATAATCGCGTGTCCCTACGCGCGGTCGTCAGATCTACAAAGATTTCCCGCGAACAACGGGATGCTGAGCCTTAAAATTGAATTAATAAGCAATAATGTGAACCAGCGTCGATACCGTTTGGCCTCGTCTTATAAATCATGCCGCGCACGTGGAGGACGAAACACCCCGACACCGTCGACCAAACGGTATTGTCCAGTAATAGTATCGATGTTAGTGTGAGGGATTGACTTCATTCATTTCGGTGTTCATGCACCGATAGTAATGTACTCGCCGATCGATAGCCTAATGAAGACAAAGGTCTCTTCCATGATCTCTCACACCTCTCGCGTTCTACGGTTTCCAGACGTCGGAATTGCGAAATTGTTAGCAATTAAGTTGACTATTGAAATTTGTTAGAACGCGTGTGGTATTTTCCACGCGGCGTAGCGCGCGATCATTGGTATACTTTTATGAAATAAAACGAGGGGATATTTTATATTTTACACTGTCGTTTTCGATAGCACGCGGAATACAAAGAATTCCGTGTGTACGCAAGATTTGATGCGAGGCGACAGTTCTGAAGTTAATATTCTATTAGTTTTTCTCAAAGAATTGGTCTCGCTTCGATAAAAGTGTGATATAGCAACTCGATGGAGTTGGCGAAAAGTGCGTCTTTATCGACGCAGTTTCTATCCGACGGCGCGCGATCTCCCGACGCTCGCCATTTTGTCGAGGGTTGCTGGCGAAAAGAAACCAAGTCCGCAAAAATACGGTTACACATACGAGTGGCATCAAAGTCATAGTTACGTAAAGGTACGTCTTTCTTTTTGTTTGCATGCTTGGTTTAAACGAGAACAATTCTATTAATAATTTACGAAGCGCGCATTGAAAATAGGTAATTTTTTGTTACGAGTAAATCTTGAAGAACTTGCGAGAATAAAAATGTAATTCTTCCGCGGATATTTTCTTTTTGACCGATTATTGACGAATGCAGACGAAAAAAATGTAATAACAATGGATCGAATGAAAGTAACTTTATTCAGTCGCATTCCACTACGGTTGAAATAATTTATTTTAAACGTCAGGTTTTTAATCAATGTCGTACTTGCAATAACATAGCAAACACTGAACAAGGAAAATGGACGTCCTTTTACACCTCATTTACATTTAAACAACTCTTTAAAATTCGCGTACACGCTGCGCTTGAATTAGAAAGTGAACACATTGTGTCGCAATTATTGTTAAGAGCGTTAAATGCAAATAGAGTATCATTTAACGGCAACAGTACAGATAACAGTTGTAAAATTCTTGAAAAATTGTTAATCGCCAATTCTCGTCATGTTCAATCGCGCGCTATTTGCAAACAGCATTATTGCATCATCGTTTTTATCATCCAGCAATTAAACAGATTTTCCGACCGAACTTTTTTACTCGTTGCCTCTTCCAATTATTTGCAAGCGTATTGTGACATTCCAATTACGAAAACTTTAATCGTTATAACGTAAGAAAGATATATAACACGCGAAATTCAGACGTAACCGTGTAAACAGAAACTTGCAATTAAAAACTATATTTATGCGAGGGAATTCACCCCCTATATAAAACAATAAATTTTTATTTCTTGAAACGAGCGTCACAAGCACGACAATGAAAATATCTCTTAATGCCGGACAGGCGAGTAATAATAACGTTCGCGTCGCTAATAATAGGCCGTAACATCTAATGACGATATTTGTCGCAAATTAGAAATAATGACCGATTGTAAGAACAATTTACAGCCGGCGGAATCCCACACAGCGCGGAGGCAACAAGCAGTTGTTATCAATAACATTTCTGCAGAGCCGTAATATCCCGGGAAAGTAATTAGAGTAAATTCAGGGGCTCCTGGCGACCCTTCCAGCCGCACAAAATGGCGGCGGGAACCGCCCTTGCGAAAAAAATTAGGCCTCCTTCCGCCGCGCAGTAAAATTTACATGAAAAAAAAGGAACGCCCGGCGCGGCATTCGGGAAACGGAGTTTCGACAATGCGGCTATTTTTATGGATAAATCGAAGGGGTCCCCGCGTACGTAGCTAGGAAATGCCCGTAATTTATGTCACTGGAAAACGCAGAAAGAGTCATAAAAAATATCTCGCGCTGCCCGTAATAAGGCGACGCCGAAATGCGATCAATACCGTGATATTCATTATAACACCGTTATTAAATCTACCCTCGCGATTCGTCCAAGGACATTCAAACGATTGTCAGCGAGACGAGCGTCGAATTAAATATTGCATTTCCAAATGCAGTCCCAATTACATTTTTTTCGAAATTAATATAAAATCCCCGAATTATGCGAGAATGTATTACGCTGTTTGTCTGTTTTCGAAATTATTATGGAATCAGAAGGACTCCGAGACCATGTATTTGGACATCAAACAATGCGCGTTTATGTAACTCGATAATGGCGTGCATTATTTTAATCATAGTACAACATAGGAACTTTGGACGTGCGCGTACTCTAACCGACAAACGTCATCATTTTCATCAACAGTGCGATATTCTTTTTGCGCCCTTGATACATTTATATATAGAATATCGATTGATATACATAAGCAGCTCTCAGACAGTATATATCTTACTCGCGGCACATTAAACATTAATTATCAAACACATTATACATGCCGGGCGATTCTTGCGATAAACAAAATTATGTGCATAAATTGTATGCACACGTATAATTTTTGCACAATAAAAATGTACATGTTTTTTTTTCTACCGATATAACGTACAAGATTCTCCAATACTCTCTGAGAACCACTGATCTCTATCGACACGCGGTACGGTTGTGTGCGTGAAAACCACACCGCGAGCCGTGCCACCGCGATGAAAAATTCTTCCGCATCTACAACGGTTTTTCGTACTGACACATACAGATCGCGAAGAATAAGCACGCGTGGAGGAGCATCCTAATTGATTCCCAGAAAATCCAATTCGCGCCTTCATACCCGGGGGTAACGGGTGGGATCCCTCATCAAACCGGAGATGACGGAGGAAGGTGACCGGGGGTATCGCGGCGATATTTTTTTCACCCTCGTAAATATTCCCTTCAACCGGCCGTATTAGCAAGCGGTACGTTCTTGGCAAGGAGCCGCTGCTACTGACAGGACATTCATATTAGCAAACGACCACACGTCGTCCACTCTTTCTCTTCCTCTGTCTCCGCGTCTCCTCTCCCCCCGCCCGTCTCTCCTCGCGTTCACCGTGGAAACCGTACCGACCCTCCTAACTACCGTCCTCGAGAGAATCCAAGTGGGAGCTGCTGATTGGTAATCGTTAATTACTCCGAGGCAACTTCCTCTCGAGAAGCTCCCGTTCCAACGGGTTTTGAAATATAGGCGTTCTGGATGGGAGGGTGTCACGACCGCGTCGCGATAGAACGCGAGTTCGAGAAAAAATCGAGAAAAAGTCGTTGACGGCGCGACGCGCGTCAAGATACAGTTTGTGAAATCGGAGCTATCGAAGTCTATCCCGTGTATCGCGCTTAGAACCAACTCGATACTGAGAAATTTCACCCTGTTATAAACGACAGCATAAAGTCATATAAAGGATTGAAGAAATGATAACTACCGTTGACATATTATTCCAGTAATATCCAGACACACAAGTGGATCGCGCGGTGTACGCTCTCCTTCGAAGGGTGTCGAAAAGTTGGACCCCGAAAGAGATTAATACGAAAGAATAATTATTTTCTTCCTGGCGTTATATTTTCATACTGTCACCGGGGCCGATGAAGAAGGGAAAAAAGTCTAAAAATAGAAGAACTCGAAATTGGAGCGAGGAGATTACGGTGGGGACGGCGCGCCAAGCCGTTCGCCAAAGGAGAGGGCGATACGTTCTCCATTATTACTTTCGCGGATACCGGCAGCGATAAATCATTACGGTACATTGCTCGATAGAATTTCCCATAATTCCTGAAATATATTCCTAGAGAGGGCTACCGCTAAGGCCATATCGCACGTACGCGGCGCGCACACGTGCACACGTACGCACAACAGGCGCACACTGATGGCAACTCCCGGGCGCCCTCTCCCTCATAAGATCCCGGAGGCAGCGGGACAGGAGGACAGGAGGAGGCTGCAGGACATTAAGGGTAACAAATGAGGCCGCGCGCAGTCCTCCCGCAGGACCCTCTTCCGACTGAGGTGGCGGGAATGAAAATAAGTGTACCCCGCTTCTCGCCCAGGCGCCTTTTTTCATCATTTCCTCTCCCCCCCCCCTCCCCCGCCCGTGCGCACCTCCTTCGGCCGCGACGTCCGCCAGGAGGTTTTCAGGTATATATCCCCACGTCTCTCGTTTCCCTGGGGATTCTCTCGCTTTAAACGACGCCCCCGCGACTTCATCCCCCGGAAAACGCCTTCCGAGATTTACGCGCGCGTACAGCCTTGCGTCCTCGCAACGGCGCGCAACTCTTGGCGACCGTTACCGGTGGCATAAGCGAGGGGTGGTTCACGATTATCGCCGGTACCAGCCGTTACCGGCCGCTACAATGCCGCGGCCGGGCACGGGGGTGCTAGGGGCAAATGCGGAAATATTCAGCAGTTACCGGGGATTAAGGAATGCGTTAATTGCGAAATACTGGCCGCCGCCGCGCCTCTTCGTTGCACGAAACGGAAATGTAACTTCCTCTGCGTTCGCATATTCACATGTTGCGCAACTTCTGCCGCCTGGGCTGACATTTTTTCGCATTTCGTTTCTTCCTTTTTTTTCTGCGTGCGCGTGTTCTTTTTTTTTCCAGAGCGTACCGTGCTTTATTAAAACTTCTCATTTATTTTTCATGCGACTTCCGCCCCGTCCGGGTGATGCGCCTCGCAAATGAGGAGCGCGGGCTGTCTTGAACAGACAGGCCCCGATGTAAATTAAGGAGGCCAATAAAAGTATTTGCGCTTCTCAAACGACTCGGGCCAGTGTTTCGGCGCGCGCGCGCGAAAAGAGCGCGTTGTTGCGACTTTCGCGCGAGAACGATAAATCGAATAAAATAAAGATTGTACGAGTATCCATGTGGCAAAAAGAATCGGGTCGAATATGCATGTGTACGTGTACACGTGTGTGCGCGCGCGCGCGCGCACTGTGCACGGGTGAAGTGACGCGATTGACACTACGTCCGAACGACCGAGATGCGCCAATATTGGTACGCGGGCGTCCTGGTGGAAGGACGCCACAGGTTGATGCCGAGGCATCGCTCTTTATCGGTCGGAAGATTTGATGAAACGGACACGACGTGACGCGCTGTAACGGGATTTTTTATCACCCGATGTACCGGACCGTGCTCTTTAAGGCTCGTGTATTTTTTTTATCGATACGCTACAAAGTAGCGCAAATGTTACTACTTAAAAAGAAAATGGTGAAATCGCAGGTAGTTTTCGCGAATATAATAATCCCTCGGCAAGACTAAAAAAGCCGCGTATGACGGAACTTTCGGATACTGGCAGCAGACTCTCGGTAATAATTCTTTTAATTAATTAAACTAATTTAATTATAGCTTGGAAAATTAACTTTTGACAATTTGATTGATATTACAATTTTTTGAATTTCAGAAACCCCGCGCCTTTTATTTTCAACAACATTAAAAATTGGCGATCCCCGTTTGGATTAATTTTAGGGACTCTAGCCACGTGAATTAACATAATTAATTCATAATTATGCTGATTCACAATGAATAACAAAATTAATAACTAAAATTCATTTTCTCGTACAAGCGCGTTTTAAATATAAAAAATAAGTTGTTATTGAAAAGATTGAAAGAAGGCGGATACGAAGAAACTGAAAGTGGGACAGTCGATCGATCAACTTGGAGCCAGCTTCCAGATACCATCGATAAGAGACAGGGCACATAGGTGCCAAAACTGACAGAAAAAAACCTGAAATCGTTCCACTTCGATCGATCAAGTGCAAGGCGGCTCGAAAGATGGATGAACGGGGAAGGAACGCAGCTTCGAATAATCAATCGGACATAGTCGATAAATCGGTCGGGTGAATTGGAAGGGAGCGCGGGCGGGGGGGACGCTAGGAAAAATAAACTATCGGCGATTATCCGGTTTCGTCTGTAAATGCGACCCTTTTCGCGCGGCATATAGGAATTCCACGCACACGCTCTCGCAACCCCCCGCGGGGGGCCGTGCAGCGCAACGCTCGTCCCTCGCCCATCCAAAACAAATTCGCGGCCATTTTTCTGTTTCGTGCCCCGCGTATATATATATATATATGTATATACATATATCCCGGCGTTTCTCCTTCCGCGGAGGCGCGTGTTCCGCGCCGCGAAAAAGGCGCCGGGAGGCGGCAGTCGGTTGGTCAGTCCGCTTTCTGGATGTCGGTCCGAGGCTGGTTAACGGGATGAGGCGAGATGGGACGAGGCTTGGGAAGAGGGCGGCGGGAAGTTAGTGGGTGGCGGGCACACACGGGGGTGTGAGTCGGTGGACGCGGCGCGGCGGCACGGTCGGTTCCAGGGTTCGCTGGCAATTTTTTCTCCTCGAGTTTAGCAAGGGAAATGACCTACGATATATTTCTAAGGGGTTTTTGCTGGTTGGTAAGCGGGTGAGACGCCGTTATCCACCCACAGAGGAGAGGCCACCGCGTGCCCCCCCCCCTTCTGGCCCCCCCGCCTCCCCCCGCCTCCCCCCTCCACCCCCCCCCGGGGGTTACCGGACAATTTGCATTTCTCAACCATTAATCTAACCTTCGTCCAGCTCTTTT
>NW_011967231.1:1401105-1407047 GCF_000949405.1 Vollenhovia emeryi | reverse complement strand
CAATTTGCATTTCTCAACCATTAATCTAACCTTCGTCCAGCTCTTTTTGCCGCGGGACCGACTGCTCCTCCATCTCGCGTGTCCCACCTTCCTCGTCCTCATTCTCCTCCACCTCCGAATCCCGCGACCGCGAGTCACTTTCTAGCCACCGCGTTTCCACTCCGTAAACTCGACAGAATGCCTTCGGTGATTAAGGATCCGCCGCGCGCGGCAAGGAAATTGAATGCACCACGTGTATCGGATGTATCAGAGACAACGGCCGTTTTCTCTCCTCTGCCCCTCTGTTCGCTCCGATTGTAAAACAATGTTGAAATTGACAGATGTTCTAATTGTGGACCGTCGACGGCTTGAATCGGCGCTAAATGTGGGGCACAACGCGGGCCACGAAACGCGCGCTATGCTAATAGATAAGAGACGAACGCGCGGCGCTCGTCGCCATCGCTCCAATTGCGGAGGCCCGATCGACTCGTGAGGAAGGGAAGGGTATATATTTCTCTCCGCGGAGGTAACGAATTTCTGCGCGTAATTATCCAGCCGTCGAAACGAAGGGAAATATTTTGACAATGTTCCAATCTATCGCAAATAACGCCATCAAATCGTAACATTTCTCGCGGAATTGTAAAGTAGTTGAACCGCCGCGCAGCGCCGACGCTTTTAAAACATTTCACCGATGTAACGCAGCGCCGTAACATTTCATCGCGCGAATTATCCATGAAAATATTCAGTCTTTTGCCGTGAACCGTTAAATGGAATCCCAGATTTTAATAGTTGCCGTCGCGGGGGCCGCACCGGCCGTGCCGCGGGGGGTGGCGAAGGTGGAAACGGCGGACGGGGCGGGCGGGGGAGGGGGAGGGGGGGGCAGGCGCGCAACGAAAACGGAAGGATAGAATTTCCTATCTGCGATATGAGACCGCGGGCGGCGAGGGCAGTGATGAGGGCTAGGAGGGCGGATGCGAACGGGGTGCGAGGGCGAGGGACGCGGTCCCGACTGTGCGATGGTAACGCGGCGCGGTGCGATGGCCATGGCGGACGGGAGAATCCGCGGGACGCGGGCTCGGATATCATTTTTCAGCAGTTTTACCTCGCAAGCACGTCCCAGGTATAAATGAGCTTACTATCTCCGAGCAACTCTTCCCCCACCGCGACGAGCGAGTGAGCGAACGAACGAGCGAGCGAGCGACCGCGCCGCGCCGCGACCCTTTACCACCGATCTATGGTGGGTGCGGCCGAAGCGTTCGGACATCCGCGAGAAAGCAAAACGAGGGGGACATCCGGCGAAATGAAGCTACCTTGGCGGTAGCGCGAGGCGAGAATACGCGCGATGTACGCGCGGGGATTTCCTGGCGATTCCCAAGACCGCGAGGGAGAGGGAGAGAGAGAGAAGCGCGCGTATCGGCGTTTCTACCGGACTTCCCCGACGGCGATCGCTCGCCCGATCAATTTCGCGGAGACACATTCGACAGAGCTCGCGAGAAACGTCATCGGGGGATGCTGCTGTTTTTATTGCACGTTGAACCAACGCGCTTCTTTTTCTTCGCGGCCGCGCGCGCCAGCTAGGACGCGTATTTGACGAAGATGACCGAACAAAAACGTGAACTCGCAATCGTTAGGACGGCGGATGAATCCCGTGTCTGGCGGACGGCGCCGTGCCGTGGCTAAAAGGGACATTGTAAATTCAGGCACGGCACTGCAAACCCCCGGTACGCACGTACGCATTCATGCACGTATGCACGCGTGCACGTCCGTTCTTTCGCGGACAGATGAAAAAGACGGGAAATGAGATGTGCTTCGAGCTTGTAGCCCTCTCGCAGAGATGACTAGTAATTTGTTAAAGGATTGACGTCTCGGAAATTGGATATTAAACGAATTCTTTTTCCCCTCCCGCGCGACTCGCTCTTTCTCCTCCCCCGACTCCAATCGTCCTGTGGATCGCCACTTTGTATTCCCAGCCGGTTATCGATCCCGAAAAGGACATCGACGATTAGCGTCACTTTGCAATCGATGAAGTCTATCCTTTGTTGGAGAGAATCCCACGATAATTATCATGCGAATTAATTATTATACCTGAATGCACCGTCCGCATTTAGGGGTTTAGTATCAAAATACCACCGCAATGTTTGCGCTTATCTATATAATATCGGTTGATGGACATGTTGTTTCATTTTACGAAATTTAATCGCCGCGCAAATTAATATTCCATAAAGTTCGAATTTGTTATCAGATGTGCAGTATTTAAGGAATGCCCCGAGATAATGCGGAGTTTAATCCGCACGGTGAATAAATAAATATGCAGTGACGCACGTCCGTGCCTCGCACGGACACCTCGATAGTGGATCGGGTCGCGCGCGATTCCCCTTCGCGCGGAAACAAGCAACTATTCTTCCGAGCAAACGCCCGCCGGTTCTTCCTCCCTCGAGAGTTTCGATTTCGATTTCGCCCGTCAAACGCGCCGCACGATTTATTACTAGTATACAACTAACGCGAGCTTGTCGCGTCCGGTAGTGATTAGCGACGCTATTGGTTAATCTGTCGGCGATTATGTCGAATTCATCGGTGCAACGTGCGGAATTCGCTCGACTTCCGATTTAATTATTGCTATTTACCATTTCGAATTCATGATGGAGCGCTGCTACCGATCGAATCATTGCCCTTCCACTACAAACACGAGGCTCCCGGTCGGAATAAAATTATGCGGCGGATTTCAGTCGTCTTACGAAATTAGTCGGCGGGCAAATCTCATTAGATAAATGCAGTGTTAATTATTACTCCCTGATAAGTTCAAAATGCAAATAAAAGCGATAGTAACGCAGTTGTTCAATTATCTGGAAACATTCGATTGTTCCCCAATATCTCTTTAATTTTTTTATTCGTGTAACGTGTGTGCACTGTAAAAAGGGTATGTAAAATCACATACGCAATAAGTGTGGCGATTGCATTATTAATAACGGAAAAATATATGTACTTTTTCAAAATTATTTTTTTACTCTTCGTTGCGCAAATGCTTATTACTGTTATATAAATTCGTTCCAGTCGTCTTACGAAATTAGTCGGCGGGCAAATCTCATTAGATAAATGCAATGTTAATTATTACTCCCTGATAAGTTCAAAATGCAAATAAAAGCGATAGTAACGCAGTTGTTTAATTATCTGGAAACATTCGATTTTTCCCCCCAATATCTCCGTAATTTTTTTATTCCTGTAACGTATGCGCACTGTAAAAAGAGTATGTAAAATTACATACATAATAAGTGTAGCGATTGCATTATTAATAACGGAAATATATGTACTTTTGAAAAAAAAATTTTTTTACTCGTTGTTGTGTAAATACTTGTTTATGCATGATGAAAAATTACAGCAAATTGTAAAATGTACACAATTAAAAGCAGCTTACTTATTGTATAAGGTAATAGTTTTATCTACGAGGTGTAAATTGACAGACGTATGTAAACATGCAGCTTTAATAGACGGTCCCAATATTATCCACTACGATCATTGTAATTTTACGTGTAACTTTTTTACAGTGTGCACGAACGGTTTATCGTGGTACGATTATGTCGGCGTTCCCTGACGTTATTATAATTAGGGTGACGGCCCACCTTCCTCTCACGAACGATCGCGAACGGGCTGATCGAAGAGCGGCACGCGATAATTCGAAGAGGTGAACAGATGACGGGAGGGGAGGAAAAAAAAGAGCGGAAGGCCGCCGAGGTCTATGTAAAATGCATCGAGCGACTAGAAGAATCCTTCGTACGCCGTGTCCTTTCCCCGTGGGGGACCTACGTTCTCCAAAATGGCGTGCCGCGCGATACGCCCGACCCTTCTCTCTACGTCGTCGCACATGGGTGGAGGCTAATTTATTCATTCGTTCCTTTTTACCCGGCGGTAACACGTACCGTACTTTCAGGGCACCCTTTGTAAAAAGGGTGGCTGGGCGGACGCTTACGGCGCATAGCAACGTGCTCCGTATTTACGTTGCCCGATTTCCCGCCTTCCCACTCCCCCCCCCTTCCCGCGCGCCACCCCCCAACCACCGCACACGCCGTTACTACTTTTCCATCCCCCTTCAAACTCACTCGTTCCCCCCTTCCGACGTTCCGTCCGGCCATCCCGGTCTCCCGCGTGGAATCCCACCCTTACGCGGTCCCTTTCAACGAGCCCTTTTTGTAAGGAGACTGATTTTTCAACGCCCTCGCTGACGCAGGGGTGGTGGGCGGGGTGGTCGTACGGTTGGATGTCCGGGGATGTTTCGCCTCTCGGAGATGGAGCGACAACTACTTATTAACCCCGGCAACGTGGCCTACCTTTGTAGGTGAATGCCTACTTCGGGCCGCGCACGTGGTCGTGCTGGGATACACCGGCCTGGATCACGCCGTATTGGTTCGCCCTCGTGACGAGGCCCGCGCGTCACTGCGTTCGATCAGCGCGTGTCAATACGCGCACGCGTTCTCCGCGGTTCGGGACACGTGCGCGCCGCGATCGGCCGCCGCCGTCAAGGTATGCCATCATCGCGGATGCCCGTCGTTCCGGTCTCCCGCAATGAATGTCTTAGGATCGCTCGCAGCGAGGCCGCCGATGACGTGCGAACTGCGTATCGACTTCTTCGCACACGCTACATGGATCGAGTTCGCGACGTTAATTAGGTATACAATGAGTTTTTAACCTTTTTTTTTTTTGAAAATCGGGTTATCGTAAGACGCGATTTAAAAGACGCTCGCTGATTACCGTTAGCGATGCGACCAAGTCTTGGTATCGCGAGCAGCTTACGCGTAAAATAACTACAACGACACATCGTCATCCTCGTCTACGGCCTACGCGGTGGTCTTAATTTCATAAAAGAAGGAACAACGTAGTCTCATGACTATGCGGCATCTTCGCATGATAACGTATCTGGGGATTTAGATAAACGCACAGACGCAGCTGTACGCGCGCATGTGAAAATATCAATGCGAATGCACGCGTAGGCATTAAATAATTATCAGGCGCGAGCTGAGCTCTTCGCGTCGCTGTTGATACTCGTGCACGCCGGCCGCGGATATAGACCGTGCATAACGAGTAATCATAGAAAAGAAATTATTCCGAGAGGAAAACAATAGTGAGCTACACCAGCTGAAATTGTATCGGAATAACATGTATCAGCCGGTGCGCTTGTAATGCGATATAAATGTGGCTCCTCGTCGCGCACAGTCGGGATGTACTATTGTACGCGATGTCTCTCATATAAATCGCGCCGGTCGCATTTCGAGAATTGCTAAACAGGTACGCGCGACACAAGTTGCCCCTAACGAAGAAAAGGACGAAGGTTCTGTCTGCGTTACCAGCTGCGCGATCACCTCGCGTCTACTCCTCCTTCTCCCCCTCCTTCGTCGTGTGTCAAACAGCCCCCGGCCATTCCCCCATTTTCCTCCGTTTGCTGCATTTTCTCTCCCTTTCGCGGAAGTAATAGAGTCGTCGATTGCAGCGCTGCAAAAGGAAAAGCGAACGAAGATAGAGACGGGGCGAGGTGGGAGGAGGAGGGAGGAGGGGGAGGGAGGAGGAGGAGAAGGAGGAGGAGGGTGAGCGCCGGTGTTCGTCGCCTCCGCGTCGAGAAAAATTCCCACCACCGGAAATCGACCCTCGCGTCCCGCAACGGAGAGACGAAGAGTCGGAGACCCCTCGACGCTTATCGTCGCGCTCGAGGATCTCCCCCTCTTTATTGCTCTCGTCCTTGCCGTCCCTTTTCGCGGCGCGCCCTTCCACACGGTTGTTCTTCGAGCACGAAGAGGAGCAGGAGGAAGCAAAAGAGCGGTCGTCGGAACGAGGACGGAAAAGGGACAAGCGCGAACGAAGCCGAACGAGCGCGATGGGAGGGCACAGGGGGGAGGGGGAGGGGGGGAGCGAAAGAGGGACAACGAGAGGGTAGTAAAATGGTAGAGAGAAAGCGTGTCGGAAAGAGGAATGAACGG
>NW_011967231.1:1376829-1399688 GCF_000949405.1 Vollenhovia emeryi | reverse complement strand
CCGCACGTCGGTATTATACTGGGTTACGTACCCAGAGATATATGTATACCAACTCAGAAAACCGTACGAACTCATACATCGGACATCGGGCTTTCTCTCTCTCTTTTTCTTTCCAATTTTACCCTCAGACACTTGATCATTCGCATCCTAATGAGACGGACTGAGTTGACTTGACTCAATCCCGAAAACCCGGCAAGATGTCATTTCTTATGTAGCATCGACGTTTTCTTATGTCGCATATTAAGGGACCCTCGACCGTCACAAGGACGATCGACTCAAGGATACGTCGGCCGGTAGGTCCGGTTGCAAGTGTGCAACTAGCAAGTGGTACCTTGCCGGATCGCACACACGCGCGACACTTCTTTCACGCACGTGTGGACGGAAGCCGTTCACACACGCGCACACGTACGCGGCAAGTGAAGCGGCGAGCTCTGTGTGCGGACGCACACGAAAGTGCCGATGGATGACCAAGCGGCTTACTCGACACGAATGCGCGCGTGACACGGGACGAGGGGGGGGGGGAGGAGGAGGCGAGCGGCTGGAGGAAGGAGGAGGATGGGGAATTCGAGGGGGGACTTTGAAGATAGAACGAACGGACTCTACTTTCCCCCTGGGACGTCGGAATATCAAAGTTCGACTCGCGAGTAAGCCGCAGAAACACATGCGGGCTGATTCTCATGGACCACCACGTTCCGGTGGCATCGAAGATTAAATCGATCCTACCGCGGCCGTAATATTTTTATCAGGATAATTTAATTGCCCCCCCCCCCCTCATCGATAGATTTCGATTATATCTTCATTTGATAATCTCCGCTCGTATCCGTGCACGGTAAGCTTTTCTTTCTTTTTCCTCCGTTGTTTTTTAAGAGTATTGTTTACGCTTTTATTTTACCGCACTCGCGTATCTCGATACCGGAATAAATACCGCGAAATTTTTATTCATGGAGCGAACATAAAATTTTTGCAATATTACAAACGTACGTACGCGCGCGTATTTATATAATATGTAAAACGTAAAAAAGTTTAAGAGGCTGGCCGATTAATTTTCCGAGTATAATAATTTCGGACATGTAATTGTTACGTAAAAAATTGTTAAATCATAGAGTCTGCTTAACAAACTTATTTGAAACAATCTCACGAGTTAAAAACGAATATGATCCGTTATTAGCCTAATTTTAACGAATATTATTCTGAGAAAATTTTTATTGCGAAAACCGATTTTCTACTCTTTTCTATTGTTCTGTGCTATTTTCATACAAAACGGAGCTTAACGCGAAATAATTTTGTTTACTGTTACTTTCGCATAAAGAACTAATCCGTAAATGGCAAAACAATCCGAATAATGAAATCTACGAAAAATTGTAATACAATATTCGAAGAACATAAAACGACTGCGGATACATCATCAAAGTCGAAAGAATACCTAATTAACGATTTAGAACTTTATTCGTGCAAAAAGTAGAATATCCCGGAAACATCGGCATGTCGAGAGACGTTATACGCGATTGACGGCTGCGCGTGATTCGGTTACGAAAACGTAGACAAATAGAATATAACGCCTAAAAAGAAAATTTGCTAAAAGTATCGTGTTTGCGGTATTAAAGCCGCGCGGAGGGGCATTTAATGCCAACGCCAATTAAAAGTCCGATACTCGTCGTCGACTCGCTCCTGCCGTTTACAGAACTCTCGAATTCGCCTACTTCAAAACTGACGAGATCATTTTTCTCGCAGCTCGGTGTTATTCGAGGATAAATTCGTCGCCAAATAAAACATATTTTTTCTGGTCTAATAAAATCGTGGTAGCGCGGTATTAATGCGCAGAACTAAATGCGACACGATGAGAAAAAGTGGAGGTGGACGGACGTATATATGCATATATTGCGTCGATCTTTACAATTCAGATTACCTTCTTAAGCAGCGATATAAAATAGGAGAATTAATATAAAAAAATGGGACACTGATAAAAAATTATCTTGCGAATATTTAGAAAAGGACATTTTGCGCACTTACAAAATTACACTTGAGTACGTTTTTGTTCCATTTCGTTACACATTATTAATTACGCTTCATATGTGCATGATCCTAATTTAAGTAATTTTCACGAGATGACAGGAATCGGCGCGCAGTTTATAGTCGAAAAATAGACGCGAAAATATCATCATTAGACCGTTCTTTGCGATAAATATTACCACATGCCTAAGTGGTGAAATTGGTGAGACGCCTAGAGTGTAGGGAGGTCCAGGTTCAAATCCTGACTGAGGTAGGATTTCTCGCAATAAATTTCTTTAGTTAGAATTTGCCAGTTGTGTCGATTATTAATTTCCTACATTAGGTTTCATGAGATGCACAGTTGAATATTGCATCTTGCACCTGGGAAAAAGATTTGTTTCGGTTAAACAAATGAGATACGTTGACATCACGTTTCCTTGACTCTACTAAATTTTTATTTACTTGTACTAAAACGTTTGCTGGATTTGAAGAAATAGATACGAATTTTCTTCGAAATTTCAGTCGTAGTCAAATTAAATGTTGGTTAAGGTAAAATTATTTCTTTGAAATTAAATACGAAGTCTAGCAAGGTACAAATTCATATAAACTTTTTCCGGGTGTATCATCCCGCGAGTATGAGCAAATTTTTAATAATCGCCTATCGGGACAACGAGGAGGGAGATCTTCTTATATTCGCGAGACTGCCGCGTTTTTGCGTTCAATTCGGAGGAATCGGCGATTTGAAATAGACGGATCCACGCATATTTATCACACGCGCGAAGAGTCCCTAGGTGTAACCCGCGAAACTCCACCGCCAATCAATATTTTCGTAGGATTCAACGGGTGTCCTGTTTGTACGACGTCAGTTTGCCGACGCGCTCGCTTCAGGATGTATGAGTTTGCCGAATTAGCGTGCTGTTTAATCAGGCGCGAGGATTGTGTCCTTCCAATGCTCCGCGTCACGCTGCGGAAATATCGGCGACCAATGACGCGCCCGGCCCGGTCCCCCCGCGTCCGCGTTGCGAGACGCGTGATTTTTCGATGATTCCCGGCGAAATCCCCGCGCCCTCTCCTCGCCCCGCGCGCGCGCTCGCGCGGCCCTCCGGCTGGGTAAAAATACGAAAAATAGAGCGACCGCTTCGCGCGATGACCGATCTGGGAAGTGCAGTTCGGTGTCGACCGCGCCGACATCGAGGAAATTGACCGGCGTTTGCTACACGCAGCCGCGCTCTCGAAACGCTGGGCGAAAAAAAAAGAGTTTCGAGCTCGCGACAAACGCGGGCAGCCGAACACGCGCGAAAGTAAAATGATCTTTATAAATGGGTCGATTAAAACGATCGTGGCGTAAGCTGCATCCACAGCGAAAAACCGCGTGCGTTTTGTTACCGAAAATATTCCATCTATACCCTTCTCGTTCCTGCCGGCAAGCTTATTCCGCAAATGTACTGCAAAAGTGATGCTGTAACGAATGGACTGATTGTTAAAATCATTCTGAACATGCTCAAAAATTGCAGGTAAAAATCAATTTGTTGCTCGTGCAATGCACTTTTTACAGTCTATCAGGACGAAATTTAAAACGCGGGTTCGGTCACTTTCGCTGCTTATTTGAGAAACTGGGCGTAAGATTCTACAAGATATTAGCGTTTAGCGAAAAATTGACAAATATACAAATTACAACGGGAAAAGATTAAACGTTTCAAAATTGTTCCCCCTTCAAAAACAGATTTATACTGCAAAAGTGATGCTGTAACGAATGGACTGATTGTTAAACTTATTCTGAACATGCTAAAAAATTGCAGGTAAAAATCAATTCGTTGCTCGCGCAATACACTTTTTACAGTCTAACAGGACGAAGTTTAAAACGCGGGTTTATTCACTTTCGCTGCTTATTTGAGAAACTGGGTGGAAGATTCTACAAGATATTATCGTTTAGCGAAAAATTGACAAATATACAAATCACAATGGAAAAAGATGAAACGTTTCAAAATTTTTCCCTCTTCAAAAACGGATTTACACCGTAAAAGTGATGCCGTAACGAATTGACGGATTGTTAAACTTATTCTGAACATGCTGAAAAATTGCAGGTAAAAATCAATTCGTTGCTCGTGCAATACACTTCTTAGGCCCGGTTTTACCAATCATCGCTTAACTTTAATCTTAGTTTAATTCATGTTTGTCTCTTTCTGGAGTAACAGTTAGAAAGAGACAAAGAACGAATTAAGCTAAGCTTAGAGTTAAGCGACATTGGTGAAACCGGGCCTTACAGGACAAAGTTTAAAACAAGAGTTGATTCACTTTCACCGCTTATTTGAAAAACTGGGCGTTTGATTCTACGAGATATTCTCGCTTATCGAAAAATTAACAAATATACAAATTACAACGGGAAAAGATGAAACGTTTCGGAGCCTCGTCAAAATTTGTTCCCCTTGAAAAACGGATTGGTCTGGATTATTGAATGGAACAATTAAAAAACGAGCGGAAACAATTTCCAGATCGTGTTGATTTTAGTTAGTTGACACTCGGGCCGGCGAAGAATTGCGGAGAAATCGACTATGGGAATGCGCGAACGCGCGAACCGACATCCGTAAATCGATATGATTTACTCTCGCGCGGATAGAGAGGGACGATTGTCCGCGGGACGAGCCGGGCGGCAACGTTTTCCCGGTGACGAGAGAGCAATAAGCCGGATGAAGCGAACACACCCATTTCCTCCGGCCGATGCACTTCCTTCCGTATCTTCGCGGGCTCTTTTCGCTTCCCCCTTTTTGCCCCTCTCGAATCGGCATAATATCTTGTCGTCGGCGTCGCGGTCGAACCTCATAATCGCGCGCGGTGGACGAATTTCGGCGACGATGACGGGCCCCGACGCTGCGGCCGGCCGGCGGTTTCCGGCGAATCTGCGAAAAAACCGCACGCCGGCCGTGGATCCGGCCGGGCCGAAGATTTTCGGGCGATTAATCGGCATGCGGTTTCCGCCGAAACGAGAGCGATAACAGGTGGACCGTTGCAGGAAAAAAGAGGAAAGAGCGCCGCCGGTGTGTTTTGACCGTTCTTGTTTCCCCCGACACCCGATATTTTTGCGGCGTTGCAGGAGCCGCGTGAGAAATTAACCGCGGCCGGCGAAGGTCACGGCAATTGAACGTATAAATTCCGATAAATTGGCGCTGCCCGATAAATCAAGTTTTCCCGATGTGACCGCGACGAATCGCCCGAATTTCATCCCTTACCGACTCGCTGCCGCCGCGCGGCAGAAAGCTCTCTTACCGGCGTTTGTAAGAGGGTTGCAACGAATTCGGGGTGGACGCGAAAGGGTCGCTGCTGTCGGCGAAAGAGGCTTTCAAAAAAAGTTTCGTTCACTTTCCCCCGTACGCGATAATCGTTCGCGTAATTGCGTCAAATACGCGGAAGGACCGACAGTGATCGAAGATTAGAACTGACCCTTGAGCCTGATCGACAACCAGCGCTTCGCGTCTATTTCGTAGCCAATAAATACCTACGATTAAAACATTTGCGCAACTTGATAAATTGTACATTGCACATCGTACGTTGTCGACAAATTTTTCAAACGTATTGACTTGCCCATGCAAAATTACAATGTTTCCAATCGTATTGTATCTTGTCTAATCTGGTTTTTTAGTTCAATCATTCGTTAAGACAAAAAGTCAAACGTTATTAATGGACACTGACTAATAACGGAAACTAATTGACTATCAGAAATTTCCACATAACGACAAGTTATAATTTTATCACTTAGAATTTTAAATGAGCGAACTGCAAGATAACATTTTCTCCCCCAACAAACTAGGGACCAACGGACGAGACAGCTTTAATTATAACTGAGGCATTCATAATCTGTTTTTCTTTCAAGAATTTTGTTTTAAGTAATTTCATCTTGAGATGTGGCTGACTGGTTTACAGCACATTAAAACTACATATAAGAACGGACTATGAATACCGGCCTAAAGGCCGAATCAGACCAGTACTTGCCGACTCGGATTGGATTGGGATTGGCGATGGACGATTGTCCTCTAGCCAATGAGAGTCGATTAAGTCGCCGGCTGGTTTGCTCTCATTGGCTAGAAGACAATCGCCAATCCCGAGCCAATCCGGATCGACAATTGCTAGTCTGATTCGGCCTTAACGCTCCGTTGCACCAACGTCACGGAATTTTAGCTGTAGCTTAATTCACTCTTCGTCTCTTTCTGTTTCGCTCAGAAGGAGACAAAGAGCGAATTAAGCCAAGGTTAAAGTTAAACGACGTCGGTGCAACCGGGCCTCATTAAACTACACAATGAAATTGTCAAATAAGCGGATAACGAAAGGGATGTATCTCAAAATCCACGCGGCGAACGTGTAGCTGGATCTCTCTCCGACAACGCAGCAACGATTGATTAAAAAGTGCGGATCATTATTCGCAAATCTAGTTTCCCTCGTCGTGGTTGAAATTAGCGCGCGGGGGAAACGTCCGAGAAGGGCGCGCGGCGCCGCGCGCTCGCCGCGTCCGCTCGACGCCGCGGGTGCGTGTCATATCCCGCGGCGCGCGAGGCGGATAACGCGCAAATATATTCGAAAAGCCGGGGCCGATACAAAAAGGAAGCAGAAAGAAACGGGAGAAGTTCCTCCACTGACCCAGTGCACGCGTGGCGCGTGCGCGCGCGGCGGTATTTACAGGCCGCGCGGTGACAAGCGCCGACGATACATCCGCCCATTTTTTTTCCCCCCGCGTAAAACGCGTATCGAAGCGATTCGAACGCGCGCGGCCCCCCGCGAGGGTGGGCGCGCACACGTACGCGCACGCACGCCTGTACGGTGCCGCGTCGCGCATACCAGACGCCAGACGATACATAAGCGTCGGGCGAAAAAGCGTTGGTCGGAGAGGGAAAGCGCCGGGCGGAGCGAGAGGGCGAGAGGAGAAAAAGAAGAAGCGAAACGGGGAGCGGGAGAGAGAAAAATAGCGGTTCCGAAACGCGGACAGAGAGGCAGGAGGGTGGCGAGCGAGAAGAATGCGAGGATGCACGCGGCGCGGATTCGATGAGGACCGAGCGAGCCGCCGCGCGAGAGGGTGGTTATGTACCGCGGCGGAAAAGAGAGGCCGCGAAAGAGGAACGGCGACGCGCGAGAGGCGCGCGGCGGAGGACGCGCCGATACGAGCGGAAATGGAGAGAGAGACGGGGGGGAGGGACGAGCGAGAGGAGGAACCGAGAGGGAGAGAGAGTGGGCGGACGTGGGCGAGCGAGCGAGAACGGGCACGCGGGGGGATGAAAAAGAGCGAGAAGGCGCGCGGCGAGGAGGAAAGAGAGGCGGAATGATATCGAGAGGGAGCGAAAGAGAGCGGCGCGCGAGGGTGGCGGCGCGGGAGGACGCGCGGGCGCGAGAGAGAAGGCGCGCGGCGGCGTGGCCGGCGGCGGGAGCGAGACCGCCGCATATGTGTTCTGAAACAAACGTTCGATCAGAGTGCCGATTGTTGCCAATCATACGTTGCCGCGGCGTACCCCTCTGTGCCCGTGGCTGGTCCGCGGATTCAGTTCCGCGTTTTTACGCGGCGCGGCAACCAGGGCCCGTGCCGCGCGCCGCGGCTATCCGCGAAAACCGCGGGCGCTAAATGTGTCGCGAGCCGTGCCCGACGTGCCGCGCGGCGCGTCTCGAGCCTTAACCCTCGGCCTCGCGAGGGTGGCTCGTGAGATCGCGTTAGGTGGAAAGGGTGCGGTGGAAAGGCGCGCACACGCCGCGCCTCGGCTCGCCTTTTCGCCCTTTCGAGCGGACGTGTAACTCTCGCGCGATATCGATATGGAATGTGGGCGGCGTGCGTTGCGTGGCCGCGTACGTGCGTGTGCTTTCTGCGGAAAATGTCGGCGCTGGCGGTGGCATTCGATGATTGATGACGACGGCGGCGGCGGCGGCGGCGGCGGCGGACTACGGCGGCGGACACGGCCGTGTGTATGCGTGTGCGTGTGCGTGTGCGCAAACGAGTGTGCATACTTCTCATCGGCTCGGGGCCTGGTTACGCCGCGCGTACGTGCGCGCACGCACGCACACGCGCGCACACACGCACGCACACACACATACACGTACGTGCGTGCGTTGCGCTCTCGTGCGCGCACGGGGATGTGTGAGTGCGCGCGCGAGAGGGCACGATGATTTCGGAAAACACGGCGGCCCCGCGCGCCGACCAATGGCAGCGCGTCTACTCGCCGGCCGGGCGACGGCGATACGCGATGACGAAGAGAGAGAGAGAGAGAGGGAGAGAGAGAGACGGGAAGAAGGGAGAGAATGACCGGGAGGGATGACGGAAGTGGAGGAGTACGGACGGGGTATTCCGCGACGAGTAATAATGAATGTTTGTTGCCGCCGGCTAAGCCTTCATTTTCGCCGCTTCAACCCGCGGATGAGGCGCTCCTCTACGCGCGCGCTCGTCGCCTTCCACAACCCTCCCGTGCTCGCGATCGCGCGCGCCACCGATCCGCCCGGTTTCCCCGGTTTCCGAGGCGCCTAGAGGCGCAGAAGACGGCGCGGCGGGGGGGGGGGGGTGAGCCCCGCGCTATAAATAAGAGAACCGGTTTAATTCCGCTCAATTCGAGGCCGTGTAACGGAAATGATTCCCCGCGATTATTCTCCGGCTGCGACGAGCGTAACGCGCGGCGCTCTTCTACACGCTCGTCCACTTCGCCCCGCCGTTGAAAATTGGAAAAGACTTAACGAGATCACGCAGCTCTCGTTTTCTATTTCGAATCCTTCACCGGGCTCTTTGTCAACGTGTGAAAGTGTCGTTGTCGATGTCCCTAAATATCCGATGCAGCCGATATAGGGCACGATCTCGCCTCTGACAGAATCGTGAATAGGAATCGTGAAATACGATCAATTCCGAACAAAAGATTCACGTTTCCGAGAACGACATAACAGTACCTTCCAAAGATAAGACTCATGGAATATGCATCTACATTTAATTTATCCGCTTCTCGAAATTGACCTTATTTTACTACCGTTTCATCTCTTCGCTCTCGATTATTTAAAAATCTAGAAAAGAAAGTCAAGTACCTCTCAGCATAAGAGATCGCTGCTTCTCGCGGAAAAAATTAAGCGGGCGAAAATAACTACGAGAAAGCGCGCGGCTTCTTGGGGAAAGTTAAAATAATTAAGTCAACGGCGGAGCAGGAAAGTGGCGCACGCGCGCGCGCGCGGGGAGGAAAGGGATCCCAACTTTCTCGAGGGCGCGAAAAAAGGCGCGCGGAATTAGCGGGGACTTTCTCCGCGCCTTTCTTCCGCGATTTTGAAAACACGACGGGAAACGGGGAGGGAGATGGCCACGGCCGGGGTGCAAGTTAAACATTGCGCAACCCGATAGCGCTCTAAGAGCGCGGGAGCGCGAGAGGGATGACCGCGCGGCGCGGAGAACGAGGCGAGGGAGAGGCGAAGGTGGGACAAGGACGCCGGGGCGGACGGGGGAAAGGGGGCGAAAATGAGAGCGGCAGCGGGACGCGGGGCGAAGGATGGAAAGAGAGGGCGAGACCGCGATGGTGGGGGACGAGTGCTTTTCACGACGTTGGTACGGCTCGTAGGCGATAGTGCGGAGGGCAGCTCCGGGCGCGCACGCGCTTTTTCGAAAAATCAATAAAACGAAAAGCTTACCTAATGCTATGTTACTACGGGGGTAGACTCCGCCTTCATCTACTAGCTATAGATACGGCCCGATCGCCGCCTAGATAACCGCCGCGACCCGACCAGATGACCATCTTCCGCAGATGAGCGCGCGGCGGGGCCGCGCGCCCTCGCGCCCTCGCGCGCGCGGGATGCCATCATTTCCATACTTAACCGATACACGCGCGACAAAGTTCATTTCGCGCCCGATCAAGGAAAAAAAATGTCACCCACCCCACTGCCCGCGTATGTCACGTGGCGACTTTTCGCGTGTGCGTTCGACCGCGGTACTCCCCCCGCGCGCGCGCGCGTGTTTGGGCTGATTATTTGATTCCTCGCGTCAAGGAGAGGGGTAGTTCCTGAGACTATCACGATGGTGGAAATATTCTTGCCTCGACTGGCCCCGACTACTCTTATTAATACTCTTGAGCAATTATTGCCCGAGGATGTTGAATCCGTTAGTTTTTTTTTTACAATGTCAGAGACTATTTGTAGTCGTTCACAAAAAACAAGCGCCTGCATATTTGAAGTAGCCCGACACGTATCTCCCAAGTACTACGTTTATTTTTGCGCCGATTTAGCGCTTTTAATGCGTTCCATATTTTAACGTACAGTCATGTTGCATGAATTATCCGATGCGCTGGCGATTAATGGTTTATACGACGAGGTTAACATTCGCCGATATTAAATGATATATCTTGGTATCGTCATAATTCCCTTAGGACATTGGAATCTCATATGTGCACATTAACGAGGTATTTCGTGCACGTTCGTGCTGCTCGCACAAAAGGTATATAAATGCCGCAAGACATGAATAGTTGACCAGCCGGAAGCAAGTGTGCGAATAATCTATTTTGCCGACAGTCTTGGCAATTTTGACAACCCGGCGTCTTAATTCTTACGTTTGCCAGGAACCCAAGACTACAATTTTTCAGGCAAGCCGTAATAGATAAAATTTTAAGCTATAATAATAATATTCGCGTAAGAATAATAAAAATTATATCACGCAAGGATTAACTAGAATCCTGCTATTTCTTGCGAGAAGAGGATGCGGACGAGAGGATAGTCCCGAAAAGACTTGTAATTATAAACCAAGACCGTAACTAAAAGCCCCAAGCCGCGAAGCGATCGTCGGGTGACCAATTAACAAGCTTCGCGGCTTCCAAGGAGCCGCGAGATAAAACGACAGGAAAGAACGCTACAGACCCCACGATATCCAGCAAGCTCCTGTAAAATAGGGGCTTGCGAATGCGGCGAGCCATGATTAGATTGTGGCTTGTGCTCCAGGCGTCCGACTAGGTTCAGCACGTTAGCGAATTCGGTCCGTTGAGTGTTGACAAGTCCGCATCCTCCTCTCCCGGTGCCTTTAGCGCCGGCCGTGTAACTCTAACGAGCTTAGGGCGCGTTGCCTCTCTGCTCGAGTGCATTATCTGAAACCGCGAGGTGTTCTTGGCCAGAGTGGATGCGTTTCCGGTGCCACGACGTGCGCGAATGACATACCCGTTACGTTGTCAACGGTCAGGTATTGAGAGCGGATCGATTCGTGAGAAATTCTCCGCCGAAAGAGTTTCCTCGCTCGTTTCTTACGGAAACGGATTTTTTTCCTTCCTTTTTCAACGCACTGCTACCCCTACTGCAACTGTATTTTCTTCCTAATTTTGTTAACTTTCAAAAATTAACGCAATTATACGTATTGAGATTTATCGTATGAATAATGTTATTCAATTGAATCAATCATTTTTCATTTATAAAATAGAATAATTTTATATTTATGAATAATTGCAAGTAATTAATTAAAAAGATTTGAAAATAACAGATTTGATATATTGGCGTAAATAATATTCAAATTATATTTCTTTTTCAAGAACTAAGAAGTAAAAATTGTAAAACTTTAATTTGGTTTAAAAACAATTAAATCTACGGCCATTTAATAGTTAAACAGTCGTAAAACTACTCGTCTACGTCTAGCTCTTATCTGCTTCGTTTCTGTCTACGTTTCTATTGTCACTTTTTGCGAGCATCATCATTTCTTTATAGCAGCTAGAGATAGTGCAGCTCCCTTGCGTCTGCCTTTTTCTTTTTTTCACCCGCGAATGAATATTTCTACCTTGTGTCGACAGTGGCGAAATTATACAAACGAGATTCTTCCCATGGTTCAAATCGAGCCGCGGTAATATCGTTACTTTTTACTATCTTCGTTGCCAATAAACATAACCGTTTTCATAACTGCCAACTGGAATAGTCGTCTCCGCGCGAGAACAAATCGAAAAATATATCTGGCAACTGCCGCATAAGACTGGGGAAAATTAGCCACTGGTGAAAAATTTGTAATAAATAGATATAAAGTCGAAAATATATGCGTACTACACACGTACATGTATACGCTAAAGCAGTAACTACTTATATGAAATATATGTGCGCGTATGCAAAAATATTCATAGAAGAATACGACTTTTTACGATTTGCTATAGTAACATTACAAGAAATTTTAATGAAAACTTAAGTCTCTGAAGAGACAGCGCATATTCAATACACAACCCGTGGTATTTATGTCCCAACGTCCACTTGTCTATCAGATGAAGCGTGACCCCTTAGCTTTGTCACGTTGACCCGAGTATGCTGAAATAATTTACGAGATTGTATGATTATGCGTGCGAGCGTGGCCGGGCGAATGCGAGCCTCGGCTAAGTATCGCGACAGAAAACCCCGAAAACCCGGTCATTAATTGTCTTAGACGTTTAAGCGGTGTAAACACTGGAGGTCGCGAAAGGGAAAGCCCGTGGGTAAAAGCTTTAGCAAAAGTATGAGCGCCGTTAGCGCAAGTTTTTCCGCGTAACGACGCCGCGGTCCGCCGGCAGTTTTCACAATTTTGCGGAGACTGTACCGCGGGGGTAACCCTTCAAGTATAAACCACCCCCTACGGTAACCATGGCAACGCGGACGTGGTATTCCTACCCGGCAACTCGCCCCGTCCTACCTCCTCCACCTCCTCCTCTTCCTACGTCCTTCTACCCTCCACCCCCTACTCCGACCCCCGTGCCTCTCGCCCTCCACCACCGATACCCGAGCCTCCACCCTAAAAACAAGAGTGTAGTTGCCGGATCACGTGGTTCCGCCGCTCTCAAGGGGTGGGAGGTCGAAGGGAAGTGAGGATAGAGCCAGAATAGGATAGAAGGGGTAGTTCCTAATTGCACCGGGTGGGTGAGACACTAGAGGGGCTCCAGAATTGATGCTGGAATTTTGAGGCTAGGTTAACTCGCTCTCGCTCCCTCTTTCCTCTTTCACTCAGCCGCTTCTTCCCTCTCCCGGCCTCTTTCGCTCTCTCCCTCTCCCTCTCTTCGTTCACTCTCCATCGTTCACTTGTTCTCCTCCTCTCTTCTTCCCTGCCGCGAGCACCTATCTCTCGCCGGTCGCTCTCCCTCGAGTGAATCCAGAGAAGCTAGTAGGGGTTGGTCCCCTAGACTGAAAAATGCTGCGGTGTACCGGCCGGACATGGGGGTCCTTTTCGAAATCCTCCCGAAACTGTAATGAGAAACTCACTCGCCGATTTTCAGCCAACCGAGCTCTCGGCCCACTGAGAATCGCCGAAATGACCACGGCGGTCCGGTCGTAATTCTATTTGCCACGTACCGTACTTAACTTGCAAGCTCCTCGCTTTTTTCCCATAACTTAGATTGAGCCGGCTGATATTTAAACGGCTGCGACCCTTCCATTCGCAACACGAAGCGTTCAACAAAGAGTTTTCATTCATTATCAATTCCCTCACGAAACTCTCTTTCCACGATAACAAAACGAATATTGTACTGTCTCGAAACATCCTTAATAATAAAGAAACGATTGATGTATTACTAAAATTATGTACTATGAGTGTAGTTAGTTGTAGGAATAAAAGAAATTTCCGAATTTATTCGTACGGATCTTTTCTTAACCTTTCATTTTTTTTCCCGCCAAAAATGCAAGGAGCAACAAGCAAGGTTTTTTTACAGTTTTCCATTTTTTTCATTTTAAAATTAAAAATTTTTTTTACATTAGAAACCCTCGGAGATTCCTGGGCTCCGCCCTGAAAGTCGAGAGCGAACGAGTCCCTCTTGGGCTGCCCGGCCAACGAAGAGGATAGTTTGCATACGTGGTGCAGCGGAGAGGGTGGCAGCCGGACACAGCCCTCCGATCAATGAAGGCGAAGCGCGCGCAGCCTCTCCGGTTTTTTGAAAATCTGCCCGCCAACCTGGTACTGCCCCTTGTTTATCCCCTCCGCAGTGTCTACATCTGAACCACATACCAAGATGGGGAAACGTAGCGATGCCGTGAATACACCATTTTGCTGTCAACTTGTTCGATTCGCCTAGCATCACCATTTTGCTCGAAGAAGCTGCTTTAAACGACAAAAATTGTCGACGGCGATGCATCGAGATATGAAAAACGATACGATCGATATCTGACTATCTTATACAAATATTCCGCTTACACGGGGGTAAAAAAAATCACTTTCTTTAAAAAATTATTCAAGCGTGGTATTCCCGCGCGCGTAAAGAATTGCACAGAACTGCCCTCTCGCTTTTTACAAGCGCGTTCAGCACGCGGAAGAACTGCAAAAAGCCAAAAAAGATTCTTTCTTCGTCGTAGAGAGGAAGCTGGTGCCATCTGCTGGCATTTTTTGCACAAGCCATTCTTCACCCCTCATCCCTTGCGCGCATTCGTCGAGCAAGGGCACGTATGAGTTCACCAGCCCCCTGTAGGATGGCGCCACTAAGCAAATTCCATTTTTTTAAAATTACTTGTATTATTTTTCTAATGTTTCGTTACTTAAATTAATAATCCTCCACTCAAGAAATAACATATGAATATAAAGTAACATATCAGAGTATAATTTGATACAATATTAAATTATCATATTGCTTTAAAATTATTAACCATCGATTCATTTTACCCTTAACGAAACTTGTACGAAAAACTTTAAGAAATTTTTTCCGGCGTAACTTTTAGTCGTGCTTCTTAAACTTTTAATATTTTCCCAATGAAAGATTCGTGAGTAAAATAAATATACATGCCAATAAAATTTCATATAACCAAACAAATTATTTTGTCTAATCGGTAACAATTGAAGACTTGTACAACTTATCTTGAAAAAAAAATCTTATTACTTTATATAATATTTTCCGATATCCGAACGATACTATTTTATTTACGGAATTGCTTGTGCTTGTATTCCGATATCCGAACGATACTATTTTATTTACGGAATTGCTTGTGCTTGTATTATTTATAAAATTTAGAAAGTTTAACTATACTATGCTGATATTTATATCGATTTCTTCTTTGACATATCAATCACAAATTAATCTTTACCAATTTAATCTTCATTTGACGTGTGTCTGTTTATTCTACGCTCTACCTATTGCGTACGAGCTTGATTAGACATCATTAGGTAAATCTAAGTTTCAATGTGTATTGTAAAATATGATTAGAATACACAATTCACGAAATATTGAATGCAAACACCGAGATATTCATAGAGTTATCTTTTTTATCAAATAATTTATATGGAGATACTGGATTATATTTTCTATTGAAGATACTCAACCCTCAAACTTATATTCTTTGTCAAAATATTATTATTTATTAATATAATAAAGTAAAAGCTACTCTGCAGGTGCTGCGCGTTTACTTCAATGCGTAAGCAATGTTAACATGACTGTAATTTTTGGATAATAAATCTTTTACTTTTAATTTTAATGTCGTATTGTATACCAACAGTTGTACCAGAAGAATCCATATAAAAATCGCAAGTATTTCTCATTAGCGAGAGAAGAAAACGAACATCTTTTATGGCCTGCGAGGCTCAGAATCTCGAAATCCAGCCGATGGCAGGTCGCGGATCGGCGCATATGCACGACACTCGTTTCCCGTTCGTAGTCCCTATAGTTGCGTTCTTGTCCGGGTTTCGAGAGGACGCGGTAGTCGTGCGATAATAAATTATTCGAGATAGATGATGTTGCCACGCCACAACGGGTCTGGGCTTGCTCTCTGCTCCTGCAGTGTTCTGCAACCGGGTATTTATGCCGAGTCTGGCCGCCATGCTTCATACCACCGGGATAGCAACCCCCCTGAGTTATGTCGACCGCGTTGGTCTTGATAGATTTTACAATTTACGATCACCGCGTACACGCGTCGCCGAAATATCAAGCTGTCGCGAACTTCTCCGACGGCGACTTCGCGTTTTCGGCGATTGTGCCATTCACCGCCGAGACAAAGTGCACGATGCACTTTGACATCATCGGACCACACGGCGATATTCGTCTAACTTTACAACGGCTATTGTCGCTCACGTACGGAGCCTCGCGACCTTTCAGACCCGATTGCATTATTATTTAACAATATACATTGGGATGTCAGCGAATATGACTATAAGGTATACTAACTATAAGAAACCAATTAAACACATTTCAACAATATTTCGTTTCTTCCCTCCCAACATTGGTTTAAGAATAAAGCACTCGTCATTCGTCGCGATCGTGTATGTCGAATTTCACGCAGCTTGTTGAAGATAAATCATGCGCAAGGAAAATTAGACTAGTCGTATTTAAATTTCAAAATAATCGCGAATTGCCCGGCTGAAATTTGAAACGAGTTTTAAAACGAGCTGTAGACCCGTATCCGGAGGAGCGCTCATCATCAAGCGTAGAACGGGTCAGTTTTATGGTCCTACAAAGATAAACCTCTGGCTGTTACCACCACGCCGTATTATCTCTGGGTGCGAGGTGGAAACACACTATACACCGGTATCGCACTGGACTAGACCGCCATTTCATAAGCTTTCACATCATTTTACCCGGATACTAACCACCGTCGGCTGATGTTCCTCACCCTTGAATCTCTTCCGATGCGTCGCAAAGTGCCGAGTCAGCCGGATGGAATAAATGCAGACGGAACGCGTGGATCGGTTAGAAAGAGGACATCTTTATTTTCCATTCAATTTGGGGGATACGCATTAAGGGAGCAACGGAATCTTTAATATAATTACAATGTAATTAAAGTAATTTAATTACACAACGATTGTATACGGAGCTTGGTCTAAAGGTTCCTGTATATATTACGTTCCTGTTAACTTATATGTGAAAGCGAACATCTAATCATAAATTAAGTTAATTCACACTTTATTATTAATCTAGCAGATAAATTTCAAACGCCAGCAAAAATCCAGCACAGGATATTAAGTTATATTTTTACGTACATTCACTTTTTCCCGTATGTTCTCGCACGTTTATTTCTGCGTAGCGTCTAATAATTAATGAGCTGTGTAACCAGCTAATAAAATTAACACTCCGTTTGTTACAACTTAATATACTTGCTTATATTTCTCGACTCGTCTTACCTCTGCGTCGGAGATATTTCTTGTACTGCCACCATGTTAATTGTGATCTGAAACATAAAATAATCAGTGAATTAATAATAAAGTCAAACAGCAGCTTACAATTAATAACAATTTTCCAAGTATTTACACGTCACATACATCTTATAACGTTGTCTTGTCCCAATTTTTACACTCGATGTCATTTTTATAGACAGACAATTTGTCTACTACTCGCAATTTTTCAATAATTTATTACGAATTGGTACAGGTTTTATTTAAATTCTGTTATCTAGAATTACAAGTATTTGTACATGTATGCAGCACGATAAAGTAGTAAAGTTTTTCTCCAAGCGAGTTCGACGAGGAGCAGTTTTCAGCCTCTTCGACCCTACTGTCTCTACATATCTAATTCCACCAAAGGCTTTAACCGGCTGCTCCATCGGCCGCGACCCCCAATTGAAAAGTCTCCTCGGTGCGGATTTTCGCAGGATGAAATACTAATGCAATTAAATGCCGCCGACGAGCCCACGCCGGATATTGGCACTCCTCGTGGCCGCGCAATGGTATTACTCTTCCGCCTTTCGACGCAAACACGACGATGCGTCTCCGCCATCTCCTCATCCCGTGACCGTCGCCGGTCGTATCGTAGCCGCCACCACAATTGTCATACCTCCACGCCACCCTCCCGTTTTACCCACCCCATTTCGTGTAACACGGTACAAAGGAAGTGCCTCGAAATCATCCAATACCGAGTGAAGTTCTCGAAATTCTCAATATCACTTTCCAGTCGTCATGGATTACGCGACGACGCGGAGATCCAGAAAGGGTTGACGGCGATGGCAGTCCCGGATCGCGGAGGGTACGGCCCGATTAAGCAACGACGTCCTACACGACGCTCGACACTCTCCGCACGTACGACGAGAACTCCCGCAGCTGCTCGGGATTCCATTCGCGCCAATTTCGGGAGACCGATGAAGACGGAGGGTAGGTTTGGCATGTAGCGTAAGAAGTCGATTATCATCCGGCTCGCAAAATACGTGCGAGGAGCGACGCTATTACGAATACGAGCGCAAAACACGTAGCGCCGTGCTCTGTGAAAAACCTACGAACATTTTACAATAAACTTCAAGACGTATCGAGCATCATGGCTTCACGTAGAGGAGGAGGACAGTGGAAAAACTCGCGATAGATCAATTTGCGAAAGCTGATTCTTACACTTTAGGCAAATGAATGTAACGTTTTCGGATGATTAGTTGAGAAAAAAACAATAGAACTTTTCTCTGCATACACGAGATGTAACATTTCTTATGACGGGTCGCAAATTTGCGTATCCATTTAAAGGGTTAAGAGCCGAGTTTCCTCAATTTCTGGCTCGCTGGGATATTGTCGCGGGGATAGAAAGCATGGGTGGAGACGGCGAGTGTCGTGAGGGACGATAGGAAGGAGAGATGGACCGAATTTGTCAGGCTAACAAGGTGTTAGCTTCTCGCCGCGGCGCGCCTCGACATCTGTAATGCTCAAAGTTAATTTCAGCCGCTTCGAGGGCGCAACATCGACCGTTCGCCCGCAAGAGACGAGCGCGAACGATGTTTCTCGTCCTAAAGCTTCTGAAAAACCCTTTCTAGATGACCTGACATTTTGCGAAAAGGTTATTTGAAATTGGCTTCTAAATTCGCGAAAAGGGCAGAGACGCTCTAAATAAATGATACCGTGTATTAATTGTTACTTATCATTTTTCATTTTTCATCACGCAACATTTCTCAAACATTCCTCGAAAGGACTAGAAAATATTAGTTTTAAAAACTCGTACTTTAGTACGAGTAAAGTTGTAAGACTACTAGTGTAATATATGTGATATTTAATATAATATTGAAAGACGAATAGAGCTCGATTATTCAATACACCAGCACTACGGGCGAGAAGAATATTTGGTCGCCGACATTAAATGACGAATTTTGAAGATATACTTATGTTGAACAAATGATCAAATCTTCTAGGAAGTCCTTTGTTAGAACAAAATTGTCTGCTGCTGAGAAATGATCACGGTACGAGGTTAACAAAGTCGATGGAAATTGGAAGCGTCACCTATCTTATCGTCACTACGACCGAAGCCGAGCATCGTAAAAGGGTTGGCGACGACGGAAGGGAATGGAGTTGGGTGCCGGGCGAGAGGTGGAGATGGAGGAGGAGGTAGCGGTTTGGCGAGGACACCGGGTGGAGTCGACGGCGTTGCCCTAGCATCGACCAGAATATTATGGACTTATCAAGCCATCCTAATAGTCTCATCAGGATGCAAGCCTGCAGATCTCATCATCCTCGGCGTCCCTGGACCACGTAGGAACGAGCGAGCAATGGCGTTTCCTGGCGTAGATAGCGTTATAGGAAGTAATAGCGGACTGGCATGATTACATGCTGTTCTAAGGCATGGACGACTTCGAAGGATGTCGAGTCTTGGTCGGGGATCGGGACATACTTACGTTGCGTTTCCTTCTTTCGTCGCTACGCCGCTGACAGAGCGCCCTCGCGCCTTGAAAATGCCGCCGAAACTTTCGTTCGTTCCGAAATAGGTAAATTTCAAGTGACGATGAATGTTAGCGGATAAAATATTTGAAAACTAAAAAAAATATTTATCGAACAATTTCGTTTAGGAAACAAGTTTGTATATTGCTTTACATATCCAATAAAATAAAACTGCAAATCTAAAGCATTAGGATTTTTCCATATACTATACATGTATAGCTGTGCCAACAGTAGCGACAAATTTTACTGTCAATATTCTGTATATTTAACAATTATTTATATGAATTTTTTCTCTTCTTGTTTTTTTTCCGATTTTTTTCTCTTAAAAAAAATTAATCCTGTACCTAGCATTAGTAATTTTTGACGCGCTCGAATAGACCAATGGGTAATGTATTATATTTTATTCGAGAGATCATAAATTATCAAAAAGGCAGCACAAAACAAATTAGTACTGCGACCAGTTTGCAACCCTCGCTACCACATATTGCATACCGTGTACGCGCAAGCACGAGGAATTACATAGTTTTGGGATATATATTGTTGTTTAGTATGGTTTAGAATTTCCATAGATAACGGAGAATTATAACGGAGGCCGCTGTCGCGGGACCGAGAAATCGTATGCCGTATAGGTATGCGTACACTTGCACGTGAACACACAGAAGCTGCTTCTTTCTTTCGAATTAATTCACAAACCGGAAAGGAGAGACTCGTTACCTGAGGTATTAATTCATTGTCTCTTATTTCAATTAAGGAAACCTCGGTTATCAAGCTGATCGAGGAATCTTATTAAAATTTAGAGGGATCGAAAAAGGAATTTGAGACGTTTCGCGTATGGGAAACTTTCGATAGAAAAAAAAACGCAAGACATAGAGTTTCGTGAGCGCAAGTACGATGCGAAATGTAATTCGCATTTAATTTACCAACGCAGGTTATCAGTCATTAATCATTGTTCTTATAAATAGCACAAGATAGTGCGCGTCGCCTAAGTAAGTAGCATAAATTGCGGCGGAAGTACAGCGGATCTGATAAGCTCGCGCTAAATTGCGCGAGGGCCGCCTGACCTCCTCATCTTCCCGCCAGCTCCCTGGCCCCCCCGCCCTCCCTGAGCCGCAACTAATAACTCGGCTTTTTCTTTAACGACGAACTACAAACTAATCTACGGCACACGCGCGCTGTCGCTCGGCGGATATACTATTGGCGACCCGAAACCGCCGTTCGTGCTCTTTCTTCCTCCGCCGTGTATCCCCGCGGGCCCCTGTCGCGGCCACGACACGGGCGGGCGAGTGTCGCGACGACGCAAAAATGGTGCGGCATTGGTGGTCGACCGGGACCGAGTAACCCACATTCTTTCGGTCCAGCCGCGGACCACACTTGATCGTCCCGCGTACCCGTGAGAGAAGGTTAGGTTTAAGCAACTCTGTGGAAGTTGCGGGCAGGGTCGGTTGGCCCGAGGGCGGCGGCAACTATTATAAACTGTAGCACCTCGAACTACCGCCTCCAGCCTTCCTTCTCTAACACCGGACGGGCCGCCACCCTTCTTCGCCCGACCGTCCCTCGCCACCGCCCTTTACCTTGCTTCCACCTCGAATCCAACACCGTTCCCCACACCCACCGCCGGCTTCACCGCCGCCTTCACCGCCGCCGCCGCCGTCGCTCTGCGCCAACCACCCCTCGCCCCCGACTCCAAATAACCCAGGAAACCCCCTGCCGAACTAACCCGCGCCCCGGAACTCTCCCGGTTTCTCTCCTACGCCGTACCCTCTAATCAATCAACCCCCAGGCATCTCGGCCGGTCTGCACCGGGGATCGCGGCTTTCCAGTCTTCACAGAAACGTCTCTCTATCTCGAAAGACGAAAGCATCGGCCGGACCCGTGGGTAACCCTGTTGCTGCACAGTCCGCTGCAAACGGCCATGTGCGCACACACGCGGCCACGAACACGGACGCGCGTAGGCATGCATTCATCGCGCGACGTGGAATCTCCAACTCTGCGGCGAGCAAGATCGAAAGGTTTCGGGCGAACCTCCGATCGACCTACTTGCCGGCCGTTCCTGATTAGCGTCTTGTCTATTGATTAATGCTCGTTGATTAATGTGAGCCCGTCGCCGGGAGCTCTCAAAGGCTTCTATGTTTAATCTGTGTCTAGTAAGGTATAAATTATTTACGCTCCAGCGGCCAAACTGGTCAGTTTGACCGCTAAATACTTGTTTCCCGCATCAGCCACGAAGCATGTATTTTTATCAATTTTTAATTAGCGTTACTATGGAAAGCGTAAGAGGAGGTGTTTCGCCGTATTCCGTTTGGACGTCAAGTCGTATCCTACTTTATTTCATTGAAAAGTCCGAACGTCAGATCACAGAGAAATTCTTCGAACTTCTGTTTAATGGTGACTCGAGCACTTTATCGTCCGCTAGACATCAATCCTGGCAGATTTGTTAACCCTCTCTCGTAGCCTCGGCTAAACTATAAAGAAGCAAGAAAGCACTTTGGCGCTTAGCCAGCTGAGGATGAACGTGATTCTTTACGACGACGGCGGTGCCGGGCACAATGCAGTTAATAGGTAATTATCGCGGTACAATTTTGCCCGGCAGCCATTCCCGTTCATTTCCTCGATATCTTCGGACAAGCCGCCGCCGCGTTTCGCTGTCTCTCCATCGTTCGGTCCCGTGCATCGCGTTCCAATATCTGCCGTTTTCTCCCATCGATTTAGCCGTACGAGCCTCGGCGTAACTATACGCGCGAGAGGAAATGGAGTAATTATAAGGAAATAACGGGCGTTGTCCGTGTGGCGCGGGGCATTGAGACCTTGGGGAGGCTTTTGCTTCCCTTCGATAAACCGCGGCTCCCGAACATGAGAATCCCAATACCGTGCGAGATTATCGGTATACAATAATGTACCGTTAATATTTGTACCGTAATCCTACGGCGCGTATCTTACTGCGTTTTAACATGATTCGATTTTACGGCTATACATTATTTTTTACGCACGAGTCGAACCGATCGACGACCACGTTTCCCATCTGAGGATCTCGCGGCGGGAGAAAAGTTATGGGAAGGCTCGTGCAAGGAGCGTGGAACGGGGGGGGGGGGGCGGAGGTAGCGCGACAGCGAGGCGAAAAATACGCCATTCTCGATAGGAACGTACAATGAGTCGTGCATCTCAATTAATTCCTCGGGACGAAAACGTCGGAAACGGAGCTGCGCGCGGCCGTTGATCGCACTTTCCAATTACAGGGGCCAAACCGCGGACATTTATTTAACAACTCGACGCTCGCCGTAAAGTCGACGCGACGTCTCTCTGCGAGAGACGTTAATTCGTTAACGTTTAATTGCGCAACTTGGCTATTCCCCGCTTCCACCCCCCC
>NW_011967231.1:1357729-1375909 GCF_000949405.1 Vollenhovia emeryi | reverse complement strand
CCCCCCTCCTCCTCCCCCACTGATCCGGTGTTCACGCGCGAAGCTGCGTGAACGGCGCATTTGCACGCGTGTACTTGCATGGAATTAACCGACGGGCCAATACCTCTCGCAGCGGTCCCGGGGATACGCGATGCAATTAATATAATTACTTTCGATTACATGGAAGGTAGGAAAACGAGCGGGGCGAGAAAGGGGAAGAGGGGGGCCCGTCTCTCTATCCTCGTTTTCCAGGCTGCCGCGTTGGCTCGCGCACAAGATTGCGTGCACGGACACGTGTATGTACGCGCGTGCACACTCCAACATTTCCACCTCCGTTTCATCGACTCGATCTTTTGACTACTTTACTACGCGCGAGCGAGAATATTGACGGTAGAGAAGCCTCGGCTACATCACGGATGTGTACCTCGGTGAATAATTCATTAAAGAATGTTATTTGTGTTTACATCTTCGTGCTAATATTGGACTTTTCTTTTTTTTTCATAAAAACCTTCCCTCTTCCTTGGTGCTTCAGCTGTGTGCGATAATATCATCAATGCATTTCTCTGCTCAAATGACGTTAGAAACTTGGCGATGGAACGTCGTACGTTGATGCTCTTTCGATGTAAAAGTTGTGAAAATTGAAAAAAAAAATTAAATTGAACTCAATTGTGTACGCCGGCGTAATATGAGTCACGCCGTGTATTTTCTGTCTAAGATTGCTCTTGCGATGTAAAATACATATTGACCTTTACTCGAGATCACTGCTGTACGACCTTTGTCATTTCTTTACGTACATGAATAACTCAAGGTAAGCCTTAAGGTCCGCCCTTTGTGCTAAGTTTATTTCTACCGCAAACTTACTTAATGCGGGACTAATCATACTCGGTATTTAACTGTTCAAATTCTACTGCATATTTCACGGCGGAAACGAATTTAATTTTCGTTGCGCTGCAGCCCAGTTTGCGCTATCAATATTCAATTGGCACGTGGCTGCAAAGAATTATCGCGCAAATGGTGCGCCTGAAATATGTAACAGGACGAGGGATGCCCTTCGCGTTCAAACCAAAAGTGAATCCTGCTCTGCGAACGCTCGCGGATACGCGCGAGCGCGAACGACCACTCGCGAGTTTACCAGAACGAAACTACATGCGTGGTCTAGATGTATGCAATTTTGACTAGATTAACGCTGCATTATTCAGCTAATTAACTGCTAGGAACCGGCCCAGCCCGCTATTTTCGGTATCCCCCCGTGGAAACAACGTCGTTTGTCTTGCACCTCTACTCTCGGAGATACTCGGCACCGGTGCAGGTATAGGCTTTTTGCATTATTGGTCCCTCAAACTTGCCCGTTGCATTTATCGCACGTATCCCTCCTGCTCGAGAGCTACAAGTTCTCGTCTCAACATTTTTTAAGCGCTCGAAATAACTAGCGATGAAAGATTAGATTGAACATCGTCTCTGCGTACCAACAAAAATCTCCGAGGATATCGTTCGATTGTGGTTGCACTATTGTCCAAGTAATTTAGCGAATCTGAACATACGACGACTTACGATTAAGAAAATATTGCGAAACCGAAAGAAGTTTATAGACGCGTGAGAAACCGAGGTATGGAAACTTATATTCAACCTGCCATCCGCCTTTCGTATTGATTTGAGGAGCAGCGAAGCACGAACGAGCCATTCCGAGTTTGGCAATCATGTTCAACGTTGCGACCGCCATCTTCTTCGGGAACACTACGCGATATTGCAGTGACGTTCGGCGTTCCTCTCAAGCGCGAGCTCTCTAAACTTTGGTCGAATCGAGGAGATGGCAAAGGAGGATAAGAGGAGGGAAACGGAGGGGCGAGGGGGGGGGGAGCGCGGCCGCAGAGAAACGGGAAAGGCGATGCTGGAAATGGGAGAATGGCTGAATATTCCTCGAGGACGAGCCACTCCGTCGGTAGCGGCAACGGCCGAATCTAGGCGTAGCCGATCCAGAAACCAGAAACCAGAAACCAGGTATAGCTTTAATACAGAACTATCTTGATACCGCACGGATGGACATGCGAGGTACCTTTGCCGCGTTTCAGAGCTACGCAGTTTGCAAAATCATATTTATCTCGACCCCATTCCCGCGTCGGCGAGATCGCGGGGCGAGCTGATAAAATAAAACGACGGCGGCGGCTTAAACAGCCAGTCGCTGGGGAAAGAGTCGAACCCGTCCTTTTTCAAGCAATTACGCCTCGCCTGTTCCTCACTCGCGCGAGAGGGTAATATCGTACGTCTCCACGGCCATTTGGAGCGCGAAACGCGATCGTCCGTTTCCCGGCGTTATCTGTTTGTCATTCACGTTCAGTGTCAATGTGAGATAAAAATTATACGACCACATTTAGCGCTAAATGCGCCGTGAGAATACGGATCGTCGCCTTCATTATTAGTATGGCACTCGAGCTCAAGCTGCGCATATCTCCCTTTTTAAAGATGACCTTCGTAAAAACTCGTCTTACTTGCTTTATACAGAGATAACGGACTCAAAGAGATTCCTCAGATTTCTCGCGCTCTTTCTAGGGAAAGAGCTACCGCGTTAAAAATATCCTTTCCTTTTTTTTGCTATCGCAACCCGCGATAACAAAAATCGAGACATTCAGACCATTTACGTATCTATGAGATTGTCCCGCAAAATTAATGCGTCGAAAAAGTTAATTTTCGCACACATTTCTTAGTACAAGATGTAACAATCTGTTGCGTGTCTCAAGTTTCATTCGCTGAATAAAAGTTCCAAAATATATATATACACTTTTAGGAAAAATTGTAAGTATACGTTTCTCGTCGACTTGTTACGAGTTTTTCTGAAAATTCAGTTTCTCGGATGGTTAACGATTAACGGTGGCATTTTCTGAAAGGAATATCTGCAAAACTTCGCATTGAACGTCGCGTACGCGAATCATTCCCGAGGCATCGTTATAAAACGAGACAATAACGCCTCTCGTTCCCGATGCGTCGGCAGGTCTCGCAAACGGGTGCATCTCGAGTTATCGGTAGCTGAATGCCGATGCGGCGGCGGCGGTGGCGGCGCGGGGCGATCCGATTGGCGTCGCGAGTAAGTTCAAATGTGAAGGTATGCGAAGGTATACGAAACCAACGCAGGCATTTCGCCTCTGGAGGGCCCCACGGCTACCCTCGAGCAAGTAGCGCGATCGCGTTATGCCGCAGACTGGAACTATCGTTTGCGTAGGTGTGCGCGAGTATGCACGGAGACTCCACACCGCACTGTCCCCCCTTAGCCCGCGGAACCCTACCAGGTCCTCCTCACCTCGCCGAGGCCACCCACCGACCAAGCCACCCCATTTCCTCCTTCCTCCACCTCCTCCTCCTCCTCCACCTCGTCCTCCTCCCACGAAAGCCCCGTGGCCACCCCCTTCCCGCCGTTCACCCTTCCTTATTGCAAGTTCTACGGTCCGTGCATTAAACTATGGAGTTGCCCAGGCATCGACCCGACCCAACCCGCCCACCCACCATCTGGATATGCGGCCCGCGCGCATATACGCTATGTACATTTCTAATCAAGCGATATTGTAACTGCGGTC
Organism: Vollenhovia emeryi; assembly: GCF_000949405.1. Classification (NCBI taxonomy): domain Eukaryota; kingdom Metazoa; phylum Arthropoda; class Insecta; order Hymenoptera; family Formicidae; genus Vollenhovia; species Vollenhovia emeryi. The sequence continues at coordinate 1,372,364 of NW_011967231.1, read as the reverse complement.
TAACCTCCAAACACCACGGCCTCCACTACCGGCAACCACCCACCCCGCCCCCTGCCCCCTCGTTTTCCACCCCGGGTCTTCCCTCTCAGTCGTTCCCACCGGCCGACCTTCCCCTCTTTCCTCCGCCGTCCTCGCTCGGAGTTTCATTCGAGTCCTCTCCTTCGTACACTATCGCGTTCGTATTAAATTGCCGACTTGCAATCGTCGCTATCCACCACGCGGTTCTCCCCTGGGCGGGCGAGAGGGGGAGAAGGCGATTGACTCTGCGGGATGCAGTCACATGGTCGCGGGAGTCGGAAGGACCGTGCGCGGTGTGTTTCAAACCGGCTCCAATATTGGAAAGTGAAAAAGGCGCTGAGCAAATTGCTGCCGTATCTACGATGCTTGACGGTCGCACGAAAAAAAAAAGCGCGCGTACGCGTCTTCATTCATCCATCACGTGACGTCTAATGAAATTTTTATGAAACGTTATTTCATCAAATCTATCGAGATTACATGTTCTGATTCGCGTTACAAACCGCGTAAGATCTGTCAAACGCGAAGCAAGACATTTTTGTTCTCTAAAATTGTATCGAAAACTATACATCTACATGCAACCTAAATGTATATAACAGAAACACACTTGTGTAGCAAGTAAATGCCGGACTAGTATATTTATATACTCAAGATTAACGCTATTAATCACACTGATGTTGATTTGAATAGCGCGATACCTTTCAACGTACCGAGTTATAGTTAAATGTCTTCGTGCCTCCTCTGCACATGGCGCGAAATTCATGGAAAATCAGCGGTCTCTGTAATCGCCGTTCGCAAACCGCGCAAATATGGCTGGAGTCTCGTGACTGCCATTGACTAGAAATGGAATTTATACCCGATCGTAATTGAAGTTACCGGAAACCCCGTAACCGTGGAATAAGTTTCCATCGGGAGCAATAAATGCATACGCTGCAACGTATCGATACCGACGTCATGCGACCTGCATCATCTGAGTCGCGTGTTATTAAACCGACGCCGTGGCTGGACAAGTCGGTGCATAATACTGAGAAAAATACAAAGAGAGAAACGTCGAAGCGCCGCATAATGCCAAGTACACATTTGCATCGTAACGGCACGTGTAGGCATTGGGTTTAATTGCGCGTATGAAATAACTGCCACTTCCGTCGAGACGATACGGATTTCATTTTATGGAAAATTCCGGCGTCCGAGGGTCAACTCCATTTCACGCCAAGTTATTTGACGCTCGATTAATGATACGTACATTACGCCCCTAAACCGTTTGCCCGAGCCCTCGGTCGCTTAAATACCGATGTGTAGTAACACGATTTTGCGAACGATAGATCCGTATAATCCTCGGGAAATCGTAACGCGCGGAGAAGAGAAGAAACGGGGTGAAAATTTCAGAGGGACAGCGCGACCCTTCGAACTTTATTAACGGCCTCTTTCACTCCGCTGCGTTGGAAATTAAATCATCGGAATTGGATACTTATATCGTAGAAAAAAACGTATGTGCGTATCTCATTTGTCGGATATCTGACGTCGCAATTATCGTAACGCAGGAAATAAAAAAGAAAATCAAATTATTCTTGTTCTAGTTTCTAATTCATATTTTTCCACTTTTAAACGCATCGACAGAGAAGGCCGTGCTATTATAACTCGGCAATATACAATAGAAATGTACCGGTAGAGGAGTTTACTTAAAGTCACCAGTGATGAATAAAATAGAAATAAAAATTCTTGTTGGTCCAACTGGCAATATAATTAGTTAAATGTTACATTTAAAAGAAGTTTGATTTCTATTTTATAGAAATGTATTTAGCGAGGTGAAAAGGGAGGGATGAGAAAACGTAATGTTATAGCCCTGGACCAAATTTTCGAAAACCTGTTTCGTCGAGGGCTGCTCTCGAGGCTGCGAGGCTTTCTCACGATACCGATGACCGTCGGTCATCTCACGAGATGCGCGAATGTCATGCGGAAGAACGTATCCCTCGAATTGCGTCCAGGGGATGAAACTGGTCGGACTAGGTTCGCGATAATACGTATGTACGACTTGAGGCAATATTCGCCCGGTCATGTACGAGAATACGCGAGACTCTCAGTAGCATCTTCGCAATAAATCTCCAGGAAAAGTACATTATGCAAATTATGCCGCAATTACGCACCGTAGTCATTGAAGTCGCATTGTAATCAGAAGTAATAAGTAGCCGGTTACCGTTTTAACTAACGAGCCAATCGTATTTAAACTGATTTACTTTATATATATAGTTGCGTAAAAATTTTAACAATTATATTGCATGCTAATTAATTATATATTGTTATAATATAATAATATGTGCGATTACACTTATTACATTTTTTGTTATTTGCATTTTATACGTTGTACTTGGTTTCAATAGAGCTATTAGAGGCATTGTATGTTTTGTAGAGATTTATTGGTGTATATAGCAAGACCCTCCCTGCGCGCATATACCATGAATACTTTTTAATATCCGTCAGACATCTGTGCGTGCCGTTAAAGAAGGTAAATTAATACAAAGAAATTCGTCGCACGCTATCTCCGGAGGTTTCGCGAAGCACGTGTCACGCCGGTGAATAAATTACGTTTTCGCGATATCGTGCGAGAAGAAAACCTGTTCCGCCGCGCCATCCCGTCATCTCGCTACTTGACCGCCGCGCGTTCTCACGGTACGCCTGGACCAATGGTGGTCCCCTGCATGCGCTCTCGACGGAGAGGAAACTAGATCCCGTGGAAGAGGGGCGGCAGGTTCTTGAAATCTAAAGAACCGAGATTCTGCATCGCAAATGCACGCGTGCGGTAACCCGCGAGAGCTGGTTCCGCGTATTTCAAGAGACGAAAATCTAGGTCTGTCGGTCAGTATCGGGGATGCTGCGGTCCACGCAGCATCCCTCCTGCTCGTAAAACAGTTTTTCTCCCGGCGGGCAACTTCTCGAAATTTACGATCGTCGAAATTGCGGCGCGCGCGCGCGCACAGCATCCCTCACGGATCGTAAAACATCTTTCTGACGTTCGAAGACTCTCGTCGTGTCGGGGCGACCCGTCGCGCATTAAATTCATCATCATTATCATGCAGTTTCTCATCCGGTCATCCAGGAGCGATCGTTCACACAGTTCAGCGACTCCACTAATCGGGCTACGTTACGTTGTACGCTAATTGAAGAACCTCATCGATAAGACGCGCAATTCTTTTCATCGCTCTTGAACATGGTAAGCCAATTATTTTTGTCAGATTTTTATTTACTTTATTTTGCTATTCTACACTTTTCGTATGTCATGAAAATCTCTTCCCCCCCCCCTCTCTCTCTCTCTCTCCATTTCCGGATTTCGTTCATTCTACTTTCTACTTCCGGATACGTTACGCACATAGGCGATTAAAGAACGAGCTAGCTTCGCTGCGAATTATTAAATCGCCCTTAGGGATACCAAGCATGAAGTAATATTCAGAACGAAGGAATATCGAGTTACATCCGAGCGTTCGACGTCCGTGACCGAGCCAGTTTGAGGTTAGAATTATTGATCTAATACTCGAGGAAGCTAAGCCGGGTGTCTACGTTGGTTCTGAGCGTATCTTATACTTCCCATCCCACGCGCCGCGCTCCCGACTGAGCTCAAAGCCTCGAGGTTCGCTCCAAAAGGAGCCCCATAATTAATCGCGTCCCGGGCGAAACACCCCGAACGGAGGTGACCCGTCCGCTATAGCTAAATGGATTCCCCGTGGAGTTCCGCGAAGAGTCCCTGCAGCTACATCAGATATGCAGCCCAGCGCGAATCTTTACGAATTATAGCTTAATCAACCCCGGCAAAGCATACTTTCACTAATTATACGCCTCTTTTTGCAATTAAAAGTCCAACAAGAGAATCAGACTAAATATAGGCGAAATTAATAAAATATAGACGACACGTTTAACATATATTAATAGAACGATGAAGAAGATTAAGTATGTGACAAGCAGCAGTTTATCACGCAGGACATAAATAGATCGCTTCATATTTAATTGTCACCTAGCGCGTCGTTCGGCATTTGATATCCGATAATTCCGTAGGTATTAAGGGTTACCCAGTCGCCTACCTAGTAATTAAACTTGTTCTCGCTGCACTGCACAAAGTTGATCGATCTCAAATTAAATGAGGACTGGGTCGCGCCGCTAATTGGAAAAGAAAAACTAACGTCTAAAATTTCGCGCGTCGTATCGTTATCAGTTCAATTCTTTCGAAAGTTCTGCCCGCGCGGCTCTTTTTTTCTCCTCTTTAAATTCCCCGAGATGGACGCGGTCTCGAAAGTTCCCGAATCATTGACGCTTTCCGAGGACTCCGTGGGCGCGAACGCCCATTACCACCTCGATGATCCCGGAGCTGGAGCATCGACAAACACTCGTAAACGAGGTACATACGCCGGAGGTGGAACCTTAGAGCGAAGTGTTAGGTCGGTCGGTCGGTCGGTCGGTTGAGAGGAAATAGGGGCGGAGGGAGACGAGATGCACGAGAAGGCCAGGCCAGGTTGGGAAACTACGTGCGGCCGGTGATTACGTCGATCGTCGAAAGAACAAACTCCGGATTGGATTAAGCACACGGTGCTGCACGGCGCGGCGCCTTCCCCATTTACCGGCCGTGGCCGGCGTCGCCCCGCCACGGTTTACCATAAAGTTTACAACTTCTGTCAAGCTCCGCGCCCGCTGTAACCATACTAGAATGACGACAGACCGACCCTTTTGGTCCTCGGCGTCCCTCCCACGATCAGCTTCGCACGAGTGCGAGTGGTGCTCACGGTGCCCACGCTCTCCGGGCTCGCCCACACCCCGCGCCGCGAAACGAGTGCACCGGCCGAGTTAACGACTACGACTTCTCATTGTGCACGCGAAAACACTGCGATCATTGAGTACGAGGGAAAGTTTGGCTTGGGGGGATAAATAGCCGGCAATTTCGAAACTCGCCACGGTTTGAGAGCACGTCCCAAGATGTTTTCATCCTATTCTCTTTACGTTAAGTGAGAGTAGCCTCCGTTTAAAAAAAATACAGATTATCAGTTAGCGTTGACGAACAATATTTTATTTCATTAGTCATCAGTTTTATAGTACTGTAGAGAATTCGAAAGGTTTCGTATATCATGGTTAGTTGAAATGTCTTAGCGAGGTACATTCAAGTTGTTAGAACTTGACTCGGTCTCAATACTTCTATCAGTCTTCATTTCAATTATTGTACAATATTTAGCAATTAAAAATGCCTCGATATAGACAATCTATGGAAGAAATATCCAAGTCATCGTTATCGTTCTTTCAAAAATGATCAAACATACGCGTTAATTACTTCTCCGAATTTCCAAAAATGACCACCTCTTTGATGCTCTTCAATACTTATCGAGTGCGATGGCCGTTATTTCGAGTCGGACACTCTGCACAAAATCATAAATGTAGGTCACAATAAGCGGACATAAAGTACTCGGTGGATCGACGGTAACTAAAAACACCTCATTAAAATCAAACGAATTCGAACGCCAGTCGAATTGTTGTCAAGAGAAATGTGGTGTAATCGTGCCATTCGAGGCAAATCATAATTATTACTTTCTTCTTCCAATATCGAGCGTGAATTCGCGAGAGAAATGTGGACGCATAAAAATGGACGCTGTCATGCCCCTCGGATGCAAATTACATCAGCTACCCCGTCGAACGTTTCAAGGGTGCGTCTATCTACGAGGGTCGCGAACTACCCTTTCCTTAATTCGCAACTAAGATGGCAGCCGACTCGCCGGCCATTTAGTTTCCCCAGCGATCCCGCAGGACTTCTTGCTCGTCTCTATAAGCTCCTGCCTGTGTGTCGGATCGTATCAGAGGGGGGGTGGAGGAGGGTGTAGCGCCGAGAACCCCGTGGCCATCGTCTCCACATAACGTGGGGCAGGATAATTTTCTCAATTTCGCCGTGTCTCTCGTGGGGTCGGTCGTTAAGGGCTCGAAGTGAGATTCCAGGGGGTCGAGGAAGCTTACGGGGGAAGGGCTGGTAAGGGTTAGACTGTAAGATAGTTTGATAGGCTTGGTTGCCAGGAGACCTCTAAGGCCTTAGCCCGGCTACCTAATGCCGAGAAAGGCTACCCAGGAATACATATATACAGGCCCGGGCTTATAAGTGATCCTGCCTATGTACTCTCGCCCGCTCGCATTATTCGCCTCCGCGTCCGCGTATCGTCCCGACACTCGAAGCGACACGCATCAAATGAGGTGATAAGAATTTAACTCGTCGCTAAAGATTATGATTAAGCCGTTTGCACGTAAAGCGCAAATAAACGAGGGAAGGTTCGAAAAAGAAAATATCTCATTCGGTATGTTATGTAAAATATACAAGATATCGGCGTATAGATTTTCTTTTCGGCTGATTTAAATAACTTGGCAATTTTTAATATTACATACATTGTTACAAGATCCGTCTCAAATTTAAATCCCGTCACAAATAAAATTACATGATAAAATTACAGTTGAAGTTCCAGAAAAATAAGAAACATATCGATCAAGTTAAATAAATTAATCCGGTTCATGACGAATCTCACGAACGTCTCTATAGCGAGTGTGAGAAAATTCAATCACAATCAATGCCAGATAAGGAAAACGACGAATGGATGATTGTGCGTCAGAGACAATTGCGCGAACTGGAACAATTCCTAGGAAACTTGTTGAAGTTTCTTCACTGGAGACGCGCGAATGTACTACACAATCGGGCGCTTCCTTCAAACGCTCGAAAAGTCGAACGGACAGACATCGAATAGATATCTGATTGTCTACCTGGTCTAAAGCGATTCAGGGACAAAGTCATTTAATATAAGACATTCTCTTCCCCCCCTTTTAAATAATCGTTATTAAAACAGCGATAACTGGACAAAGGAATGAAAAGTATGCAAAAGAACCGCAATTCTGCATCCGCATTGAAACACGACGATATTTAGACTTTGAAAAGATATAGAAAATCTAATTTTATGGTACTGTTGCCATCTCTCTTTGCAATTACAAAAGATACTTTCAAATCGCTAGGAATGCGAGGTCAATTAAAAAATTGTCCAAGCTCAACGCTCGCTCGCGTATGCAGAAAGACATTCCGTCGTCCGATGCTGTGCCCGACCAAAGATCAGCATGCCTGACCTCGATGCGAGCGAGCGTGACAGCTTAAGCAACGTCTCGACAGGGTTTACAGGGTTTCAGGCGAGTCTTCGCTTCCTGCGAACGATTTTAGCGCGCGGGCATTAACGTCGCGTAATGTACCTCGCATGCATACCTAGCAGACAACGAGTATAAGGCCAGAGATACTCCCGCGGCCAATGGCTGAACGTGGTAGTCCTGTACAGAACAGTTTTACCGATAAGACCCGCCGTGTTTAACAGCCCCCGGCTAAAGCACCGCTCAAGCCCGCCCCTCCCCCCATCTTCCCGCGCCACCCCACGCGCGACCCACACCCCATGCTCATTCACCATAGAACATAGACCGTGTTATATTATATACGCGTATCTATGAAACTACCATGGAACATCCTACGTAATCGTTGCGATCTTATAGCGATCTGGTCTGAAATGTCGACAGTCCGAAGGGAGAGCGAGTAGCTGTGGAAAATCGTAAGGTCTTACGCAGAGCACAATGCATTCGGTCGTGGAAACTAATATCGACTCGTGTTTCAATTCCTCTCGAACACTGGAATTCTCAACGCGTGCGTTTTTCGCCTTTGAAAGCACGCGCGAGTATCTTTGCAGGACAACGACGGGTAAAGTCAATTTATTAGACATTAGACACGAGAATACGCGAGCTAATCGGGCGAGGACACGTTCGACCGTGAAAGGTTCTCTCGCCGGTGTTTCGTGAAAAAGCCGATTTATCAAGATGGACGTGGAAGCATTTGTTCCTTTATGTAAAAGCCGTGTATACAGGTGTACTACATTACGCGCGGAAAGCTCGAAAGCGCCCGACAATGTGCCGAAAGGCGGGAGACGTGCAAAAAAGCGCGCTGGCGGAGAACATTCAAGGTTACGGAGCGCAAAGTAGGGGATGAGGAAAAAAGAAGATACGACGAAGCTTTCGGGCGGCGTTGCGAGATCCGCGTAGCGGTCTCCGGGGGGCGCAAGAAACCGCCTTAGTGCTGGATCAATAGAAGAAGGGGGAGTCGGTGCTCTCCTACCATGGAGGGAACGGACGGGGGAGGGGGGTGGCCGAGCTACACAGAGAAAGGGGTGGGAGAGGGGGAAGAAGCAAAGAGGGTAACAACGGCAAGGGCGGACAAGCGGGGCGAGGGGGGCAAAGTGGAAAAATCTTAGGTTCCCCCCGCGCGAGGAGGAGACCGCACCGGGAACGAGAGAGTCGCGCGGCGGTGGGGGTAACCTTAGACAAGAGGCGTGGTCTGTACGTCGTTCTCACCCCACGGCTTTCCACCGAGAAGCAACCCTTATCGCCGACGTACTGGAAGCCCACCATGGACGTCGGTCACGACGATTGTAGCGAAACGTACGTGGGCGGCGGGTGGAAAGACGCCACTCGGAGCAGCATCCGCCGGATTTTCATCTTCTTAACACTCTCTCTCACCGCCCGTTCCCCACCTCCTCGTGCCATTCTCGTCCGTCCGCTCCCGCATGGACGCACTTCTTTCTTCGCGTCGCGACGTCCCCCGTCGAAACGCAGCCGCCGCGCACTCTTCTTCCTTCTCGACGATCGTTCGTCCCGTTTCTTCCCTCGAAATAGCACGGGACGAAAATCGCACGGCGATGACGAGGCGTTTGCGCAACGGAGATAACAACGACGACGACGACGACGACGACGACGACGGCGATAACGATGATGAGGACTCGCGAACCGCGGACGAGCGATATGTCCGCGACGAACGAGAGCCGCGCAAGCGGAGCTTTTTTATCGGGCAATGGGTAGACGAACCCCGAAGAGTGAAACGAAACTCGTAGCGGCCGTGCTTTTTTACGGCGCATGCGGCTGTTCCGCGGGAAAACGCGGTGGTGGGGCGGAAAGAGAATCGAACTCACCACCCGGTTCACCCTTCTTCCCTCTCGTTCCTGCACGTTCGGCGTTTATTTTTCGGAGAAAGTGAGCGAAATACGATCGATCCATCAGCCATATCGAGAAATTTATTCCAACCAAAAATTTGCAGAAGCGGCTGTCAATAAAAACTTATCAACAACTCTCTTGGATAAAAACAACAGCTGCAGCGTATCATAAATTAACGAAACATTGACAAAAACAATTATCTAAATAATACTAGTAATAGTAACATAGTGGTAACATTTCTCCACTCAATATACTATTTTCTATAATGTTGTTTTAATAATATTCATAGTCTCCAGAGCCCTAGCAAATCTTTCTTCGTGAAGTCTTTTTAAAGAAATATTTAAACGTGACGCTTGTGTCTGTTCCCTCAATCTATCGTTGTGTACTGTCCACGGCGAAACGTGGCGTCGTTCCGTCGCCAATCTTTACGATCGACAGTCGACTTCCGCGCGGTTTTCCGTGGCCCTTGCCTGGCTTCACGCAACACATACTCGCCAGCTGATCGTAACGGTGAAGGTTTACCGTGCAAATGTGGCAGCACGAAACGTTCATACATTTCGGTTACATTACCGTAGACATCATCGGATGTGTTGACGGGAAATACGAGCATAACTCAGCCGACGCTACCTGCCAGGATTTCGCGAAAATCCCCCTTTGCTCTCCTCTCTCATTCACTCCCCCCTTTCTCTCTCTCTCTCTCTCTCTCTCTCTCTCTCTTCCTCTATATCTGGCTTTCTCCTGTCTCGCACAGTTTCCACCATCGTCTCGTCCTCTCGCTACACACTTCTCTCTCATCTCCCCCTCCCTCTCTATCTCTCTCTAACGTTACTCTGAGTGATGACGTCATTTCCTACCGAGTATTATACATCTCGCAGCGTATTTCCGGCGGCCGATTAAGATTCGCCCGACATTTGGCGGGAGAATGAGATTTTCCGAGGATCCGACGACCGCGTCGCGAATAGACAGTTCAACGGAACTTAAGCCTGAGCGATAACGAATGGTGCGTTATCAATTTTCAAGTGGGAAACAGGAATAGCAAAAAAGTGTCGGCCTCGTGTCTGGCCATCTTACAGAAATATCACTTTCATGTCACGCCGCGATTACAATTTTTCTGCGAAGAGAAAAATGTACAAGTTAGGAAAAATATACAAATCCCACAAGTTTCACAGATTTTTAACGAAGGTAGTATGTGTACCCCTTTTCGTTCTTTCCGATGGATATAGAACAGTTCCCGCGAATCTAAGAGATGATTTTCGCAGAAGTACAGGAAAGATCGTTGCCGGCTTTGGCCACTTTTTTTGGTACTTGTTTACACTGTGCAAATTTAAAATTTTTAATTCTAAAATTTCAAATTTCAATCGACCTCAGCTGGCCACATTTATTAAATACACTTTCGCAACGTTTCGACCGTTGGTTAGGTCCTTATCAAGTGGGATCTGAGAGTGTTTTACATATAAATTACGTAAGAAGTATATAGGCATTGTACAGTATCACAGAATAATTGTAGGCCTACTTTGTTACAGAGCACACATTTTCAATTCTATTGTAATATTTTCATTTTATTATGATGTTTATATACTACAGATATTAAAAATGTTGAGGTAAATTTGCACAGTATAGACGAAAAAGTGAGCAAAGCCACCCGAGTTTGCGGTATCTTGATTTAATATGACATAAATATGCAATTAAACATTTTTCGCGTATTGAAAGTACGACGCGAGCAAAAAGTTCGGTCTACAGGTCATCCATGCAGCCTCGTCACTGATTTCTTTCTCTCTCTCTCTCTCTCTACCTCTCCCACCCGCCTACCCTTTGTCACCCTTTTCCGCCATAGGTCAGGAACTTATCAGCATGTAATTAACGACGTAGCAAAGTCGTGTCGTTGCCGGGCAAAAAGGTACTCGCGCGGATACAATCCCGTAAATTTCCGGGCCGGCGCGGCCCTGCCCCCTGTCCAATGGTCAGCAAGAAAACCCGTTGTTCGGTGTTTTGCGCACGGTGCGCGACGCGACGTGTTTCCCCGGAATCAATTGTTGTTTCGGGGTTTGTTTGCGGCCGAACTACGCCGCGGCCTCGCAATGAGACAAGCCGGAAATATTACCGTTGCACCGCGAGAAATTATGCGATCAACGTGGGCTGTAACGCAGCGTCGAGCACGGTTCAGCCACGGGATGGCAGCGAGTTTTACTCGATAATCTACTCCCCCGGCGATTGATATCGATCACTCCCCGATGTAGCGGCCGCAATCATTACGCGCGATTACTAACTTAATTTGCGTTGTGAAAATGTTGAAAGTCCGCTCGCAGCATTTCACGACCGCGGTTTAGCGAAATTAACGACGTGCTACTCGCGTTGCGCTATACGAAGAATGTACGGTGCCAGCCGCACAAGAAATCGGACACGTTAATTCGACACTGTTTCGTGGGGATTATTTCAACTCGCGTCAATAAAGAGCCATTTAGGCCCGGCTTCGCCAAACGTCGCTTAACTTCAAGCTTAGTTCAATTCGGTCTTTGCCTCTTTCCACCTGTTACTTTAGAAAGAGACAAACATGAATTAAACTAAAATTAAAGTTAAGCGACGTCTGGTGAAACCGGGCCTTAGTCGTTAATTCTTCTTTTTATCATTGTTTTTCTCTACGAATCATCCATGTTTACGCCCAATCTGAATACTAAATTAAAAATAATTTTAGATTCGTCTATGACGTTCGAAATGCCACTTGGTCTGATAAAAGTTACTGCGATATTGCCCTCTTATACGGTCTGAATGGAAATCCCACGGGGTATCTTCCAAAGAGCAAAGCCTCTGGACCGCAAGATCCGGATTTCGAAGCAGGATAACTTTCTCCCCGGCAGAAGGGAAATGTTATAGAGAAGTCAAAGGTCGTGGGACAGATTCTTCTTCAGAAACCGGTCCAAGACGGATACGAGAAAATGTCGTTCCATATAATAACGCACGCTACGTTAGTTTTATCGATTTCCGTGAGAAGTTATTAAAAATCTCGTCCGTGCTGTAATAACAATTTCTAAATATTGTGTCTTAAAAAAACAAGGAATTATTTTTCCGGATACTATAAGTTTACACAAGCATCGCTTGTTACATACACTTACATAAATTCGAAGGAATAATTCATAAACTAACGGTGTCCCATAATGGAACTTGCGTCAACCGTTGGAAAGAAAATTTGAATATCGGGAAATTGTGTTATCGAATAGAATTGAATTCGATAATAATAAGAGTAACGCGAGTACATCCGTAAGGAAATATCATTAAGAAACGGTTAATTGTTCACATATTCGCAGATATTAAAAGTTCCTTATCGCGCGAGATGGTATCGAATTATAGCACACGGCAGGATGTACTCGTTAATCGTGTTTTCACCCCTTCACATCATCCTTCGTCTCCAGTCAGCGCGATAGTAACGCACCGCGAGTCTCGGTAGAATCCAATTAATGCCGACGTCTCTCCGCGTGTCTTTCACCATTTTGAATTTTAAGCGACATAATACGCCGACTGACACGGCCTGTCAGCCTCTCAAACTACCTATCGCGCCTTTACTCTGGGAAAAAAAAACAGCAACCCATTTTGGGGCCCAGTAATCGAATTATCTGGATTGTTCGTAACGCTAATCTGTTACGAATCTTACCCCGCGTAACTAAAAGTCGCAATTAGCTATTCTAGCTATATCCAAGATTTTTAAGTAATACTAATCAATTCTCTCAATTAGTTCAGTCGATATTCAGTAACGCAAAGATAATTTTTACTTAAGAGGCACTAACCGAAATGTTAAGTTGCTGAACTGCAAAAAAAGGTCAAAAATTTTCCCAGAGTAGAGTTACGAACAATCCAAATAATTCGATTACTAATTGTGGGCCCTAAAAGCTGCCTTTTTTTCCCCAGAGTACATGGAGCGAAATCGGATATCGTTCCAAACACGAATGTAACAAGGAGAATTTTTGTAAAATTACACTAATCGGACAGAAAAACACGTTATTTCGCACGACACGGGGGCGGTTTTGGAATATCGTTTTTATATTAAAAACAACAAATCCGATAAATGCCCGGAGCGAAACGTCTATGAGCTTTCATGTTAGCATTAAGCATTACCATTCACGGTACACGAGGTTTGATATGACGAGGTTTGATATGACGCGTTTACCGCGGTCAAGGTACTATTAACGAAAAATTTCTCCGGAAATCGCGCCTCTAACGTTAATGGCTGCTCAATGCCGGATTTCGTTGACACATACGCGAGGTATGTATCTTCGATGTAAAGTGAAGGATTAGAGATAAAAGGATTGGAATTAAATAGTCATGTTTACGTTGTTAAACGTGCGGTGAGAACGCGGGACGGGGAGTATATTGTGCGAAAAGTGTTCGGTCAGGAATTCAGAAGATAAACTGGAATTTCTGGCTTGCAGATGTAAGCTCGTATTTAGCGCTCCGCGCACCGCCGAGGAACAACGTGCGATAGTTTAATTCGAACTTCGTACGAGACTCCCGTATATGTCACAGCAATAACGCGGAAAACAACGGACCAATCTAAAACGATTGTCTAAAAGTTCGCTTTAAACTCGCTATTAAACTTGCCTAGGAACTGTTAATTAATTCGAGACTACCGTCATTGCAGCTGCAATCGTTTCAAGGCCGTGTCTATCGTTAGATAGACGCGCGCTTATAAAAGAAAGCGTAGGACGTGTTAAAAAAAAAAACTGTCTGTGGCCGAGGGTGAGACTGGAGACAGGCGTTGAAAAAAAACCGCATAAAAAATTATATAAAAAGCAGTTGCCATTATAGAACGCGGGATAATAATAAAGCGACTAATATTAACTTACATATCATATAAAAATACGGCAGACGTGCTGCGAATAAAATGTTGGCGTCAAAAATAGAAAGATTATGTATTATTCCGTTTCCTTTTCCAGCGTTAAGACGCAGACCGGTCGGAAAAGACAGCGAGATCTGTATAAGCAAATGGAACATTGTTTTTTCCTATTTATGGCCACTTCAACTTTAATAGTAGAACGAGGGATCGGCAGAGTTTATAAAATTCAAAGCATTTCGACGCTGTTCCTTGCAAGTCACAAACCTATTTATGAGCAATTTAAGACGCGACTCGTCGTTCCGCGTAATAACTCCATACGACAGAACAACGAACAATACCGCGATTCCTTACCTAATCCTGAAACAATCCCTCAGCCGAATGGCGTCGGCGATTCCGTAGGGGGGAGTAAGGGGATGCACGATTCTCGAGGGCGAGAAGAGAAGCCCCTTTAGCCGGTCGGATGTGGCGACGGCCGAATGGAGGGAGGGAGCGAAAGCGGGTGGAAGGTGGAGAAACAGGAAGAGGCGAAGGTGGAGGAGGCGGAGGCGGAGGAGAAGAGGAGAAGAGAGAAAGAGAGAGGGAGAGGGAAAGAGAGAGAGGGCGGTCACTTGGCGATTAAGAACACGTACTAACCCTGCCTGGTTTTCCACCTCTGCAGCCTAGGATCAATACAACTTAGTTTCCCGTCTCAACCCTCGCCACCTCCTCCCGCCGCTCTTCTCACCCCCTAGCTACCCCTTTGCGCCACTACCGCCGCCGCCTCCGCCGCCGCCGCCG
>NW_011967231.1:1340898-1356535 GCF_000949405.1 Vollenhovia emeryi | reverse complement strand
GCCGCCGCCGCTGCCGCCGCCGCCGCCACCACCGGGTGATGTTCTTATGTCGCGAACCAGCACGGCGAAGCTGCGCTTCTTACGAAGCCGCGGTTCTGCAAAACCGACCTTTGAATCTGGCGGATGCAACGGGTGGCCAAAGATAAAGGGATTTAAATGCGGCGGGGAACGCCAACCAGCGCGCTGGGAGCCACGGAGTCGTCGCCGCGACACGACGTGCTCGCACAAAGTGATTTAAGAACGTTTCAGCCCCGGTTTTTATGCACCTACGTGCAACGCGCCGCAGACGTGCAGCGTGGTAATTAATAGCCGGCCACTTTACAGAAACGGAACACGTTACGCTCATAAAAGAATAATCGACCACTTGTTACCGCAATAAACTACTTAAATAATCATTGTTATAAAAGATTGCACGCCTCGTTTTATAAAACCAATCGGCAATGTTGCAAATAAGCACAACAAGTGTCGTAATATAATGCACGTTTCGCTTTTATGTTAAAATATTGTTTTAAAGGAGAGAGATATGAATTGTATGAATAAAATAAAATAGAACTGAGAAGAAAGTTCTACATTCGACAACAGGTAAAAATAGAGGAACTCAATTTTCAGGACGTGCAAAACAAACGTAGGTACCTCAGTTCTAAATTTTCATGGCTGCAGTAGATTAAAAAAACATTCTCTATGCATCCTTCCACGTGAGGCTCAATTTTTCTACTATACTTCAATGTAATTTAACAGTATTAACATTAATGAAAATATACGTAGAATTTCCATTAGAAGCGTGAAAGTTGAGTAACCTAGCGGACGCGAGAAGAACTTGCGAGGTGCGAAATCAACCGGGAAGCTATGAAGTAGCATGAGTAATGGAACGCTGCGTGCAATCACGCGGATGGGCAGCCGCTCAGGTGCCTCGGCCGGTTTATTTATTTATACGCGATCCACCCAGTATAGGACGCGGCGCGAGGAAGTGTGAGGTTCCGTAGGTGTGGAAGTCTTCTTACGATCGATAGAGGTTAGTCGCGCCCAGTTCCGCGGATGAAAGCACCCACCCCCCTTTTCTAGGCGCTGTGCTAGATGGTCGGTAGTCAGCTCCGGTTGCCTTCCCCGAGGTGGAAAGTCGCCCGTCTGATTCTCATTGTCGCTTTCTTCATCTTCTTACCCACCACCCGGTCTCTCGCCGAGCTCGAAGCTGAAAACTCGACCGACACACGTTCGCTTACTTTCTTGCTTTTTAACACAACAGAGAGACATATCCGTGTGATCCTTCCATCTGCACATTTTCCCATACTTGCCATCGTCATCTTTTGTCCATCCTTCAATTCATTTATCCGCTTTCTTTTACACATCTTTGTTATCTTAGAGACGAGCTCTCTTCATTTTCTCGTATTATTTAGGTTCTTCTTACCTTCAAGTTTCTCGTTAACGTATCACCTTACGCACCTCTCGTCCATGTCTCCCCTCCGTTCTGTAAATTTCATTATTTATTTCCCTCGCCGTGTCTTTGTCATTTCAGACGGTTTTGCGCTTATATCATCTAAGATATTCATTCTCTGGCCGATTACACCCCTCGTTGTGCGCCGCTTCGTTTACTTTGGCTTCTCATTACGCCGGGTCTTCGTCTTCGTCCTTCGTTTGCGCTTCCCCCCTTCAACCGATTGTCCTCGCCACGTTCCCGCTCGTTCCGCCGCATCTATTTCGCGCTGTTGTTGAGACCAGTCTCTTCGTTCTTCACTCGCGCTCTCCTCACAGTCTGTCTTAGTCGCCCCCGCTCTCCCGCCCTTCGCTCTTTCGTGCCTTTCGTCTAGCCGCCCCTTCCTCCCCGTGACCGGGGGGTGGCGGACGATCAGCGCGCATGCGTCCATCCTGATGCAGTTTCCGCGAAACCACCGCGATGTACACGCGATGCCTGCGGTAGGATCTCACGAGACGCGACGTCTCCAGGCGAAGATACGCCACGACCTACCGAACGTCACCGGGGACGAGAGCTAATTTTCTAAATTGCTCCGTTTTCATCCTCTGCAAAATTTAAACCGCATGCCGGAATGAGGTTTCACCTACTTTCAAGATTTTACACTTGCCCACATGTTTAGCGGAACGACGGCAATCGGCCTACTTTGTTCCCATTATCTCTATTTGTTATAAGTAAGGAATATTAGTACCTGTTTATACACGTCGCTCCAGTAATTTTTCTCAACGCGACGGAAAATACGCGAAATAAAAAGTGAAGCGAGCAACACAAGGTTCTTTCGATGCACATATTAAGATCACGCGTTGCACCATCGCTAACAGCTACAATGACTTACCAAACTGCGCGAGTAATTAGTTTGTTTTTTAATATTTTTGTATCCTTCCATTTTGTTTACCGCGATATAAAAATCGTGCATCTCATTATTGCGCCGTTCTCATTCCACGAACACGGAAGAACAAAATACTTGGCGGACAGTAAATTAGCTATTGTGCATAGAAATCAGCGATTCCGCGCGTATGAATACGTCGGAAATTATGAGATAACTTTGGTCCACGTTTGATACTTGCGACGTTATAATAAATATAAAGTTTGTCGAACGAATGTATCGTACATTGACATAAGCTCGCAGCTGATTGTACATTCATGAATTAATAATTCGTGTAACTGTATTTTTAATTTTTACGGGGTATTATGTAAATCAAATGTTGAAATTTATCACATCGTATTTTGCCAGCGATAAATACGTATTCACGCTATAAAGATACGTAAGAGAGACTACTCCAACGTGGCAAAGTTATCCGGAATGAGTTTGTACTACACGAATGGAATAAAACGATATGTAGATTCAAACCCACCAACGATGTTTCGAAAAGTTGCGTGGCGAACGTACGAAAGAGGATAACGAGTACTTCAAACTTTACATGTCCGATCCTAAAACCGATGTACCAAATTTCTAACACACTCATCCACGATATTATTCTGCTTTACCACGCATGTATAATGCTTTCTAGGCATCAAAACGGCCAACTGACATTAATAACGTGATAAAAATGATATCGCAAATAGATACCTTTTCGTTTCTTCCAAGGAAAAATGGTGGTCAACATAAATCAAATTAGAGTTGGACAAATAACTTGAGAATGTATCCCGACTGATTTCATACACCGAGAAAAAAGTTTCACTGAAGTCAAACTAATTTTCTTTGAATTTTGACCTTATTAAACTTTTTATTTAACTTCAAAGAAATGATTCCTTTAATCAAAATTTTATTTGATTGAGACTGGGATCTGAAAGAACTCGTTTCATCCATTTCTTCAAATCTAGCAAATGTTTCGGTAGAAGGAAATAAAAATTTAGTAGATTCAATGAAACATGATTTCAACGTTTCTCATTTGTTTAACCTAAATAAATCTTTTTTTCTGGGTGTGGGAACCGGCTGGCTACTTTCTAAAATAAAGCCGCCAAGATGACTTCCTTGGAAGCCGAGCGATCCCGGCGTGCGCGCACACCAACGCGCTCGCTATTGTCATCCGGGCATTTCGCCGAAGCTAGACGCTAAGTCGGCCATTTTAAGCGAGTCCCTCGATAGCTTTTCCTGGGGTACCTGGTGCCACCCCTCGGATGAGCTTCAGCCGGCAGCGTGGCAAGCCAACCCGGCAAAAGCGATTAATTACTTTGAGCAATTTGCTCACCAACTCCACTCAGCTCGTAGACCGACACTATTCTCATTTCTCTGTCCGGGCAGCTACCACCACCCTCCGTGTCCCGTCTACCCCGCGTCACCGTGTATATATGTGGTCCGTGCACCAACACGCGCGCGTCAACGCGTGCACGCACGCACACAAAAACGCCGCGCTCCGATTGTGTCGGTGCACATGGAACGGTGCACCCACACCCATGCCCACGTGTACACACATGGACGCATACGTGCACGCGCAAGGAGAAAACACACGCGCGAGCATACACAGACACGCCGCGGCGGCCATGTGTGTTACTGGTCATTCAACGAAGGTACAGAGTGACTTCCTGTAAAGCTATGTACATCCAACCGGGCATTCTCGTTCGAGTTGTCGAAGGGTAGAGCCGCCGTAGTCAACATCCACCGAACGCTATTTTCCGCCCGAGTACCGGCTGACGCGTTACCGTCGGATCGATCATACCGCTCGCACCCCGCCCGCCGCCTCGCGATCGCAGACCGGCAAGAAAAAGAAGGTCGCGTGCTTTCTCACCGCAGCGTCACGCTGCTTATCCGAGCACGTAGGCAGATACATTCGCGTGTAAAAGTAGGGGATCCGCTTCTTCCCGCAAGTCGTGGGAGCGTTGAGAAACGTTAGAGGTGACAAATCGGAAGTAATAGAAAGTCGTGCGTAATAATCGCCAAGATTTAGAATCACGATTCCACGGGGGATGAAACGGCGGCACTAGACAATACTTGCCGAGTTTTCTCGTGTAAAACTCATAAATTATGTCATCCTTGATTCAGGATTCCTTTTCACAATTTTAGTCCCTTACGAACCAAACATTTCAAGATTCAAAATACGTATTGTACGCTACACATAAAAGGTTTGTTTTCTATTGCTGCACTACTCAACTAGTGCAGTAAGCTAGAATGAGAAAAAATATACTTGTCACTCTAATGTCTTGCACCAGTTCACCAGTGTAGCAACAGAAAACAAGCCTAATACGTATATCAGAACATATGTACACACTTAGAAAAATCTCTATCGAATAAACCGATTAAATAGCGTTTCCGACGGTTAATTTTTCCGATTACGTTTTCCGATTAAATTGTGGTTACATCCGATGAAATGCAGTTACCGATGAAATTTGACTGAAAAACCGATCACATCTTCCATCGGATATATCCATTTGTTATTATGTATTACATTGGATTATCCAATCGTATTTAATCGGACATTTTTCTCAGTGCAGTGATGGACAGAATGGTTGCAACACCTTTTTCAGGGACGCGCATTTCAACTCAGGTTTACGTTCCAAAACATTGTTTCTCAGGAAAACTTTACTCGAGATCGTTCGGAAACGCTCAAAATGATTTCGGAATAACCATCGACTAAATTTTCCTCGGAGAAAATGCATTAAAAAATGAAAAGTCGCAACCATTCTGTCCATCACTGTACGTACACACGCGATGTACAAACAGGGTTCTAAGTAAAATTCGATATCGAGATCTGATGCGAATTATATATCGCCCAAAGTGGAATTAATTCGATAAAACCTACGACAAAAGAAAAAAGGATGTAACGCATCCGCACACACCGGAATGTCTCTACAAGATCCAAATGCGGGGGGTGCGGCTCCCACGTGGGGTGGTGGGAAACTTGCTGCACGCGCGACTGAGACGAAATTATCGAGAGGCGTTCGGCTATGCCGCCGTATTACGGAATATTACGAATAGCGCGCTCTGACGCGCCGGTATAATTACGTTTTTATGCTAATGCGATTCTGCCGCTCCATAATAAAGGATTACCGTGCAGGCAGTTATTAACCAAAATTTGGTGTAAGCTGACGTAGATAATGTGCTAGCAATAATCGGCGTAGCGCGCACGCATCGGTTCCTCGAGAATCATCGTTTTGTAATCGATGACCGACTTACTTCCTTACACCTGTGCTCCTCTGTCGCGCATTCCACGTTAAACCTTGTTGTCAAAGTACACGTTGGATGTTGCAATTTTTACAGAAGATCCGTAACGCGAGACAAATCTACTACACGACGGGTTAGTTGTGATATTTTGCCCAAAAAAATTCCATTTTACTTTATTTGCAAATTCCCTAAAGAATCGTCGCGCGCGCGCGCGTCGATGGAATCACTCGGGGAAACAATTGCCGAACAAAGCTAATGGCTCTCTAAGCACGCCCGTGATATCCGCGACGCGGAAACATCGCGCGTTGACAGACGCCCGATACAAAAGATCCGAGTTTCGGGATCCGCGGCGATATTACCGTAATGAGATTAATTAATAGAACAGTGCCGGGAGTTAATTTGGATGCGTGCGTGTGAGAGCGACCACCAGGGTTACTCACATCTGGGGGCGCGCCGTCGGTGCCTCTTACAGGACGCTTCAAAATGAGCTTACAAACAACTAATGCCACGATTTCCTATGTATTAGGTAGGACCGGTAATACCCGACTAATTATCCGGAAACGGACATCGTACGCGTGCTCGTGAGTGAAAATCGTATTACCGCGCGAAGGGGCTCCCCGAAGCTCGCCACCGTTGAAACATCGTAATCGTGCAAGCGCGAAGAACGCCAAGTCTAAACGAAGAGACTCGTGGACGTTACTTTTTCGGCACACGACAGACGTACCGCATACGGGGAGAGCCAACCTCTTGTTTACGGATAAATGTCTTACTTCCCCTACTTCGCCAGTGGCCGCGGCCATCTTGTTACCCCGCCTTTCCTTTCGAATCCCCCCTGTATTCCCCCTGCGAACGTTAGACTGCCACCACCACCATCGCTACCACCGCGTAACCCTCGCAGTCCCTCGTCTTACCCTCTCTGGAAAATGTGGCTCCCCACACCATTCGCCCCACCCTCTTTATACGCTATTCTGACTTACCCCCTCCAGCAGAAGGAAACATGGAAAGACGCCAAAGTAGCTTGGAAAATTTCTCACATCTCTCCGGAGCCCGAAAGAAATATCTTAATTACATTACCTTTGTGCGCGCACCCGCTGGATTATACATTTCTTACGTTATGCAAATTATTTAAAGCTGCGACATGCATGTAAAGTTTTTATTCAGAGGGCAAATGAGCCATTACGTTGCAACATTTGTTTCACGAGTGTCACACTCGTTCGGCATTAATCACGTCTTGTAAAACAGACTTTAAATCGTACGTCTGCAATTGAATTATCGCGAATCGATAGAAACAATAAAATCTAGATGAAATCATTTAACTCCTCGTAACCGATCGCCACACGCCGGCGCCGCGGCGGTTCAGCAGTAGAAAAGAATTACGCTTAATCCGCCGACCGCAGCGCAATCGTCTTTATCTACCGCGTCCTCATAAAAAATATGCGGAAAAGACGTATTACATTATCCATTAATATATACAACTAAAAAAATTATTAAATCTGCTTTTTTCTGCTAAGTACTAATTATTGCATTTTGCATATTTTCTGTTTTTCGCGGAGGAGGAAATTATAAAAGATAATTATATTAATAAAATTGAGCGCAGCCTTATTGCCGTATACCACTCGTAACAATTACCCCCGCCTCGATTGTCTTTCGAGAATTTCGTAGGAAAATTTTTAAGTTCGTTTGCAATTACACTACAATTACATCGTAAGTGTCTGATTTAATTATATGGGCTTTGGTAACGCTTGGTTTTACACGAAGAACCGTTGCAAATAGTTTCTCAGCTAACCCACATCAAGCACATATTTGCATTTATTTGCGAGTGTAAGCATCTCGTTTAAGTATGTGAAGGAAGAGTGGTAGAAAGACAGAGAATGCGAGAGAGAAATGGTGGTGGCTGCAGGACACGGAGTCAGATTGGAAGTATTAGACGGATCCTTAATCGGGGAAACCCAATCCTGTCAGAGGAATGGAATGTCGTCATTCCCCCGTCGCGGCCCTTTCACTCCCGAAGGTACGCGGTATTTCGCCAATAAAGATAAGAATCGTCGATTACGGCGGATTGTCGCGCCCTTCTTCCACACTTTTTCTCTCCTTTCTCCTCTCCCGCCCTTTCGCTTTCGTTTGGTTTCACAAACGTATTCTGCAAATGGCTATGAAATTCCAAAAATCATTGTCGCGTATCTACAGTATCGCTGTCTTCTTCCTGATCAAACACGCTAGTCTCGCAATTAACATGTCTCTGATCGTTGTGCGGGAGTTCTTTGTACATGTAATAACATAGTTTGCGAACATTTCGACGTCCGACAGCGCCACGTGCTATTTACATTAATTTAATTTGGAACTTGATTATCAGGGGATAGATTTTTAATTTTGAAATGTGAACATTAAGACGCGCAAAAATGATCGTTGCTTAAACAGTCGCTAATAAAAATATAACTAAATTTTTAAATACAATCCGTGTATAATCACACCTGACATCGATCAAGAGTAAGAAAGAAATCGAAAGGAATTTATTATTTCGACCGGCGGGATTAGAAGCTACGAAAGTTCGGCGCAAGTTACTCGTCGAATTGACGCGTTTAATCGATATCGAGCACCACCCGACCTCACTCCGGGCAACTGGCATCGGTACAGAAAATCGAACCGTGGGATGGGACGATACGGGATGCGACTCAGGCCGCGGAAGGACGCGCAAGGATGTGTAAGGACGCGTTACTGCAGGTGAAGGAGAAGTAGGTAGAACGTGGTATTCTGGAGCCAACGACGATCAATACCCAACAGCCCGGCACGTACGAGTCTGTATAACTATACCAGTGTATTCGGTGTACACCGTAAGGGGGTAGTTGGTAGAAATAGGGGTGGAAACATCCCCAAGGAGCCGATAGTAGCCCATAGCGCTGCCAACCCACCCCATAGTTCTGGCCAATGGATGCCCACTGCGATCTCTAGGTCTGTGCTACGAATGAGGAGTTCTCTCTCTCTCTCTCCCTCTCTCTCTCTTTGCTCCTTCTATGTCTTCTCTCTCCTCTCGCTGCAGGTATATAAGTATATACGTAGATATATATGTATATATGTACATATGTATATGTACATATCTATCTATATTACAACTCCCCGGGCTTTCTCGCCGCCTCTGTCTTCCTTCCTCTCTTTCTCTCTCTCCTGCATCTCGAGTGTCTCTTAACATTTAAATGCACCTATTCGTTTCCTCGATGGGAGGCAAAGGAGCCCTTTTATAATGCACGAAGATACACTCCGTTTCGCTCTCGACTGAGCACGGGCTCCGTGCTCCTTGCCGGCGAGTCGCGCAATCATTTATGTCTTTGACGCGCGCACGTTACGAATCTTACCGGCACCATTAAAGCAACGTAAATAATTGCTATTATCATATTTCGAGGATTAAATGTCTCGCTTAGTTTCTACAACGTTAATTTTCCGTGTCGGTCTAATAATAATCCTATCACATTGAAATGTATCGTGTTTCCCCCTTACAAATGTAATATAGTAATGATAAAATGGAGTGAAAGAGAACTTACGGGGCGGGAAAATTATTATAGAGAGTAGGCGAAGAGGGTAAGAGCTCTGTCATTCGAAAGGTTCGAGTCTTCTTTCTAAATATAACTATCGGAGCTCGCCCCCTTATGAATAAAAGGCACTGCACGACTTCTTCACGTTGCGTGCGTGCGTGCGTGCGTGCATACGGGCGCGCGTACATGCGTGCGTGAAGTCACGTAGGAAGATCTTTCGACCCCGACCTCCGACTTCCATCACCCGCATCCTACCTTTGACTTTATTACCAGAGGCCGCGAATGAATGGAAGGAGTTATGATAAAGCGCGTTAAAAGAGGGTGGTGGGCCACTCCTGAGGGCGCGGAAGGGTGCGAGGTTGTCTAGCGTCGGGGCGCATTGCACGGGCACGGGAGGAGGGGTGCGGTGATGGCCGGAGAAGGGTTTCATTCATGAACGTGTTTTATTGTTTCAGGCACAACGCGACTGCAGAACAGAGGAGGCCGGATAATAGCGACCGGGAGGAACCGGAAAGCATAAACCCACGCAAAAGTGGTGGCCACTTCAAGCGTTTTCTGCGGCGGTCGCGACCCTCCCGAAAATTATCCAGAACGACCTCGCCTGCCGCCGCAGCCTTACCGCCGAAGAAATAACCTGGCTCAAGCGGGGAAAAAAATGTTTTCGCAACAATGAGATGTGGGGACGCCGCAAAAGTACACTTTCGCTAGGAAACCGTGAAAATGGACTCGCAAGATTAAATTGTCTGCCTCTTTGCGGAAATGAATAAACGTGCATCTTTCGATAATATTTATCAGTTGACTGAGGCAGCGCGTCACAATGAACTGAATGAAATTTAACTCGAGAACCGAAGAGGAATAAATAAATTACAAAAGAAGAAATATCTATCACAGATCAGGAATATGTAAACTGATTCACTTCGCATCTTTTGAAGAATACTTAATAGTAAAAAGGCTTTCCAGTTATTTTCGATCTACGATAAAAATTTGATTTGGATTTCATACATATGAAATTTAACTGTCTTTGAAGACACACATGAAAACATATCAATGTAGAGAAATGAAACATATTTCTATAAACATTTGATCATACTTTTGAACGTTATTAAATTTAAGAGAAAGTCTCAGCTAATCATGAAGAAATTGCGAAAATATATATTGCTGCACAATAAGAAATACCGTTTTCACAAGACAGACATAGCTCACTGGAAACTTTGAAACTTTTTTCCGACAAAAAAGATTTTAATTCCCATGTTTTTCGACATGTAATAACTGTAGTAGCACGACAAAAATACTTTCAGTTTAGTACTTTAATTATATTATTCGAACATGTTCAGCAAGGGGAAAAATTTTTACTGGCGGAGAAACTTTTAACTTAATTTCCTTACCAGCTTTTATCTCTCTTGCAGTGGAAAACTTTAATGAGAGCGCAACGAGAATATGCACTAAAAGAAACTTTCATTATCTTAAAATAATCGCATATGCATATCACGTAAAAAAAAGCCCCTCACACTGCAGTGCTTCGAGTTATTTTGAAGTTTTCAATTCTTATTCTCATTGGCCATTTGCTCGCATTATTAATTTACTTACAAGCATCGCTTCTCAAAATAGATTCTCCAAAAGCTACAAAACCTTTTCCCCGTGTTTTTATATTAAACTTTACTATTTGCATTCAGCGCAAGTATTCTATAATTACAATTGCGATTACAGCCGACTAAAATTAGCCGACTAAAATTAATTAAAATTTATGAAGAGAATGACGAACGGAACAGTTATTGAAAACTAATTCTCTATCGACGCAATGATAATGGCTCGCGCGACTACGTGTTAAAATGATAAAAACACATGAGAACCATTTTCCGAGTTTGTAGCACGCCATCGAACAAGTTATGGTCCTACAACCTAAAGCACTGCCACGCCCCTATGCAACGACCTTAACTTCCGGCACTACATGAATTCTTTAAATCCCTTGTTGCTCTCACCTTTCCCCAGCCCTCCGCGTCCTGGGTTGACCAAAGCTCAAACCCGTTCAGTGGACAGAACTTTTTCCGTTTCGAAACCTCGGCCCATGTGTACAGTCAGTGGAGGAAAACGTATAAATCTGCCTAACAGAAAAACTTGGCCCTTGTATTTAAAGCGTTTGATTATTGCATGCAGATCTTTGGAAGTGCGGGCAAATTGGAAATTAGCTTTTATATTATATAATTTCATCAAGTTGTCAGAGCATACGAACGAAATTCAACATACGAGAGGCATATAATAAACCCCCACGTAATCCCCGAATTAAAATACATATATCACAAATTAATATTATCGCTTACATAGCAACTCAAATTATTCATTTCATCGTAAAATGACTGAAATCCCTCATGCGATGCAATTTAGTCGTCTATATCTATACACACGCTCGCTTGTTTTAACTCCAGTTAATCTAAGGAAAGTTTTGAAAACATACAAAATGCAGTTGCCAAAGAACGAAATAAATCGAACTCGAAGGAAATCAGCTTCGAAATACTAAAAGTCTCGGTAGCCCATTTTCTCTCAGAAATCTTAATTAAATCGTCCTTTAAATTTAATTGCCTTATCCGTTTTAACGCTGGAACCTGCGTTCCAATACAACTCGCAAGATGCACACACGCTTTGGGACTCGAGCTAAAAGAAAAATGGCTAAAACGATCCATATCCTGAAAACGGGCAGATGAAAAATAACGTGGAAAGCACGAGCGACGCGTTAAAATATAAGCCAGACTCCTGTGTTAATCGCGTATCTCAAAATTCTCCCCGAATCAACATGCATATATTCAAATTAACGCGAGCCGCGTAAGTGAGCGCGCGAAGGACTCGGAGCCTTAATCTGTTTTAGCGGGGGCGTCAGTAAAAAACCGGCAGACGGCAGAGGGCAGAGGGCAGCGGGAGTTGCGCGTTTTTTCCAAGACGGGAGGAAGAAACGGCCTCGGGTTCCCAATTAGCGTTCTTACCCCGTCTCGACGGCCGCGGGGCAAATGCCGGGCTTCAGGCCGGCGACGGGATGCACGAGAGCGAGATAAACCGCGCGATAAAACGGTACACGCTCGCATCACACCTACCTTCGCGCCCGGCTGCCGTCCTTTCCTTCTTTTTTTTTTCTTTCCTTTTTGCTCATTCTAGCTTCACGCGCGCGTACACCACCGGAAGGGCGGTAAAGTAGAAACGGCGGAGAAACACGGCCAAGAAGAGTTCATATCTCGCGTCGCATCCCGCTGACTTAGGTGACTCTCGGAGATTTAACGTGTAAATAATACGGCGGACGGGAGTTCAAATATTTTACAAGCTTACACGCGTCGCGAGATATCCCGGTAGCGAAAACATCTCGCTCGTGAAAGAAACTTGATTAATATCATATGCAACATATACTTCTCAGCTGCTTTTTTTCTGCCAAATTTCGCTAGATACCTTGGAGTCTTACTGTACGCAAATTTTGTGAGTTACTTAAAATTGAATTGCCATAAAAATGTTAAGGTATCAATATTTCAACTGTAAATTATCAAAAACCAAAAACAAAAGCTAAAGACATTTTGGATGTACAAAAAGAGTTGATTCTCTATGCGACGTTTCAGACGTGTATTATTTTTATCAAATTCCAACAAAAGAGAATTCAAAAGTTACACATTAAAGGAGAGAACAAATTTACGTTTAACGTAGAATCTAAAATCAAAATTTCATATAAAATTTATATCGTAAATATGCACGTATCAATAACGTTCAGGTAAGGTCTGCTATTTAGCTAAAATTTCTGAGAATCCACAATAAAACGAAAGAAAAAAAATACAAATGCGAAAACAAAAATTCTGCCTAAATCTGTTTATCTACAGTAAATTTTAATATTGTTAAAGATATTCAAAGTAAAACCGCGGCGTTGGAAGACTTGCTTTCAAGATTGTTATTTATATCGAAATATTTTCACGACGCAATGATTAAACCGCTTTTTATTTCACCGCCAAATGTCGCATTTAACTCACTAATAAAAAATTCCGCCACTAGTATGCAAACGCGTAATTTGCATTTTCGCGGAAGGGCGAAAATTCGCGAAGACGAAGGGTTGAGAGTCACCGGACACGGGTAGCTCGCTATTTTCAGGCCTTTACGAGAAATTCACGCCGCCGGGGTGACGCGAAGGAATTGTCCCCGGTTTCGGTGTAACGCGCGAACGTAATACGGTCAAACACTTTCCACCTAGTTCTACCGGCGGCATCGTCTTTTTTCTCACCTTTTCTTTCACGCTGGCGACTATTAAACACGCGCGGCTGAGAAACGCACGACAGTCGGCGGCGCAGCGGCTACCGCGCGCGCGCGCGCGCGCGCGCTAATTATTTAATTATTTATTTACCGGCTTCATTTCACCGGATTATATTCGCGGCCGGAGCAAGTTTCATTCTTCATCGCGGCCTATTAGCATGACACACCACCACCTATGCTCCACCTTCGCGGCTCTTGCAGACGACTAATTGTTTACAAAGCGGCTCTCCATTACTCGGTGTTTACGTACTAATCAGCCCTTGCACATTTTAAACGAGTTTAATTTCGTTCCTTTTGACTTCGGGGACTGCGTTATTTACATCATGCAATGAAATTATTGCGTTTGAGAATTTTTGATCATTTGCTATCTGCCTTTGTTAATTGCGAATGTTATCAATTTTAAACAGTGTCTGCGGCTACGTATGCGAACGATATATTCGATAGTATTGCGGAAAATAATCATCAAGAGATTATAGGTTACAGATAATGTACTGACAAACACGTCGCAAAAAACATGAAATTATGATGAAAATTACACATAGAAGGTGATAAGGTTTTCGACCATATAAAGTCCGGACTTATTTCTTTGATGTAACTCTAGTACGGCGCAGTTTTATAAAATTGACGATGGTTAGAAATCGACATTCAAATAATTAATTTACACAATTACAATGTAGAAAGACATACACGGTGCTTGGATTTTGTTTCAGCGCGCATGAACAGATGAGAGTTGCTCGTAAGCTTTATAGATAATCGCGTATGCATGTATATTATTTTGAGAGTGTTGTTAATCAAGTTTTGAAACACGAATGAAATACAAATTTGTGTGGCGTATCGGCTTTTTAAAGCAAGATTTTTGTCTCCTATTTTCAACTAGTTAGATGAGTGACACATGCAACTCGATCAAATATTCTGTACAAAAAAAAATAAGCTTGTAGAAAATAGCACGAGTATTGCGTTATTAACAAATTAAAATAACCACTAGCAAACAATTATCATTTGTACGAGCTGATATTTCGACATGCGGTATTTTCGATTGATTATAATTTTCTCTAATAATAATACGGTACCTCTAATAATGTAAATTACTTGCACACATACCAGACTGATGCAACAAACATTTATTTATTTACGAATCGTAAATCCATTCTATTCGCGTGCATATATTTATCAAATCCGTATTTATCGAAACTGATGTCAATAGCATGGATCGTTATCGTCGAGACATGTTATGTCAATTGTCAATTATTTTTTTAATTTAATCTGTACCTCAAAGCCACCCTATCGTACGTGTCCGAAAAAATCAACTTGGCAATTTTACTTTATTGCATTGTAAAATGCTTAGTTTTAAGTCTAAATGACGTTTTCAATTTAACACACACGTATTCACGTTTATCATCTTAAAAAGACTTATAAAAAAAACTAAATGTTACAAATTCTCGCATACTTTATAATATACTTCCTACAGATATCTTTACTAAAAGAAACTTTCCATTTTTATGTTATCGACTATGTATAAAAAACTATACTTTTTATATTCATAAGATGGTGCACTTTTTCATGTATAATATTAAAAGGCGTTTTCAATTTTACACACACGTATCCATGTGTATCATCTTAAAAAGACTTATAAAAAAACTGATGGTTAAAAATTCTCGCATACTTTATTATATACTTCCTACAGATATCTTTACTAAAAGAAACTTTCCATTTTTATGTTATCGACTATGTATAAAAAAACTATACTTTTTATATTCATAAGATGATGCACTTTTTCATGTATAATATTAAAAGGCGTTTTCAATTTTACACACACGTTTCATGTGTATCATCTTAAAGACTTATAAAAGAAACTGATGGTTAAAAATTCTCGCATACTTTATAATATACTTCTTACAGATATATCTTTACTAAAAGAAACTTTCACTTTTTATATTATCGACTATGTATAAAAAACTATATTTTTTATAAATACAAGATGATGCACTTTTTCATGTATAATATTAAAAGGCGTTTTCAATTTTACACACACGTATTCATGTGAATCATCTTAAAGCTTATAAAAAAAACTGATGGTTAAAAATTCTCGCATACTTTATTATATACTTCCTACAGATATCTTTACTAAAAGAAACTTTCAATTCTTATATTCTCGACTGTGTATAAAAAACTATATTTTGTATAAGTACAAGATGATGCACTTTTTCATGTATAATATTAAAAGGCGTTTTCAATTTTACACACACGTATTCATGTGAATCATCTTAA
>NW_011967231.1:1219605-1340262 GCF_000949405.1 Vollenhovia emeryi | reverse complement strand
AGCTTATAAAAAAACTGATGGTTAAAAATTCTCGCATACTTTATTATATACTTCCTACAGATATCTTTACTAAAAGAAACTTTCAATTCTTATATTCTCGACTGTGTATAAAAAAACTATATTTTGTATAAATAAGATGCACTTTTTAATACATAATATTAAAAAGCAGACAACGAATATACGATAGCATGGCTCTGAGGTACATAACTTATTTTGTACGCGTCATTTGTTACATATTGCACGAGCAACGAATAAATGCATTGGTGTACTTTTTTAATCAAATAAACAAATTTCTATGTGGTCCGGGAAGAATGACGGCGAAATTTATCCCACAAAATCCGCATCCCATTCTTCGCCTTCCTTTCATTTCATTTAACGTTTAATAATCGCTACTAGTCCAGCAGCTGAAGTAACATCTGCTGGACCGGTCGGTCATCTCGATGTCCGGTCTCAAATTGTATCTCCGATATTCTTTTCTCGCGCAACGCGAACCGGTCGGCCGCTCTGGTCCATCACGATGCTGCGCGCACCACGAGTCGCAGACCAGTTCTTCCGTTACGGAAGCGAACGCGTTTGACCAGCTCTTAATTCCGGTAATGGGCAAGGACTGGTTTCGGAAAGTCGCATCTTCGCGAGGGATTCATCTCTCATCGGTCTTTGCGGTGAACCGTAGTTAGATCAGTAAGCACCGCGACGGGAGTAAGACGGGATTCGATTCGCACAGTGGCGAGTGAGAATTTTAACAATCATGTAAAATTTGCGACGTCGCATCTGATACACATAGAAAGTGCTACAGAAAACGCAAATCTTAGAAGCTCTTTTTCTTTTACGAGTTTAGAATCGGATTTTCAATCCTCTAACCCGTGCTTTTGAGATAGAATAAGTAGACGCGTGTGTCTTTACCGAACGACGAAGTATCTTGAAACGTATTAGTATATGAATTAAAAAGGAATGAAATCCTGCGAGGTACATTTAACGGATACGTGTAAGTTACCGACCAATTCTCAGACCTCGGAGAACAGAAACTTCCCCCCAAGTTGAGTAGATGGCTGTAGCAAAGCGCCAGAGCATCTACGATCAATAATTTAACCCTCCTTCTGCGTGCCGGAGCAATTCGCAAAATGGCTCCATACGCCATCTCTGAGTAAGTTGCCGGACAAGTTACGGGATTTGCTTTGTTTAATCAACAAATGCGTTTTCTTCCAAGAATTTCTGTCAAATTCGATTCTTCTCCATCGTAAAAGTATCAATGGGCTCATTTTAGTGTCATCTCGAGTGAAAAACACTTCGGTAATATTGTCGAAGATTAAGAACGTGTCAGTGTCAAGAACATGTTATAAAATTAATAAATTAACTAAGAAAATAATTTTGCACAATGAATAATTTGTTTTGTAACGCGACTAAACTCCTATCAGTCTTCTGCCAAGTTCGTACAAGTTTTATTAGGGGCGCAACGAGAGGGGCATGTTTTCTTCGCGGCCGTAATTTACTGAAAACGGCGTGGCACGGACATTGAGATTAATTCAGTTGAAGTCGGTCAATCTTAAGGCGACAGCTGCCGCTGAAGGAATCCATTAGTAGGCTTACGGTCGTCGTCGTCTTTCCTGGGGGTGACCAGCATCCACCTCCGACGAGGGGGAAGCATAACTCTGCTTTTGTTCGAGATAATAAGCCGCCATTGTTGAGATACGCGGATCCATCCAACGACCTTATTGTTCATCGACCCGCTTCGCCGAGAATACCCGCGATAAGAGTGAAATTCTCGAGATTCGTAGACCGGTCGTAACAAGGGCAGATCACCATTTTCTGTCAAGAACGCTTCAACCGAGTGTCTTCAAACCTGAGCTCTAAATTCTCTCTCTAACGCCGTTTAAAAAATTGTGTGACAAATTGCTAAATTGGTCTTGCAATCAAGCCCCTCTTCTCTGAATTTTGTATCAAAGCAAAGATTACGTAGTTTTCAATTTTTTCATTAAGCTTAAATTGAAAGTGTACATTGTTGATTAAATGTTAAAATTGAATTAATTACATCGGTCCAGTCATACTTAGTTCGGGCAACTTTGAGTGTAGCCAACAGTTACGGGATTGTCTGACTTTTTAGAATTATTAAAGTAAAACGAATTTACAAATTGTGACGATCCAATATCAGTACATGAAATTCTGTTGAAGAAAGTGATATTTACTTTTGTTGAATACTCTTGATATGAGCTAACTTTGACGTAGATAAATTAGATATACGTTTCTATATAACATAGATAAAATCTTTAACAATATTAATTTAATCTACAATCTTTATAAGTCGAAAGAATTAGTACAGCGATCAATTTTTTACGTGGAAATTTCTAATTCATTTTAGGACAATGCTAATGTCTGAAAAATTAAACTGTTTAATCTCAAATGTTTTCGGAGTAGCGACAAATGCTATTATAAAGCAAGTGTAATGTATTGTAAATGTTTAAACCTCTAACAACTGTTGTATTTAAAATGACACCGATTAAAAAAACTTGTAACGGCGAGAGAGAGAGAGAGAGAGAGAGAGAGAGAGAGAGAGAGAGAGAGAGAGAGAGAGAAATCCAATTTTCATTATTTCGTAAAAAGGAAGATGTAGTACGGCAATCAAAGTATTTTTCAAGTGAAAGACCTTCTTCGGGAATACGCGGAATACGCATAGCAATGATAATGCAAGTCGCACAAGGCGATGGAAATCCACAGCGAGCCATGGCTACGGAGTCGCCTTGGCTCGTGAAGCGGTACTGCACCCCTAGGAACAAAGTTATATCGGCTCCTGGTGCCGGGATCGGAGTCGTGGGGTGAGGCCCCGCTGCCCGTTCCCGAGGGAGCGGCGAAGTTCGGTGATTACCTAGGACTCTCGTAGGAGCCGGGAGTTTCGTACTTCGGCAGCGCACTGGCTTCGGGTACGTAACAGTCGAGCAAAGTAACTAAGGTTATTCGGGGGTGCGTGGACGGCGAGTGGCGAGGGGGGAGGGGGCGAGGGTGGCAAGAAGCTCGCGGAATATCGGAGCCGGGAGAGAGGAAGAGGCCGGAGGGATGCATCGCGCGATACGTCTGCATCGATGTATCCCTGGCCAAGTAATCGCACCCTCGGGAATACCGGAAGATCGTGATTGAACGGAATCTCCCATGCGACGCGCGTCTCGAGTCAGTGAGTTCTTACTTAGATAAGCACGCGTTGACCGAGCACCCAAGATGACGAGTGACGTCGGGCTTGAATTATTTCAATCCCGTCGGGTATTCGCGATTAGACAAAATCCGCAGCTTTAAGAGAGATTAAAACTTTCGACGCAAAATAAATTGGCTTTCACGTAAAAGAGATTCATACATAATGCGAGGGCTTATCAGTTTCAGTTATAATTCCAGTTCTATAGTATTTTTCTTTATCGTTAGAATTAAATTAGACCATTAATGTTTCTTATCGCGGTATCGCGGTATCCCCGATTCCATTTTTTCTCCTCTCATTAAACGTATAAATACAGAGAAGAGATTATACCTTTGCATCGTAAAGTTATAATCTGTCAAACACGCGAAAGTCTAAGAACGTAGAAATTCTCTTCATCAAACGGCTCCCTCGACCGCATGCAAAAAAGCGACTGGAATTGAAACTACGGTGACTTCAAAGGGTACGAAGTATCGTAAGGACGGGATCTCGTAATAACCATAATTCAATATGGCTAGTAAGATGGTAGGCATCCCGAAACGATCTAAGCGCGGACTTTCATAGAGGTCAGAAATGGGTTGTAGTTACCCTTCCTGCAGTGACCACCCTCGTCGATGTAGATACTATCTAAGAAGGGAATCCGGCGTCTACTATTGTTCTGTTACGAGAGATCTCGATGCTTCGGCACGACTGCACCTCGATATTCCTTAAAGTTCGCGGCCGAAACTTTATCTTTGACATGAACTTCTCACAATTGCTACAAGTACAAAACGGCTTCGAATCGGTACGCATTAGCACTCGATACATAAATTCGCTTCGATCGGTCTTGTTCAATAATTACATCCAAATAAAAGTCTCATTTCAAAATAAAAATTTCTTTGGCGCGAATATATTACAAAAAAGATGTTATTTTAACACAAATGTGTTTAATGAAATTCATTACGCGCTTTTGTATTCATATTTAAGTCTTGTGTATCTTGTAAAATACAGAAAACCGTCAATTTTATTCTCTGTAGGACAATAATTTTGTAAAAAGGTTATAGCTTTTGTACGCTATAAATATATTTAATAAATCATGTTAATTTTAATAATATTGTATAATAAATTCTTTGTTATCTTTTATTTGCTATTATCCTCTTATTATATCCATCACTTTTACATATCTTTCGTTATAATTTTTTTATTACGTTCATGTAATATTGTTTTTATATATTTAATCATATAAATTGCTTTCACGATTTTCTATTATTCGGCAATCTTACATAATCATAACTAACGAAGTAATCAGGCCGCGATTCAGACTCGCAGAATAATTTCATAGGTAACTATCGTTCGATTTTCCAATCTGTATCAAAAGCCTATTTTTCTTAAACAACGTGTTTTGCAATTTTTGTAAATCTGCGTTATTCACCGTAACTCTCGTCAGATAAAATTCAACCTCGTTTCCTAATGATACAACTACCCTCTTTACCTCCTTTATCCTCTTTCAAGCCACAACTACGATTTGATTTAATTCCCGATCCTGCAATGTTTGTTCATTACGCACCCTGTTCAAGATTACTCGAATTGTTATTAACAATGGCATTTTTATATCAATTTAACCTTTAGTATAATTTAACTTTCAGGGGACGGGCAGAAAGGTTTTTTCATGATCTTATAATATTTTGGAACTTCCATGTATGTATTACATAGTGTTATACCACGAAAAACAAGCGGTCATTAATACATTATTTATCTGTTTCATAAAATATGAACACTTATTCTTCAGTTTTCTTTATATTTTCTAGGCTTATCGCATCAATATTGTAACGATTAAGTAATTCTTATATTTAATATTAACTGTAATTCAGACTTCGGGCAGTTTCCTGAAATAACATCTAACAGTTTTCATTCAATATCATAAGATCATTAGCATATAAAGATGCCATATCATATTGCAAACGTGTATTCTCTAAGATTAAAAATTTTTCGCGGCACTTGCCCAGAAACGGTCCGCATTCGCCTCGTTCGGCCGTTAGATCGAACTGCCCGGACCCCTTCAAATTGTATTTAGTCGGCCATTTTTCTAGAAAGCGTACGGGAGGGGTGAAATCGCTTTCATCATAGAGAAGAGAAAACAGGATGCTGGATGGAGGGTGACGTTGCCGGGCCAGCAAGGGTGGTGAAGGGGTCGCCCAATCAACCCCCAGCAAGCCACGTCTTACCCTCTCTACAAAGTTATCTTTCTTGCCCCTACCCTGAACACAGTTAGGGTACCCTCGAAATTCTCAACTATTGACCGAACCACTCTCTCGACCATCGTAACGATCAATCGGCGCTCATATTACTGAGGAAGACGCAAGTTTCTTTAATATTTCCTACGTCGCGGCACAATAATTCTGCCTGGACACACGTTCCGTGCGTAAAAATGGAATATTTGAAGAGCAGAATTATTAAAGAATATCGAGTAAGTAACTCTCCAATGACAAAAGTAACTACGACATTTTTATAACGACTAGAAATGACAAAACGCGCGCCTCGCGCGCGCAGTTTGTGGTTGAGCATTGTATATTATTAACAATTTGTATACATGCAAAGAGATAATTGTATGCGAAACGTCAATTTAAAATAAAAAGTAATTTATCACTCACTGATACGATTCGCAACAGCAGAGTTGTACATCGTTCACTATATATGTTGTACTGTAACAATACAAATATGTATATGATTATTATAGACGAATTATGTAAAATCGAAATTATTGTATTAAATATACTTTATATTTTATATTTTTTAAAATAGATATTTATTATAATAATTATATAGAATACTGAAAAATTCTTTCTTTTAAATACAAACTCACAAAATTGTATACGTATGGTTTTGTCTCTAACACATATTTGAATCCTCGTGCGAATTATTTGAATAAATAAAATAAAAACACAGAACAGATACTTTACTTTGCACAAGTAGCAAATAACATAAAAATGTAAGACACTTACTTCACGATTTTTCCGCCGTTGCCCGATGCCTCCTTGGCCTCCTCCTCCTCCTCTCAGATTTCCTTGTGGCACTTGCACAACACTCACTCGCGAAAATCATCGATCGCGCGAAATTTGCGGACACTCCCGTACGCGATGTCAAATACCGCGAAACAGTATTAACAAATATCGCGTGACTTTCTGTCATACAAATTACTCAAACTAACAATTTGCACTTTTGATTCGGAAGAATAGGATAATGGATAAAACACTTTTGAATTGGCGATATAAAACGCAACGCGAGCACCGGAGGCATAATCTGCAGTAAAGAAGTTATTAGTCCGCAACGAAACGATATTTTACAATCTTTGTCATTCAATCTAATCCTCGAGATAAGTTATGTGAACAAAATTTCCTGCGATAAATAGTAGTGATTAATTGCAACAGTTAATCGAGATCATTTGCATAATGTAACGACGTGCAATAAGCGATTTTCTGAACTTCCTGTCCGTTCGAGTTGCGAAGAACGACAGAGCGAATTACAGCGCGAATGCCGGAGTCGTACAAATTTCTCTCTTTTCTCGAAAATGGAACAGATTACACGAAATCGACAGATAATTAAAAGCGCGGTGCGTAAACGAGATGTAACCGCGACAAAGTACCACGGTTTACATTCAAATTTTAGACGAGTTAGTCTCGTGAAATATGTATACGGTGATAAAGAGCCGTCGCCTCAACATGCAATTCGTTTCTCGTTACAAGTTGCAGAAACTTAGTAATTAGTCAAGGAACGTTACTTGTTACTAATGAAGGTGTGCAAATCAATAGTGTTTTATCCCTGCATTCATCGCGATCGAGTCTTGGGAACCGATAACGCAAAATTAATACGACGCACGGAGCGACTCACGCTACTGCTTGCCGGCTCGACGTTCGGCGAGCGAGTGCCAGCGGCGACCTTCGCATAAACATTGTAACGTCGTACGATACCGCGCCGAGTGAAAAACAACAAAAAAACGTTGAGAATTCGTTGTCCCGCTACGTAATGGAAAATTCCGTACTTAATATTCTACAATACATTACTTTGTTCCGTGACTGTTACTACGTTTTGTGTATCACGCTGCGGACTTATTGGTATTGAATTAACGATTAATTCTGTTCAATCGAGACTATGTTTCGAAACAAAAATCGTTGTTACTTAAATTGTAATTACCAAGATTAGAGATTTTACCTCAATAGTTAGTGTATGCAAATGTATATTTCTAAATTGCAAATCTTCATTCACAATGAATCTAAAAGAGAAGTGAAGCACACCGCGCTTCGAGAAAACCAATCAATCGCGGAAAAGAGGCCTCAACTCGATATTAACGACATTCGCGCTGGTAACATCTCTTTTTTAGAAAGTGGAAATATAGCACGAGCTACTTTTGTTCTATTGTCACCAAAATATAGGCTGTATCCTATTCGACGCGAATAAATCTTAATCGCGTTGCTACTTAACTGTGAATTATATCATTGAATGCAAGACTGGCGTCCATCTCTTTCCCTTTTTGCATTCGATTTCAACAAAACCATTTAGTATTTGAATATCTATGTCTTGCTAACATAGTGTAATGCTTGCGGGCATTCAAAAAACTGATCTTTGCATAAGAAATGTAATGCTGTATAAAAACGCACTTTCGATTTCGAGACGGACTTATTACGCAGCTATCGGTTTTCCGCGTCCAATCAGCATGAGTAGCGAAACTCAGAGCGATAATGTCAATCCTATTTCGTGAGCTTGCCGCAAAGTTATCCCATATAAACTTCCCGTAGTTTAAGCTACGCGCGCCCGACGCATTTTCAATCTCGTAGAGCCTTCAAACTTTCGCCATAGATTTTACCACGGCAGGAAAAATAGCAACGATCGCGGGAGCGCAGTATTTCGCGACGCTTAATTCGCTTTAGTGCAATTTTCGCGAGCGATAATTCATCGCGGCAATTTTACGGAGATCCAACTTTTCTCCGCGAGATCCAACCCTTTCTCTGTTCCTTGTTCGACGCGCGATCTCACGAGGCGTAAAAACCGCGTTTACCGCGCGACGTGTGCGCTCTTCAGAGCCTGTAAAATCGCACAGAAGCCGCAGATATATGTAATGATCACCGTGAATCACGGAATGTGCCAATGACAGTGCCGTACGACTGTCTGGCGAAGCGTTGATAATTCAGACCTGCCTACTAACGTCTCTAATTTCCTTGATATTCGCATCGAAGGGTCCTTCCGCTCGAGGAGCTTAAGGATGCCAGAAATACCTCCGCGAGAAGGTATAAACGCCTTCCAAGGGTAGGCCTGTAGGACTTGTATTAATTTCATATCCCTTCCGCCGCCTGACGCCGGGACTGCGTTCAATCATCTATTTATTGCCGGTCGCGTTCAATCCGGTAATACTCTGCCTCTCCCCCCCCCCCTCTCTCTTTCTCTTTTCGAGATATCGCCTAGATGCGGGGGAGTGGCGACTGGTCATTAATTTCCCCTTGCACCCCACTAAGGATCGCTGATGGAAAATACGTCACGAGTCTCACCTGTATAGTGACCAAATTGCGAAGCGGCCGTATTGGAATTTGATAAACGTACCGAGAGAATGAGCGTCCCGATACTGTCGCACTTTCAATATAGCGTGACTTATCTAACAATAATTGTATTAATAAATATTGAATACATTTTTGAATAAATAAAGATCGCATTGCATTATTGAAACAAATTAAGCAATAAATGATACTAATAAACCGTCATTAGTGATACCCTAAAATTATATTTAAAAAATTGAATTATAAATAATAAATTATTATAAAATAATAATAATAAAATATAGGCACAATTTTTAATTAAGTAAACTATAAGTTCAAGTTAAATCAATTGCAAGAGTCTATACATATACATGAGACTATAATTGAGTTATTTTAAAAATAAAATAATCCTAAACGCGTTAACATTACAAACTATAAGATACATTTCATTAGGATGGATCGAAAACTGAGAAAAGATAATATCTGCATGGCCGATCGTTTAAATCGATAATTTAAACGAACGTAATGGACCATCAATACGCGAGCGTTCGCAAGCGGTCTCTACGGAGCTTTGCGTGTCCGGCGGCGCGGTAAACATAGAAATCCCGAAACGGAAATCTCGGAAACGTAGCGGAGAATTGGGACAACGCGCGGCCCTTCGAAGTATCACCGAAGCTCAGCGGCGCGGGTTGCCCGGCGCGAAGTTGGACGCGCCCTATTAGCGAAAACGAGCCGATTCCTTGCTTCTAACTGCGAATGCGCCGCACACTGAACACCGTAAAGGAATTTGCGGTCCGAGTTGCTACGCTCTCCGAGATCTGCAGCGACCTTTCACCCTACACCTTGGGCCCCTCGCCCATCCTCCTCGCCGACCCCCTCGCGCCACCCATTCCGACGGTTTGCTTCAGCCCCGATCATCCGTAGCCTCCAGTCACCCCAAGGCTAGTTTCTCCCTGAAACCCTTAAGCCCAACTATCCGCAGAAGTTGGAATCTGTAGGTATCCCTACGCCGCGACGAAGCTACAAACTCTACCCCTTTTCGTAGCAAGCTGCGTCGCTCGATATAGCCGCAGCCGAAGATTTCTCTCGCGATGTGTAGATGTATTAGTTCTGCTGACCTCGATGATCAAGAGGCTTCAATTACCACGAGAGACAGAAAGAGAGAGAAAGAGAGAGACCATGATGAGAGAAAGGCATACCAAATTCTTGAGCAATAAAGATTCCGATAAAATATATTAATTTCAGATAAATTGTTTAACAATAATATTCAGATTTTATAATGATCAAGGAAGCCGGAAACACGGCGAAAAACGTGTTTCATTATGTATCTTCTACAAAGATTTTTATTGCGATTCCGGTTTTGATTCTGGTTCTCTTTTCAAACCGGTCAGCCTACTAGCAGCTGGACCATCTAATCTGTATAAGTGAATACTTTCAAATTCGCTCGGAACCGTAACGACAGAAATGTAGTGACATTAAGTAGACGAAGTAGTTTGAGGGGTAGTTAGGAAGAATAGCTAAATTCGAAAGACATGCCTCGTGACGCGGTATCTATTCCATGCGAGATTGCCGTTGGCAAGATTCGTGGATTGAATCGTTGAGAAGGGCGAGGATGAATGAGAGTATGGGTGAAAAAACGACACGATGAGAGATCCGTGAGTGAATTGAGTGAGTATGAGAGACAGACCGAGAGAAGGAGGGAGAGAGAGTGTCCATCCAACCAGCAAAGACGATATAAGCACCCACGGGATTTCCTCGAAGGCGGGGCGGCTAGATTATGGAGTCCTATGCGGAACTAGCGTCAAGCAATTATGGATGCCGATTGCCAGCATCGATCTGACAATTTCGCGTAGACCGCCA
Organism: Vollenhovia emeryi; assembly: GCF_000949405.1. Classification (NCBI taxonomy): domain Eukaryota; kingdom Metazoa; phylum Arthropoda; class Insecta; order Hymenoptera; family Formicidae; genus Vollenhovia; species Vollenhovia emeryi. The sequence continues at coordinate 1,329,723 of NW_011967231.1, read as the reverse complement.
ATTTCCATGTGATCTAGCCGCTGCGACTTGGAATTAATTAAGCTTAAGTTACGAGCAGGAGGCCCGCAAGGCGCAAAGCTGCCGAAGGTCGTGTCCAGGAGATCGTCGGAACTTGGAACGATTCGGACGCGTCTCGGAGGAGTACGAGATCGATGCGCCGTAAGGGACAAGCGTTTCGATGAGCTGGATATATCTTATCTTAAGTTAGATCCATCGGCCGAAACTAATGATAGTATTTTATTAACCGTTATCAATCATTTGGCGCAATTCAGCAATGTCCTTTTAGCTTAATTAATATTTATAGATGCTTGAATAATTTTTTTGAAATGTGAACGGTAGACAACTCCGTTTAACTTTTACTTAAAACAGCTACATTTGGAATTAAATATGCCAGAGCAACTTTAGTTTAACTGAATATAAGTATATAATATCTATCAGATAATATAGAAAAGGGCACTCTCTAAAAGTCAATCAGTGCATTATCACTGCACGGAAAAAAAATGCTGTTGAATTAAACAAAATGAAGTTGCTTGAATTAAACGTTAATGTCACGGACTGCCACAAACGTAAATAATTCACTCAATTGTATTTGCTATGGATTTTAATTTTAAGCATTAAATTAAATATTCAGATTGTTAAGACAATCTGATGTTTTTCATTTATTAATACTGATGTTATTTCAACGATTTTATTTCAATTGCACTGATCTTGTTGATACAATATCATTCTTTTTTCCTTGTGACTACAGTTGTACACTGAATAATTCAGTGCTATACTTACAACTGTGAATCAGTGAATATTCACTGTTTTCCGTGATACTCCACTGATTATACCTTCTGTATATCTGAATTATATGACAAGATTAACTTTAAGAAACATCTGCATTCTATTTTATCTTAAATTCTACTTTTTCTACAACTTTCGCATCCGTGTATAATTCAAAAATCCGGATTTCCGCTACGACCAATATATCAATTAATTTTCAAGTAATGAAAATAAAAGTGACTTGTTAAAAATTCACAACTAAAACTAAAGAATACCATTATTGCGTGAAAGAGAAAGAGAGAAATTTTTGCGATTAAGCTTATACACAAATATAAGAAAATGAGTTTATGTCAAAGCGTGCGTTTATACCAAAATCACGGTCCTTTCTCGGACTCGCGATCTTTCAGCGAATAAGCAATCCAGGCGGAAAGAGGGTCTTGGTTAATCTTACTAATCTTCAACGATTGTTCTGTTCTCCAGTGGCGAGATTGCACAGTGGCCGATCAAAACCGCGGCCTAACGATATTACAGATCCGCCAATCACCACGAAGAGATGAAGACGTTGATGCGCGACACAGACTAACCGCTGGTAAATCGATTAAATTCTAACAATAAGTAAAATCTCCCTGAATTGAACCGAATCATTTGATTAAATACAAATTCTTTTATCGCGCCTTAACCATATTATTATTTATATCATCTTTCGTGCAAAATGGCTGTACCGAAATCTTAATAATGCTAAACTTCAATTCCAGAAAAATAATTACAATCAATAGTTAACATTACTTTTCGACGTCCGATTGTAATTGCTACAAATAACTGTTTTGTGTTTATTGCTGTTCGTGTAACAAAAATATTGCAAAGAAAATTTATTTGTATTTATCATATGATCATGTTTTACTGGCAAACATATTTGCGCGATCCCAAGATTAGATAATATCATTGAAGACAAAATAGAAATGCGTTCAGTGCCATTATGTTTATAACGAATAGATTTTGATTACGATGAAGTATCCACGTCTGTGGCGTACGAGATAACGAGTGTGTTGCATTTAAATATGCGCCTCACATACCGTGCGTGATTGATCAAACGGCGATAGCATAATTGTACAAATTTGCGTATAACAATAAATGATTTTCATTTGAATGAATATTTAGATAATTAAATAAGAAGCATCGCGCAGATTCATACAGCGTGTACAGATTAAATATAGAAATCTATGAAAATGGCATAATTATGCCAGCTCGATCGAGTGCACGGCTGATTGTACGTGTCAGAGTTTATCGCGCCGAATATCGTAATATGCATAATTGGCAAACACACACGATATTTCCTAGTATTACTTTTTGCACTTTAGCAAAGTTGCATCTATCGGCGAAAACTAAGTACAACTAGCAGTTGTCGTCGAGTCGTTGCGTTAAATCGTCCCATGATACGAATATCCGGAGCCCTTAAGTAAGACTAACACATTTATTTAATCGATATCATATTTTATTCTAATTAATAATCGTTTTCTATATCAAAAAGAATTTACTTAAAAATTCACGTTTCAAATTCCATTAAAGTGTTTTATAAAGACGCAAAAATTGTAATAAAAAAAAATCGCAATAAAAATCATGGCTAGTCGTCAACTTTACAAGCATCTTATAATTAGAAATTAAAGAAAGTATTTTATAAAACGTTTATAGCGTATAAACAGAGTAAGATATTAAAACGTCCGCGAAATGAAATGAGAACCGCTGAGTCGGCGAAGCTCCGTCACAAAGAATATCATCAGAATTTGAATTTCGATCTTTTCGTGTGACGGTAATTTTACGTCGTTTTGTATCGCGCGCGTTATGCATGTATAAGAATCACATCGTGAGTGATGTAACGTAACACGGCTCCGATAACTGCGTGTATAAGGTGTTTCAGAAAAATGTGTATCGATAAATCTACTCGAAGCAATATTTACGTTTGTCTCGCATAATTAAGAGTATCACTTGAAGCCGTCAGTAAATTTGAATTTAGAAAATAAATAATTAAAAGCTCGTACAATTCAAGATTAAGTTACATAACAATTTCGCTAAAAACAGTTTAATGAAATATTTTATAACGGTGATTATTGTAAATCGGATTTTAAATAGACGGAAAGTTATTCTCCTCGTAAAGAATTTGACAATTTACTCGAGTAAATTAATTTTAGGGTAATACGTACTTTTAAGACACCTTGTATAAGTCAGGGAACCACTTGTAAACCGGTCGGAGACACTAACGAGAACCATTTGATCTGCTCCAGTCAGTCAATAAACATAGAGGTTTATATTCGTGGGCAAATTCGCCGATTTGCGTGAACAAGTAGTGCTAACTAATCTTAAATCTACTAAGTCTAGCTACGATTAGCCAGCTACAAAGTTATAAAAACTTCAAAAAAATTGTTTCAGACTTCTAACCAGAGCCATGTCCACGGACGTACGAGGAGTTGTATTGTCTGGAACCCAATTGGCAAAGTGAGTAACGTTAATATATTTCGCGCAAGTAAGTCGCACCGTAGAGAAAAATGATAGTGTATTCGTTTATTCGATCGGGCAATTTGCTGTATTCGATACAGTGACACAGCGATTTAGCAAAGTTGTGTGTAAAAAATGTTGAGGCTAATATCAGCAGAATATTAAATATTCACAAAGTTTTTTAATCAGAATATAGGAACATATGAGAATAATATATTGGATAATGCATAAACAGTTTTAACACAAATAATATGCATACGATATACGCACAGTACTATGTGTCTTTATGAGGTTATGGCATTTTTAATATGTGAAGATGTGTATTTCTATGTATAATGAAATGTAAAAGAAAATAGCAGAGTGATAACGCCAATGTAAGTATCGAAATTTCGCGACAATTCGCTGTGTCACTATATCCATATAAAAAATATAAAATATCATTATAAATATCTATTATATGTATCTATAACAGGTATCTAGAAATTGCCCGCGAAATTCAAATGTAGATTGAAACTTTTCATTACGTGCAAGTACATTTGCTTGTAGTAAACAGTGCAATTATAAAGATAGAACTAATTGAAAATAAATCTCCCGCAGAATAAGCAATATAGAGGTGCCTAAAAGCCTTAAGAAATTATTAATCTTGAATAAATTACAGAAATTTTTAAAATTTTTCTAAAGAACATCGTTCCTTTTTCATTTTTCACAAAATGCAATTTATGCGAATCTAACAAACGCGCGTAATAAAACTTTCTAGAGAAATCCGAGACGGCCTAATCAGAGATGTGAGCGCCATAAAAGAGAAATTGCCTGACTTTGCACCCGGCCTGGCTATCGTCCAGGTAGGCGCAAGGGAAGATTCGAATGTCTACATAAAGATGAAAACTAACGCGGCCCGCGAAATAGGCATCGATGTTCAACGTTGTCAGCTTCCTAACACCACGACGGAGATAGAGCTCATCAACAAAGTTACCAAACTGAATAATGATCCCAACGTTCACGGGATTATTGTGCAAATGCCGCTTGACAGTATCAATAAAATCAATTCTCACCTAATCACCGATCTGGTATCGCCGGAAAAAGACGTCGATGGGTAAATATATAATTATTATTTAAACTAACGTTTATTTCTTTATGCAGGGCGTGTAATAGACCTTTATTCCCATTTGTTGAGAAAGTATATTCTGTGTTAAAATAGTAAAAATAAAAAGATCACACATACCCCAAAATTCGCACACAAACGCGTGATTATTTGAGAGGCTCCTCGTAGTTCGTACAAATAAAAATTTATAATTATTACAGTATCAAATGTTCTCTCTCAATTTAACAATATCGATTCTGGATTCATTAATATCTGGTTTAGCTACTAGTTTAATTTTCTATTTTAAGTAAAATTATTCGCATATCTCGTAATAATTTAACTTTAATATTAACAGAATTTCAATTTTAATATAATAAGACCTTTTTAAATTAATGATTTCTCGTCATTGATAATATCTTTGGTGTATACAGCAGATATGTAGATATATACGTTATTGCGAAAGCGTGATATATCGAAGAAGTTTTGTAACGGCGATAAACAAGAGAGAAACCAGACGCAACGTGCCCTTTGACATACCACTTTGATAGTAATACGATAGTAATAAGCGCAAATTTGGACAATATGTTCCGTTTTAGAGATTTAGAGAGAGAAATATTGTATACCGTAATGATAATTTTAGCGAAAATCTTTACCCTATTAACAATTCTTATCACAAAATTGCAATATATGTATATATAAACAATTTGAGTAGCTTTTTGTCGCCAGTGGTAATCAACCAAGGGGAATTTTTCAAAAATAAAAAAAAATGTTTTAATTTCCCTTGGTATATTAATAACGTTTTACTCATCCGGGTATATAATTATTCAATTGCAGACTAAATACTATCAACGAAGGTCGAGTTGCGATCGGCGACATGTCCGGATTTTTGCCATGCACTCCGAACGGCTGCATCGAATTAATTAAGAGGTTTGCTATTGATCTCAGTAAATTATTTTGACATTTGATTTTGGTATGCAATTACGCAACTTTTAGGAGCGGCGTGACTATCGCCGGTGCCCAAGCCGTTGTTTTAGGGAGAAGCAAGATTGTCGGCACGCCCGTTGCCGAACTATTAAAATGGCATAATGCCACTGTAACGGTCTGCCACTCTAAAACGAAGAATCTTTCTGACGTTGTAAGCAATCGTTCAATTTCACGATTTCGTATTACTTGTAACGGAGAAAACTTGTTTGAATGAAGTCATTTAGCTCAACAAGAAAAACGTATTCCTATTATTTAAGAATAATTTTCTTGAATGGAGAAGAAACTGGAATATTGGATAGAAAATAACTTATTTTCAAATCGAAGAGTATAGTAAATAGTAGTATATTTAAAGTGGATTATAATATTTTTCGGTAATTAAATAAAACTGTAATGTTGCCGAAACTTAAGATTATTAAATACTTCCAAGAAGATTACAAAATTGTTGCGTATATAAGAAAACGAGAATTATTTTGAGTGTGTAAGTTTCGGCTTGATAGATTGTTCTGTATATGAAGACTTGTGATATTGTTTTAAATTCTTTTCAGGTGCGTCAAGCCGATATTTTAGTGGTTGGCATAGGCCAACCCAAATTAGTTAAGGGTGATTGGATTAAACCGGGCGCCGTTGTTATCGATTGCGGCATCAATCCTATACCAGGTACGCGGCTCTGTCTTTTTTTTCACAACACGTTTGAAAGATAAATTAATCGAATTCAAATCGATCAGAGAATCTGTTATTAAAATTAACGGAGAATTCTGTATGAAATGTCTTGAATAATTGGGAAATGTTTCTGAAATTGATGAAGTTATCACGTGTGCACTTGCCAGAGTGCACTGTGAACGCGCTAGTGTGTATTACGCTCGTATCATACATTAACATTATCACTCTTTTTCTCTAGCTCCCACTCCCTTCTCCTCTCCCGCTCTACCACTACGACACGAGGCAAATATTACCAAATCCGTACATCTCAGGTCACAAAGAAAAAGAAAAACAAAAATACCGAAAACATAGACGATATTTTAGTTCGAGATCAGTCGCGTTCGAGTTCGTGCGTCATGCAAACGCGTTAGTTTCCGATAAAACAAGTGCGTAAAGCATTAATCTCCGAAAAATATGAGATAATACACATGAATTAACTTATCACCAAATAGATACATTGTATTAGTTTGGTACATGTGTAATTTCATTTTAAAGTGTATCCTCTCATTCTCCCTTTTATATTTAAAATAATTTTATAGAAAACCCTTGAGACATAACAAACCTAATCAAAGAATCTACTGGCCCGATCGATGTAACGTTAGAAACGTTTCAGATCCCACGAAGAAAAGTGGACAGCGTTTAGTGGGCGACGTCGCGTACCAGGAAGCTGCTAAAGTAGCTTCGTACATTACACCGGTGCCGGGCGGCGTTGGGCCAATGACAGTGGCGATGTTGATGAAAAACACCGTGATATCCGCGAAAAAGTCGGCGGAGAAGCTTCTCAGTACCCACTGGAAATTGCGGATTCTTAAGTTGAATCTCGTGAAACCTGTGCCGAGCGACATCGAGATCTCCAGGAGTCAGGAGCCGAAACCGATCGCCGTGCTGGCCGACGAGATCGGGCTGCTGGCGAACGAGTTCAGCCCTTACGGCAACAAGAAGGCCAAGGTCGGCCTCGGCGTGCTGAAACGACTGAAGAATCAACCAAATGGCAAGTACGTCGTGGTGGCGGGCATCACGCCAACGCCGTTCGGCGAGGGAAAGAGCACGACTTCCCTCGGATTGGTGCAAGCACTAACGGCGCACAGAGGCATAAATTCTTTCCTCACCGTCAGACAACCCAGCCAGGGACCTACGTTCGGCGTTAAAGGAGGAGCCGCCGGAGGAGGATACTCGCAGGTACAGAGGCTTTCTTCGGATAACGGCACTATCGAGGTTTACGAAGACACTATCGCTGTTCATTATCGTGGACTAACTAGGGATGACTTTGTTGACTAGGTAATACCGATGGAGGAATTCAATCTTCACCTGACCGGGGACATTCATGCTGTTAGCGCCGCGAACAATCTTATGGCGGCGCAAATTGACGCGCGATACTTCCACGAATCGACCCAGAACGACAAGGCTCTGTACGATCGGCTGGTGCCGACGATCAAGGGTGTCAGAAAGTTCTCCAAGATCCAGCTGAAACGACTGCAAAAACTTGGCATCACGAAAACCGACCCGAACTCACTCACGGAGGAGGAGCAACGTCGATTCGCACGGCTCGACATTGATCCAAACAATATCACGTGGACGCGAGGTGCGATATAAGAGCGGTATATCCTGAAGAACGGTAGATACTAAAAAAACGATATTGTATTACAATTGATATCATTTGCACAGTGGTGGATATTAACGATCGGTTTTTGCGGAAAATCACCATTGGCCAGAGCCCGACCGAGAAAGGCAGGACAAGAGAGACGTCGTTTTGCATTTCCGTCGGGTCTGAAATAATGGCAATCCTCGCACTGTCAACCAGCGTCGATGATATGAAGAGGCGGCTTGGTAACATCGTCGTCGGATTTAGCAAAAGCGGCGAGCCTTTAACCGCTGATGATTTCGTCAGTACAATTATAAAATTTATATACGTAGAACGTACCTAAAATTATTTATCGGACATTACTACCATTTGTATGAAGCAATCATTCTTTTTGTCGTCTATCTTGTCGAGCTATATTTAATAATTTTAAGTGCACACGATTGCAACTAGACGTGGGCAAACCGTTCACAATGTTCTTCGTATCTTCGTAATCGCGCACAAGGAAAACAATCTGCGGCCCGTCTAAATATTTGTTCGATCCTCAGGGTATGACGGGAGCAATGGCGATTCTGCTAAAAGATGCTATAGAACCAACACTTATGCAATCATTGGAAGGTACACCAGTAATGGTGCACACTGGACCGTTCGCCAATATAGCCCACGGTTGTTCATCGATTCTCGCTGACGCTATCGCTTTAAAATTGGTCGGGCCGGAAGGTATCCTAATAACGGAAGCCGGATTCGCGTCGGATATCGGCATGGAAAAGTTCTTCGACATCAAGTGTCGTACTTCCGGATATGTACCGAATGCCGTCGTACTCGTGGCGACTATCAGAGCGTTGAAGATGCACGGTGGTGGGCCGGCAGTAACGACCGGGGCACCGCTGAAGAGAGAGTATATCGAGGAGAATATCGAACTCGTTCGAAAGGGCCTGCCAAATTTGCAAAAACACATCAGCAATGGTCTGAAATACGGCATGCCCGTAGTGGTCGCCATCAACTCTCACAGGTGTGCTTTTCTCTCGTAAATAAATGATGGCAGCAAAAGTCGAATTTACAAGGACGCTAGTCTTGACTCCGTATTTGTTTCTTTCGAGGGGGAAACCGCTGAGGGCATTGTGGTGTACAGATTTGCGGCATTACCGGGCATTACTAGGGCATTTTTGGGGCATTACGTCTTGCTGAGGCATTATAAAGATAAAATAAGATACAATAAGATAAAATAAGATAAAACAAGATAAGTAAGATAAAAGAAGATAATAAGATAAAGTAATGCCCACTGGGCATTAGTGGGCATTGGTTTTCAAGATTTTGGTCAGCGGTTTCTCCTTCGGTTTCTTTGCACTATTTCTATGAACGTTTTCTTGTGATCCTTATTTCACTAGGCTACCAAATTTTCACGCTAGCCGAGAACTTCAAGATGTTATAAGAATTTATTTCACAATGATTATATAATCGTCGTAAAATAAATTCTGTATATACACGGAGAGAATTTCTCTTAAAGTTTATCTTGAAAGTCATGTAATCGTGGGACGACGTGGCATTTCCGAGATTTTTACGAGTTTTTCAAATTTTACCATATATTTTACTAGTAAAATGTGTACCAAGTATAATTACTGGTGAAATGTATGGTAAAATTTCAAAACTCTCATAAAGTTCTTCAAAATGCTATGTTGTTACACGATCTTCAGGGTAAATTTTAAGAGAAAAATCTCCCTGCGTATGAGCATCCTATGTAAATTTTATAAACAATATGGATACAAACTGCGTGTGAATTAATATAATCGATCGCACTGATGAGCATGTCATGTTAATCTTTCAGTACCGACACTCAAGCGGAGCTAGATCTCGTTAGGCAAGCGGCGTTGCAGAGCGGTGCAACCGATGCGGTAATATGCACTCATTGGACCGAAGGTGGGGCAGGTGCCGTAGCCCTTGCGGACGCAGTGATAGCCGCTACCGAAAAGAAAACTAATTTCAAGCTGTTGTACGACCTCGAGAGCAGCATCGAAGAAAAGATTACCAAGATCGCCAAAGAGATATACGGCGCTGGCCAGGTCGTTCTCGCGGAGAAGGTAAGCAAATATTTTTACGGCATGCGTATAAACTGCTGCCACAAAATATTGCCAATGTTATTAAAGATATCTGGATCTTACGTGTTCCATGTGAAGGCAATTTTACTAAATTTTCTTTCGGCAAACTTATCTGTTACGTACGACACTCTAATATTACGTCAAGTGTATAAACGTTTGCCGTTACAGGTGCAGAAAAAAATTGAAAACTACAACAAGTTAGGGTATAACAAGCTCCCAATATGTATGGCGAAAACATCAAATTCGTTAACGGGAGATCCAAGTATCAAAGGTGCACCAACCGGCTTCACCCTCGATATCACGGACATATTCGTTTCGGTCGGCGCCGGATTTGTCGTTCCCATGGTGGGAGAGGTGAATAATTTTCTCGGCTATCCAGTGGGTAACAAAATTGTCTACAAAATTCTTACGTTACTTCACTACGCATTTCAGATTATGATGATGCCCGGACTGTCGACCAGACCAAGTATCTACGACATGGACTGGAACGGCGAAACGGATGAAATAGAAGGCCTATTTTAAATACCTACTTTCTTTTTTCAACGAAGAGCATCTTTGCAATACATAATGCGTATTAACAATTCCTCAGCAAGTTCATATGTCTATACATAATCGCCAATAAATTCTTCTATTGTTCTCGGCTCACATTCTTTATTATGTACAGCATGACGGCAGTACGTCCTGTTAAAACAAACGTGTCGTGTACATTTTCCAGGTGTGTCGTCGCAACAAGTTTGTACAGTCATAAGAAAGCGTCAACTATTACGAGCTTTAATACATTGTTCATAAAAGACGTTTACTTCACTTTCGTGACAACGCGCAATTTCGCCGATCGCGATCTCGGATTTGTCTGAATTTCCTCGGGCGTGGGCGTCAGGACGTGTGTGTGCATCATTTTCCACGGTGACTCTGTCAACTTTTCGACCTCGCCTTTATCGAACATCTTACCGTGATGCGCGTATTTCAACGCCACGGTATTCGCCAGATTATCAGTTATGTTTCCCGAAATATGTCTCTTGACTACAGTATCCTCGAGCGAGTGAAAAGAGATCGTTAGTAAACGGCCAAACAGTTTCAAATAGACTTGCGCGACAAGTATACCGTAATTGATTTCGTTGAGCTCATTGTTCACGAAGATCCTAAGCGCCTGAAACGTTTTCGTGGCGCTGTGCGCGAATCTACCGAGGCTGTCCCGCCTGATCTCGCCGTCCAGGGTGGACTCGACCAGCTGGGCCAGTTCCCGCGTCGTCTCCAATTTTCTACACATGTATCTAACGTCAATGATGGCGCGCGCGATTCTCTTAGCGCGCTTCTCCTGCCCGTAAACCTTTATGATACGCGCCAGATCCTGCTCCGTGGCCCGCTCCAGCACGTCCGCGGCGGTAATCTGTTCCGGACACCGAGACCCGTCCATCCTCATGTCCAGCGGCCCGTCCTTCGCTAAAGAGAACCCTCTACCAGCTACGTCGAATTGCATCGACGAGCATCCGAAATCGAACAAAAAGCCGTCTATACTACCTTCCCTGACGTCGTGTTCTTTGAGCAGCCGCGGCAACTCGGAGAATTTACCTAACAGAGGCACCACTTGTCCCGGGTATCTCTGTGCCAGGTCTTTCGCGCATTCGTACGCCGAAGGATCCCTGTCCAGCGCGAATAACTTTATATCGGGCGAGTGCTCCAACAATCTGGCGGCGTGTCCACCCGCGCCGAATGTCATGTCCACGTACGTCTTGCCCGGCGACAAGGCCATGGACGTCAGCACTTCCTGTGCCATAACAGGCACGTGAAGACTCCTGTCGGGGAGGCCGTCATGCTTAAAACTACACTGCCTAGCGTTTACTAAATACGGAAATACATTGGTCTTCGCTAGAAATACACGCGCCCTGTCGACAGAGCATCTATCCTTGCCAAACTTATGCGCGAAACACACGAGCCTAGGCCTCATTTTTTGCCGAGGGTCTTTATCGTCCAATATAATCTGCGAAATACTCCCTTGTCCTCCTCCTTCAGATACTCGAGCATTTCCGGAGTCAGTGCCAAATTACACTGCTCCCTGGTCAATCCGCTCGCGGTGCTCAGCAGGGAGCGCTGATAAAGCTGCCCATAATAATTTGACGAGATCCTCTTTAGGCTTGAATAATATCGATCGCACTGTTCCGGGTTCGGTTGCCTGGCAGCGTCGCCCTTCGCAAACGCGATCTTCACCTGGTCGCGAATGTGTTGCCCCAGGTCCCTGAAAAGCCACCGAGTCAAGCGGATCGCTAGGAAGACGGGGAAACTTGAGCACGCAAATTAACGCCCGCTTCTATCGACGCAGATTAACTTTCATCTCGGTTTAACTTACTCTTTCCAGACCGAGATTAAAGTCAACTGATGGAAACTATATACCTTCTCCTCGTCAACAATTATCGAGAGCCAAGGGTCAATTCTAACCTAGCTAGTGATATATTTAGAAGCAAATATACAGCGACACGTTGTCAAGGCTCGTGAGTTCGTGACAAGCCCGAACGCTTCGCCTGCTATCATCGTAATTACCTGCCAGCCTTGCTCTTGTCCAACGGCCACGATTCCAGCAGTTTCATATAATTCTTGTAGCTACCGGCCATGACAACGTCTCGCGAGGCCTCGGACTCCTCGGAGCGCGACGCGACGTCACCGCCACGGACAGATCGCCAAAGGCCCGGACGAATGTCGAGACCGCCATACACCTTGCACCTTACCGACGGCTTTGCCCCTATAGGTGCGAGTCTGGACTAAACATACCCGATTTTATCGACAAATTTTACTCCTTGGTTCGAGTCTCGACTAAATATATCCGATTTTATCGACAGAATTGTCCAAATTTAGTCTGGACTCGCACCAAAAGGCAAAATTTGTCGATAAAATCGAATATATTTAGTCCAGATTCGCACCTAGGGGCAAAGTGTGTGGTGGTCTCGATTTTACATGCCCGGAACCTGTGATTAAAAGCATATTGTTTCGAGCATCAAAAGTTGTTGGAACAATTGCGGAAGAGTAAATGGAATCGCGAGCTAATTAATTCGCGTAATTTTCACTGTCACGTGGGCCTCGACTGTCCAATGTCCAGCTCCGAATCTTGTTGCCGACCGCAGATGGCGTATCCAAAAGATAATAAGATAAAGAACGCGGCGCGTGCTTCCTAGATGCTCCAGATACTTAATGCGCGTAGTTCTAACCTATGCGACCATTGGCCGCTTCGATATTAAAGAAAAAAGACAGTACGTCGCTAATAGCGACTCGAGGCGCGTTAAAATTTTAACGAGCGATTTTCGTTCCCCGGAATGTATTTTACGGAGTCTATAATGCGCCTGAGCCACACGTGTGAAAACTGGTACGTGTGAAAGCTGACAGACCGACATTCGTTACAACTTGCATTTTGACTACGAAATCACTTCGCAAGAGATTGTACACGTAAACGATCCAAGATAATTACGTCTTCTCTTACAGCTGTAATTAACAAGATTCTATTTTACGTCAAATTCTCAAGTCATTTCTCTCTCCTCTCTCTCTCTCTCTCTCTCTCTTTCACACACTGCAGGTCGTATTCCCGAGGAAGTCTATTGGCGCTAGTATGAGAACGAAGATGAGAGATTACTTGTAAGAACGCGTCGAAGAGGTTTCCACAAACAATTGTCAAAATGAAATACGACACGTGCCGCCTGTGCGGCATCAAGTCCGAATTTGAGTATTTGAGGCATATATTCGATGAAGTGACCAATGTGGCGCAGATGATAAACGAGACTTTGCCAATTAAGGTATGCCAGTTAGTCGGGCCCGGTTTCACCAAGCCTTGTTTAACTTTCAGCTTAGTTTAATTCACGTTTGTCCCTTTCTGAAGTAACAATCGGAAAGAGACAAAGAATGAATGAAGCTAGGATCTTAGTCAGGCCCGGTTTCACCGAATGCCATTTAATCTTAGTTCAATTCACGCCTGTCTCTTTCTGAAGTAACAGAAAGAAACGAAGACCGAATTAAGCCGAGCTTAAAGTTACGCGACGCTGGTGAAACGAGGCCCTGCTGTAAACAAGTGTGCGTCGCTACTATGAATTTTTTACAGGTCTCGCAAGACGATCGCTCGAAATCTATATGTTTGGACTGTTACAACAAGGTGGTCAGTCATTATGATTTCATTCAAAGTATACTGGCGTGCTCGAAGGAGAGCGAGACAGAGACCGTCTCTTTCCTCGAAGTCAACAGGAACGAGAGATTGCAGAACGTGGTAATTTCCAAGATGCACAGCGACATGATATACACCTGTCCGAGTTGCCACAAAGACCTGATACTCTTACTGACGAGCAATTCAGAAGGCAGCGACGCGTTTGAAATTTCACTGGCCGCCGTGGACAAACTGGAGAAGCTGGCGGGAGAAAAGGGTCAGGTGCCTAGAGACATAGTGGAGCTCGCCAGTGTCTGCGCGCAGAAATCAAATACGGAAAGCGATGGATGCGAATTGAATTTCGATGTCGTCGACAACAGACAGAATGTCAATGGATTGCACAGCAGCTCGCAAAATGACACCAACTATGCAGACCCGTACGAGTCGAAGAAGGGCAAAAAGAGGAAGTTTCAGAGAAACGTTTCTACCAAAGTATCTGTTAGTCCTGCCAAGCTGCGAAAATTAGAGGCAAGATTGGGTGTAACGGAGCAGGACGCCGACGAATTGAACAGCGATTGCGACAGATCGAGCGTGACTGACTCGACGACATTCCAGACGATGAGCAACGGCATAGAATATCTCGACGAGAAGATAGGTAATGAGGAGAACGATGTGGAATATACGGTGGAGAGAGACAAGAATTTTACCAAGTTGGAGACATCGGGGACAAATTTAGACGTCAAGGAGCAAGATGAATTGAGCAGCGATTACGACAGGTCCAGTGTGGCTGGCTTGATAACGATCGAATCGGGACACAATGTCGCGGCGTACGGTGACGTGGAGGCTGACGTGGAAGGAGAATGCAGGGACGGTGCGAATGGCGCCGATAATCCAAACAGTCGCGTAAAACCGGTGTGCAACTTGTGCGGAGCCCGTTACATCTCGCAGACCAAGTACAAGTTTCACATGGAGAGGCACAGGTTGAACAAGATGGATAAATTTGTTTGTTGGATATGCGACAAAGAGACGAGGAATGAGAGCTTGCTGTGGGATCACTACAGCCACGTGCACGAGAGCCCGGTGCGGTACGTTTGCGCGGACTGCGACAGGGCGTTCGCGAAGAAGCCGACTTTGAAGGAGCATCAGAGGAAACACGGGCACTCGGGTTACAAAGAGACGCCGAGCGTCGACGCGGACAAGGATAGCAATCAGAAGGCTACGAGGCAGAGACGAAAGTGCACCGTCTGCAAGAAAGCGATAAAGCACGTGGATCCCAATGCCGTCAACGATCCGGCGATGTGCGCCTTCTGCGAGGACGCGAGCGCGAGTCCGACAGTCGACGGGGAAGCGAATACGAAGGCGATAGCGCAGCGACAGTACCACTGCTTCAAGTGCCGCAAGCACTTTATGCGCCGGGAGAGGCTCGAGTTCCACGAGATGCGGCACAACGAGAACATGGACGAGTTCGTCTGCAGCACGTGCGGCAAGGACTTCAGCGGTGAGAACTCGCTGTACGAGCACTACCTGTTCGTGCACAAGGGGGCGAGGCCGCACATCTGCGAGGTGTGCGGCAAGTCGTTTCAGCTAAAGACGCGACTGCGGGAGCACCAGCGGAAGCACACGGGCGAGAAGCCGTATCAGTGCGAGATATGCGGCCTGCGCTGCATGACCACGCACTCGCTCAAGTTCCACAAGAAGTCGCACGTACCCACCCGCCACACCTGCGAGATATGCGGCAAGGCGTTCATCAAGAAGCAGAATCTCAACGAGCACCTGGAGAAGCACTGGAAGAAGGACAAGAACATATCGCTCCCGCGTATATTCACGTGCCCCGTGTGCCGCAGCGATCTGCCGACCTACCGCATGCTGAAGCACCACATGACCGGGACCCATCAGCTGGACCGCCAGGACCCCCTGATACTCAATCAGAAACCGCTGTACGAGTGTAACGAGTGCCAGGAGAAGTTCAGCCATCAAATGTCGCTCAAGGCGCACAAGGAGAAGGTGCACGAGGGTAGGATTATGCCGCGTGTCTTCCAGTGCGACATATGCAAGACCGAGTTCAAGATCAAGCAGATGCTCATCAATCACATCAAGAGCAAGCACAGCAGCGAGAAGCGGTACAAGTGCGCGCAGTGCAACGTCATGTTCGCGGACATGAAAACCCTCTACCATCACGTGTTGCTGCACGGAAAGCTGTACACCTGCGAGTACTGCAACAAGAGCTTCAGGCAGAAAGACGTCAGGGACGTTCATTGCCGCATTCACACGAGCGACCGGCCCTACCAGTGCGCGGATTGCGACATGACGTTCGCCAGCTACGGCAGCCGCTCGAACCACCGCAAGAAGGCGCACGGGGACAACGAGACCGAGTGCCCGGAATGCGGGGAGAAGTGCGGCGACACGCAGGAAATCAGAATTCACTTGAACGCGCATCTCGGCGAGAAATTAAACAAATTGGAATCCACGTAATGCCGCGGAGATGACGCAGTTAGATGTACGGGACGTAAGAGCGCTCGCGGAAATGTATCAGATGAAATAATATATCGATGTTGTGCATTATTTCATACGTATAATATATGCACGAAGCAATTTTTACAATTCTAGATCGTACACTGAGAAAAAGGGTGTTGAATCAAGAAAATATTTCTTAATTCAACTATATGCTGCGGTCACGGGCTGTCAAACAAATATTTGTTAATTTAAAAAAATATATATATATGTTTGAATTAAAGAAATACTGGCAATTAAACATTTAGTAATATCAACAACTTTTTTTCTCAGTGCAAGTGCAATCTATTAAATGGACATGACTTCTATAACGAAAATAGTTTGCGTTTATACATATTATACATAAATGGCGCACGATTTTCGTATAATATGATACTTGGTTATAATGCTTTTATACATACATTCATCACTGTGTTAATGTTAATGGTTTTAGATTGTACGTTCCCATTGTAATATCTGTCACTGTACGTTATACGAATAAGTATGTTATTTTCTAGCTATGCAAGTGTAAAATATATTTGTGTGAGAATATCCATAACGTATCTCTCAGTCTTTTACAGAGCGTCTTGGCTTTTACTCATCGAAGACACCAGGTAAATCTTCAATTTGTTCAGTACGGAGAAACAGATACGGTTACATTTCTTGTGAATTCCCTTCATTTTAGATACAAATACTAGACGCACTCGTTATTTTTTCGGGAAACAATGCAGACACCATTTGCATCGGTATCTTTAAAAGAAGAATACGAAGCTCCGATCTCTTGGACACGAGATAAATATGCCGCGCCGTTCATTTACGACTAAATACGAGTCCCTTCATTTGATTCGTAGACAGATCGTCCCTGTGCCATCGACAGCCTACATCGATACGTCGCCGGGATGACGAGGCAGCGCGTGATCGTCCTTATTCAAATTTAAATGGCTACTACCGTGCGCGCGTCACGCAGAGATTTAAATGGACGCAGCGCTGGTGGAAAAAAAATCAGGTGATCGCCCGCGCCCGACCGCGCGATCAGGACGGGTCCTCGATCGCGCGGCCGCGACGGCGAGACGTCCATCTCGGGCCGGGGGAATCTCGAGAGAGAAACGCTGGCCGTCGCGAGTCACGTGTCGCCCATCAAAAATCAACGTGCGAAAAAACAACACCGCGACGGGACTACTTTCTCGCGGAGTGATATCGAGAGAAAGAGAGAGAGAGGGACAGAGGGAGGCTCGCCAGCGAGTCGATACTCGAGCGGGTCGAAGCCGGGAATCGGCCGGAGGATCGTTTTCGCCGACACGGCCGGCGACGGGGACGACGTCGATTTTTCCTCGCGCCGCCGCGACCGAGACTCGACCCAGGGTGGATGATTCTCCTCGAGGATCCTCCGCCGCCGGTGGCCGCGGGGATCCTCGCGACGGCGGGAGGGTCGCGCGCACGCCGACTCGCGACGGCCGCGGCCGCTCATTGGACGGCGACCCCGAGGTGGAACGAGCGATTCGCGGCGCGCACACTCACACCGCCGCGCGATCGCGAGTGTCTACGCGCGCCGACACGGGCCCCCGCGGTTTTGTATTCGAGACGGCAGAGTCGTCGCGACTCGCCGCGGAACCCCTGGCCGCGCGGCCTGTAATTTTCCTTCCCCGAAAATCGCGCCTCTCCCGCCCGACGACGCGCGGAATCCTTGTTGGAGATAGAAGCGAGGTGGAAGGTAGCAAAGTGTTGACCGACGTTCCAACCCTTTGGCGAGCTAATGGTCAAGTTATATGTCTGTCTTTTTTAATTTTACAAACGAAGGCGTACGATTTAACTATTAGTTAACTTGTCAGGAGGTTGGAACAATCTGCCCCGAGAGGATCAAGGTGTAGCTGGACGCGCTCTTTGTCGACATTCACAGGTTGAATAAGTCTTACGTATAAGAAAGTAAGAGCTACCCAGGTAGCCAAATGCCCAGTACAAATTTTCAAGGCAGAGACACTGCAGATTGTATACAGGAACCGATGTATTTGAACGTTGGCCGACATGTCAGACATAAATACAACAAAATCTGCTCACGTAACCGAACCTGCTCGGCCAAAACTAAAGCCAAATGTGGACGCGGATGGCTATGGCCTTGGTGTGGGTTTCTGACGCCAATCTGTTAACACTTTGCTGACCGGGCTCAAAGTAGAAACTAGTCTAACTGCCCCGCGTTTCCTAGTACGAAATTCGACCGCGTTTTCTTGACGCGCGACACGCCGACGGCGTAGTCATGCGACCGTTACGCTCGAAAAGGACCGAGACCCCATGGTCGAAACGTCGTGGGACAAAGAATTTATCGCCAGTCGGATCGAGGGAAAAAAAATCTTTCTTCCGGTCATTTGTTTACCGGCGAAGAAAAAGGGCCTTCCAGGCCATTCGAGGGCACTCGAGGCAATTCTTCCCGCTCCGCGAGAGGTCGTGGTCGAGGGAAAATCCGGGCACCCGGGACGCCTGGGTACGGACGTGGTTACTGGGTACGGCAGGGCGCGGGCTGCGAGCAGAGGGGGACCGCGCGAGTTCGCACGCATATACCGGCGCGGCGGCGTACATTGGCGCACGGCCAGCAGCGAATTCGTTCGCCGGCTCCCAACGAGAACGCGTCGTCGCCGACACACACGCACACAGCCAGTGAACCTAACCGAGGGGGAGCCTACACACACATATATATATATAGATACCGCCGATTATTAATCCTACGGTCGTGGGCGAGTCGGTTTGTGGAAATGGCCGGGGAAAAGCGCAGCCAGGAACAGGACGAGGTCTCGCTCGCGAGGACGGTGCTCGTCGACATCGAGGGCACCACCACGAGCATCGGCTTCGTCAAGGTAAATGGAGGCCGGCGAGGGGCCGCGCGAGAGCAGCAAAGAACGCCTCGCGTCCTCGCCTCGGGATCGAGGGCCGCGGCGCCGGGTCGTTGTCTCTTGCGACGCGTCGCCTCTCGGGAGCGGCGCCCGGCTCTTTCCCCGTCGAGGTCTACCCCGCGGGCGGCGTTTCATCTTTCCTCGCCGAACTCCCCTCCCTCCCCGTTTCCGTCCCCCGCGAAGTCGTCCGGGTGTCGGGCGAGAGGACGTCTCGCGTCTTCTCTCCTCGCCGTGTCGTCGCGCGCGGTCGAACTCTACGCCGGGTTATTGTCCTCGCGTCGGGGCGGTGTGCCGGCTCGAATCGCGAGTTTTCGGCCGACCGTGAACCGCCGCCGCCACCGCCGCCCGCCACCCGCCGCCCGCCGCCCGTCGCCGGCCGCCGCCGCCGCCGCCGCCACCGTGTTTGCGAGACCGAGAGATTTCGCGAGCTAAGGCGACCCGCTCTCGCGGTCGGAGGGCCCGAGCCCGCGGCGCTCGGGGCTCCAGGCTCCGAGCGACGGACGGCCGAGGAGGAGCCGCCGAAGACGCTGGCTTAAAAAACAAATGCTACGGTCTTTTTATAGACGTCGGTCGTCGGCGCCGGCATGTATATTGACGCGACGCGCCGAGACGCCGCGCGGAACGCCGACGGGAAAACAACGGGACGCACGCACACGCATACGCGCGCCCGCGTGCGTGCGCGCGCGCGCGCGATTTTCCCGGCGCTGGCGGCCGCGTGTCTCGGTCTTACGAACGCGACCTGTTTCTCTTGCAGGAGACCCTCTTTCCCTACGTGCGCCAGACTCTGAAAGACTACATCGAGACCAAGTGGGAGGACGAGGAGTTCAAGCAGGACTACGGCAAGCTGAAGGAACAGGTAAATACGAGACATTGACCAGTAGGAGGAGCAGGTAAATACGGGGAGGAAAACGGTCGGATATGACGTTCGCCTTTGTTCCAAGTCGAATGAGAGAAATATGTGCGCCAGAAATTTGTATCCCATTGTACCCCGAGTCCTCCTTCCGCTCCCTCACGCACAATTCCACGTTTTCAACCGAACGCAACGCGAGGGACAAGTTTTATTTGCGACGCGAGTGAAAGAGGGACCGATTGATCCGTCAGGTTCCAGGGTAAAGTCCTTTGTTTCAAAATAGTCAAGATCGGACAAGTACGCGGGAAGATCTTCTGTTAGCCGCCGTCTCGTGCGGATAATAAACTTTACTCCCTTCTTCCCCCCCCCCCTCTCGTCCCCCCGACAGTGTTAAAATCTTCAGCCTAGCACGAGCACAATTGATTTGTAGAGACGTATCTTTTGTATTAAATTCTGCATCCCATCCTCCAGATTTTATTTCATGTGCACGTATGGTCAGCAGCACATCTGTTTCCTTGTACTGTTCACAGGAGAGTCCTCTATTACGAGATAGGCTTCCAGTATGAGATAGCAGATTTTCAATGTGAAAATTTAATCACAACGATCACGCGATCTAACAATAAATTTTCCACCAAACAGACTGCACTCGAAGGGCAACGAATTCACGACGGAACCAACAGATGGTGCCTGCTTGGCAAAAACCCTGCTCTCTCATATTAGGAGCTTGTCGCATAATAGGCGACTTCCCTCTGATCGTTTTAAGAACTTCCACTACAAACGTTTCGAGATAAATATTTGTAACGTCCCATTTCTCTCAAACGTTCCCTTCGCCGATTCCGTGTCGGTCGCCAATGGTTCATCAATGCGTCCTTTTTTTTAGGCAAAAAAGGACGAGGAAGATAAGATAGACGGCTTTGTAGCGATTGCCGGCGATAAGCCCGAGGAGGAGAAAGACTCGCTTTTGAAAAATGTTTTCTGGCAAATGGATAACGATCGTAAGACGGGCGCACTAAAGCAACTGCAAGGACACATGTTGCGTGATGCGTATAAGATTGCCAAAGTTATTAAAGGACAGTAAGTTACTCCATCTTCTTTCGTATCGGACGATTAGATTCATTCCACGTGCGCGCCGTACTGCCCTTGCGAAATCCCCACAAGTCTGCCGCATATAAGATCAGCCGTCTACACGAATGGCATCGTGCATTTAGATGAAAATGTCGAGACACCTATTCGATACGTACGCAAAACAATTGCGCAAACCACCGTACAACCGTCACAAATAGTGAGATGAACAGTAGCACTTGGGCTCACTTCAGTCACGTTTCATTTATTATTCACTCTTCATGTGAGATCTCTTCTTTTTTTTTACTGCGTACGTAAACGCGAATTCTGTATTCTTTAATTTTAACCCGCGAATGCTTCGCAGCCCGGCCGTCGGATGCGTTGACAACTACCTTTACTACGCCGAACGTAGTTTTGCAAATAACGTCGACCCTCGATTTTAACCCTCGACTACACTGGCGAGATCTGGCCTACATAACTACGAAACTACCCCGCGGGCTAGTTTCGTAGAGATACGGTCCAGCGCTGAGAAAAGGGCTGCGGTTCACTCGATGCATCGCAACGTTCTTTTTCTCCTTCCTTTTAACCAACAAAGAAGCAGAAGTAGAACACTGGAAGCGTTCGCAGCATCAAGTGAACCGCGGTCTACATGAAGCTACGGTAACGTCGCTCGCGCCACGTGAGAAATATTTGCGTAATTATGTAATTGTACAAATATATTTAATCACCCCACCAGTGTAGTTAAGGGTTCTTTAGAATGGCACTCGCGAGTTAAAGAGTGAGAACAAGGTCGGCTCCACTTTCTTCGCATTCGATCCTGGTGACAAAGTAGGTACCAAGCGAAAGGTCTCGCCAAGATGATCGCAGATACGTCGGTCTCAGAGTGCACCTGTTTAACGTTCCAGAGATATCGGGCTCGAAAAAATTCCCAAACCAATACCTTTCCGAACAAAAAGACATCCCTTCTGTCACTGACGTGTTCGCTTTGCCAAAATGATCTGCAACCGAAGGCTCTTGGCCAAGCGGATGCACTGTTCGATGGATCCGAGCTGGAGTCGACTAAAAAGGTTTTCCCAATGGTCGATGCTAATGACATCTTTGGCGTCCGATATCTCTGGAACGTTAAATAGGTACACGCTGGGACTAACTGTTAGCTTGACGAGTCCTTTCGTTTGGTGCCTACTTTGCGACCAAAATCGAGAGCGGAAAAAATGGAGCCATTTGCCCGTGGACACTTGTCCTCACTCTTTGATGATGAAAATGGTCGTGATTCAATAAGAAACGTGGACTATAAAATGTGAGAAAATTGAAAGAATTTAAGCTAGTCTTAACGTCATGCTTCAATAGAGTGTGTCTTGTTTAGCGTTTACGAAGATGTTCCTAAAGCATTAGAATCCTGGACAAGCAACGGCAAAAAGATATACGTCTACTCAAGCGGCAGCGTCGAGGCGCAGAAGCTCCTTTTCGGATATTCCGTACACGGCGATTTGCTTAAGGTACTCGGCGATAATGCATTACGTTGCAAAACTTGTATATCCTATCGTAAATATCGTAAGCATCTTGGCGACGTTTGTATAAACCATTTTCTCCCTTTTAGTATTTCAGTGGTTTCTTCGACACAGAAGTAGGCGCGAAGCAAGAAAGCGACAGCTATAAAAACATATTAAGTAAAATCGGCGAGAAACCGTCCGATGTGATTTTTCTCACTGATGTCGTAAAAGGTTCGTACATTCCTTCTCTCTTCGAACGGGAGAGAGAAGATATCGATTTAAGTTGAGCAGTCAGATTTTCTATGTCACATTTCAACGACGACTTGCGAAATGTCCTTTCTTCGCTCACTCTCTTCTTCCTTCAATCGATAACAGAAGCTGCAGCCGCCAAGGAAGCAGGTTTGTCAACAGTGATCGTAGTACGCGAGGGTAATGCTGCACTAACTGACGAGGAAAAAGTTGCGTATACAACCGTCAAGTCCTTCTTGGACTTGACGTTTCAGACATCTGCGAAACGGCAAAAATTAGAGACGGCAGATGACAAGGTTGACGAAGGTACGGCTGCCGTTGGTGAGCCAATGGACACTTCCGAGGACGTAGAGATGTCCGATGTCAGCGATAAGAAAGTTGAGAAGGACGACGCGAAAGAAGTAATTGAACCGGCAGGAAGGGAATGCGCCAAGGATCAGCCGTCGAAAGACGCCTCGGTTTCTTTAGGACAAGCGAAAGAGTCAACGGCGGTTGAGAAAGATGTTTCAAATGCCGAGCAGGAGGTGAAGGAATCTGATGCCAAATCTAAGGATACGAGTGAGGACGCAGGCTCCTCTGAAAGTGCCAAATGCACCGCGAACGATGACGCTGCGCCAAAAGACAACGACAAAGGCGCCGCGGCGGAGAAGACTGAGGAGACTTTAGACGCAATCGCGACTGAAATCACTGCCGATGACTCTATGGACGTGTCCGTACCAGAGTCCGCGTCAAAGTCCGAGACCACTGCCGCGTCTTCCGAGAAAAAGGTCGAGGATTCTGCAGACAAGGATGTGCCGGCTGAGGGTGTCGAGAAAATTCAAACGATTGAAAGTGACGAGAAAGCAGACGGCAGTGGGTCGCAAACTTGCGACAAGAATGCAGCGAACAAATCGGAAGAATGCTCGGCCGTGAAAACAGACGAGGTGAAGGAGGACTCGAAGATTACTTCGGGCGAGAGCGAGAATGTTTTAGCGAAGAGCGAGCAAGAGGTAACGAAAGTGGAGACGACCGATGTCACGGAAAACGGGGAGGCCGCAGAAACAGCCGCGGAGAAAACGGTCACGGAGGCGGAAGCAGCGGCTACTGACGTGAGGAAAGAAGCAACGGCGTCAACTGACGCAGGGAAGAGTTCGGAAGTAACCGCGGAATCTGAAAAGGTCGATGAGAAGGTAGCCCAGACAGTGGAAACGAAAACGACCGACGCTGAGAAACGCGAGAACGAGGCCGCGCAGCAGGAGACAATAAAAGAAGAGGAGACAGTGAAAGAAGGGAATGTAGTGGACACGAAGGACAAGAATACAGTGGATTCGGAAAAGCAAAAACTCAACGGAACCACGCAAAACGGGAATACGGATGTGCCAGTGTTGGACGACAAGTTACATAGCAACGGACTGAATGAGGGGCCGTCGAAGGAGGCGACGAACGAGGACGCGGCCGTGGCGCAGAACGGTGAGCCCGAGAGTTTGTCGGAAAGTAGTGCGGAGTCCATAAAAGTTAAAAAAGTCGTCGACTCCGCCGTGGCCGACGGTGCCGGCGAATCCGACGTTGTTCCTCCCGTAGTCGTAGCGGCGACGTCTTAACTTTGTTCTTATATACAGTTTTAAGGAGCCCTTCATGCATAACCCCAATCCACAAGTACTTATTCGCAGGTATAAACTGATATTAATTGATCCCACACGTATACTTTATGTAAATCGTACTATGTCAAAAAAAAATGTAACGCGCTACTTTAAGATGCAGCTCGTGAAACTACCGTTTGTTTCGGCGGCTCTATAACGAGAGAGAGAGAGAGAGAGAGAGGCACAGAAAGAAAATAGTATGGTATGGAAAGACACTTCAGACTTGGGTTTTTTTTTCTTTCTTTAGACGTTACTACATCTCACTTTTCTTGACGACCAACTTCTACTTGTATCGTTGCCGTTTATGCGTTAATCGGCGTAAAGTCAGCTTTTATCGTCGATTCCCTCATGGTTGACTCTTTGACTTTAGACTACTGCGACAACGTTTACACGAGGAAAGACCATGAATATAGTTGAAGTTGCAAATGTTTGTTTTTTTTTTAACTGTAATTTCACACGATCTGAAAGTGATGAAACCGAACGCAGTGTCATCCGCTGTGAACAGTCACTACTACTCTTACGATTCTCGTGGGGCTTTTTGTTCCTAATATTACTCGACACGTGTGTGTATCTTTTTTATACCGTCTGAACAGAACGACTATACATGAAAAAAAAAACTGATAGGATAGGTAATTTCAATAGAGTTGCAGTACGTTAAAATATCGATTGTATCTGTGCCAAATGAATTTCACGGCGTGAGACCACGCTTCACTCGTTTCGTTTCTTTTTTTTCTTCAACGTTCTCCGTCTCTCGATAATTTTACAAATCAACTTTACGAGATCTGGTCGATGTTTTATTTTACTGCTGCAACCGCGAAACTGACTAAGGATAATTATTTTAAGACTGTATTGATTACAGCCTTTAACAGTCGCGTCGTCTTGTAGATTATACGATAGACCTTCGTTGCGCACAGCATATTTAACTTTGCGAATTGATAAAACGGTGCATCTCGGCTAAATAATTGTAGATACGTCGCACAATGAAACTTGACTCAATTACGTTAGTTTGCTTGCGTTTTTGTTATATGTAAGATTATAAAGGAAAAATTTTTTAAGACTAGGACTTTTTGCATCGATATCGCTTTCTGCCCTCGTTTTGTCCGCCTAATATGATTCGCGTAATGTAACTTGCCTCGCAACAAATACCGCAATGCGGAACCGTTAAGAAACTAGCTGATGTCGCGAAACGTTCATCAAAGAGCCTAAGAAGAGTGCACTTTAGCTTTTAAATATTCTGTAGTCTCGCGATTCAGCTCGCAGCTGCTTAGTTTTAGAGGTGAATGGCTCTATACGGTTATTTGAACGAACCGGCCCGGTGATCGCGCAATTTCAAGGGGTTACGTAGCCAATTGGATCCACTCTCTTCTACATTTAACCGTGTAATTTAAACACTCGCGGAAGAGCATATCGATTCGTAGATTTACTCTGTCATTCCTAATAAATTAATATTGCGTTACAAAGTCTACACACGCGGAATACGTTTATATTATCGCTTTGCAGTTAATCTAATGGCAAGTTTAATCGCCTGCACTAATGTACCCTAAAAGCTGCTACACACGAAACATACCCAAGTATCCAAGTGTAAAATGCAAAACATGTGCACTTTCACTGATAACGTCATACATACACATATATATTATATATCTTATGTATCACTGTGTTTATATATACATATATAATTGCTTATACCAGATATTAATACATATAAATATTAGAGCTTATATGTACAACATGTATACGTTATATACTTTGTATATGTAAACACGTGATATCGCAAAAATGTGGTACACACGAAATTACCTTATCGGTCACAATGTTCGTGCTTTTATAATTTTACACGCGGTAGCTTTTGGTGTGCACTTCCCGTGTGCTTTCACGTGAAATCACTATAGATAGAGCGCTGGGCAAGGCTACCCCTGCGTCAGCCGTCCGCGTGGATTACGTGCCAAGCGATAATGCGGCTATATTACGTGTAGACTGTCGCTCAGTTTTGTGATGCTCAACATGGTTTTTAAAAGGAAAACGCGTATGGAAACAATACTAAGAAAAATAATGATGAGCGGTTAGAGTGGGATCGCGCTCTCGGCGGAGAATCGATTACCGATTACTTTCACCGCTGCTCATTATGCTCCATTCCTGTTAAATTGACTGTGATTTAAGAATATTACTAGACATAGGTTGTGCTCGAAACGATTCGTTGTTATCAGTAGCGTTCGTCCTCGTCGGGTGTGATATTCCGTTGCGGTTATATTTTTTCTCTCTCTCTCTGTTTTTTTTTCTTCTTCATTTCAGACTTAGGATGTCCGCGTGTCTAGTCGAAGTCAAGCGAGGAGAGGGTGAGAAGTGGCGGAGACTTCTATAGATCGATAGACGATTTCGCGTTGTTTGCTCTACATATTACGTTCGCCGACTAGGGAGATACGCGATGAGACCGGAAGTAAACGTGGGTGCCACGTGCGTCTCGGTACGTTCGCGCCAGCGTGTGCGACAGAAGCGGGCACGGAGAACGAGCGCGGTTTGATATTTTACGGTGTATACTCTTGACGGACCTCGCATATTTTATTTATAAGTCGTCCCCCCCCGAAGAGGCGCTCGATACGGTTGCGACAGATTGTATTGTATTCCCGCCGTTACATGTGTCACTCGCATCTCGAAGCATACGGAGCTCTTCGCGCTTTCCACCGCGTTCCACCGAGGCGCCGACAGTCCCAAGTTCAGCGATCGAGTCGTTTCTTTCACATGTAAACGTACGACGGCGCGGCACAGGTGGCCCCGAGACCCACTTATCCGCGCCGTCGAACGTGCACGCGTTTTTAATTCTGAAATAACTCGATCTTGAAATAACGACACCGGCAGGCGTTGTGTCCCGTAATCGCGCGGGTTGACCGGGAAATCAAACAGCAGCAGGGAGAGAAACGCACGGAATGCGCGCGAGTCTCTCGGATGCTTCCCGTTTGTCGCACGACGATTAATATCGCGCGCCGAAAGCAAAAAGCAAAAAACTGCCACGGATTCACGACGATGGTGAACTCGAGGGTGAGGCGGAGATGCGCCCGAGGCCCCGTCCCGGCTGACTTTCACGACATCGCCCGAATCATCACCTCCATATCATTCATACTACCGTTTTGCGTCGATAGTCGGGCAGGCCGAAGCGCGCATCTCGATCGCACGCTCGTGCACGAGCCCACGCTCAATTACGTAGATTATCGTAATCTTTAAACGTCCTCAATGCCATGGCGATCGTTTTATTAATACACGACTGAATTTAGATATTTGCGTGTGCTGCTGAAAACGTGTTTGTCTTGCGATCTCGGAATGTACAATTTGTAATTGGACGAAAGTTTATTCAAGTCCGTACGGCATTGGGCGCGTGTTAATCCCAACGATAGTTGAACTGATTTACCGAGTTCCCCGAATAGCACGGAATGCGTCGAGGCCCAATTTGTTGGCTAACGATATTTCAACTCGGGGAAGCGACTCCCAAAGTTCAGCGCTGTTGCATTCGGGCCTGATTTATCTCGGAAAAGATGTAAAGCGAGCTAATATTATTTTGACGACCGAGTCTCGAATTTATTCGGGGAAAATTCACGTGAAAATACCAATTATTGTACACGTTATTCTGTAATTTTCAATATTGAGAGACTCTGAGACGATCACGATTTTACTTTTACCTTTGGAAAAGGAAGACTATTAAAAAAAATTATATTCAACGTCATGAAAATGTGAATAAATCCTAAAATCGTACATCTTATAAACGCGACTCGCGACATTGCAAAATTCTTCCGGAATCGCGGCATCTCTTTTTTTAACATTCAAGACGGAGGCCCGAACGCATTCAACAATTTTTTAACTCTACAAAAAGCCCACGAATGAGCAAAAGACTTGACGTAACACTGCCTCGTTGTTCATTGTACGAAAATGGCTCGACTGAAACTCTGATCAATCTCTGCAATACTACTAAGATTCGGGATTGCGTGCCGTTCTGAGGCGACGACGCGTGCGGTTTTATAGTTTCGTGACTTAGCGATAGATTTACCACCTCTGGCGAGAGGTAGAAAACGATGATCCTGCAACATCGCGCCTTTACGATCGTAAACTCACGGGAAACCGCCCCCGCCTTTCCGAAGCGTCGAAATTGTACGAGACGATCGAACAGAGAAAACAAAAATCCAACGTAGAACAGGAGTAACCTCATCGTATTCATTAGCGATATTATTGTTTGTAATTCATTGGCTATATTATCTGTAACACATCAATATAATTGTAGGAGAGACGTAAGGACTTGATCGATACTTTCTAACTCTTAAGGCTAGATATCCCCGAGGGGGGAAGAGTGGAAGTCGGATATCGACATTTTTCTATTGAATTTCAAACTTTTCCCTTCGTAAAATTCTTTTGCGCGTGTATCCCTTGTTAATTTATTAGATTAATCGTCCAATTGTATGCATGTATACGAAAAGCTTGTTTGAATACGGCGTATTTATTTTAAGCAAGAACAATCGTGCCATCTGTGCAGTTTGAATAATACAACGTGATGTGAAAATATTTTGAATGTAAAGTTAAAGCGAGCTTCTTAATTTACAGCGACTGCGCCAATGGGGCGGCTCAAGTTTAAACTTTTCTCGAGATTCTGATAAATTATCATTTAACATTCTATATATCTGAAGACATAAATTAATAATTGCTCCAAGGATTCTTTTTTATAACACGCGGATCATCGTCCTTGCACTTGGACTCGGTCGATATTTGATTTCCACTCCTCAATTGTTCCTACGAGCCCGTCGCATTTCCCCCATCTCCTCTCACTTACGCTTTCAACGAATCGCATTACGTTCTTCCCTCGAGGGAAAGTTACGATTATCATTGTTCGCGGTGTTCTCGCAGATATCCATGTGTGTACGTTAGATTGTGAAAACACGAGTGGTACGGTTTGGTTTGACTTTTTCGTTTACATTTAATCGCGCTGTCGACGGATTCCCCCCCATATATGTTATCCGAATAACCAATGAATCCCAAGAGGTATGCGTTGTACAGAGCTAATCAGCGAATTCTGTTCCCCCCCCTGAATCCTGACTGCGTTCGTAGAGCAAAATAAATGAATTTTGCAACTAGAATTGTGACGTTCGTTTTCATTTCAGTCTCCCACGTAGCGTGTCGTAATGTAACGGTGTCTACGAATGTAAAAGTTGTGTATGTTTAAGAAAATGCTGTACACGTATGCTAACTTGAAACTAACTCTATTGATAATCACTCGACTTGCGAGGAATTGCTTTCTTTTTACATATTGTTTCTTGCATCAATTCTGTCGCATTCGCGTAATCTCGGGGTAAGTCTTGATCGAGACGCCAAACTCAGGATAACGAATCTTCACTCCAACGGAGTGGCCACATATAAAGTGCATTGTTCCCGTACATACATACATGCGTATCGTTCCCGAATCGTTATCGAGACTTAGAAATTATCGCGAGCCTATCCTAACATTCGCGCTGTGCGTTTATATTGTAGTACAACGATTCAACATTCGCTACCTTAAGACACTCCCATTTGAATTTTGCACCAGATAGAACCGCGAGATAGCAAGCAGCCTGTGTTATCGCGGTTGGAGTAACTTCGTTTTACATTTGTATACTCGTGTTATAGCTGCCAATAAAGCGTAGGATGCCTCATCATCGTTTCAGTTCTTGATTAGTAGCTCGTTTCGTAAGCTCGACGGTCACTCGTGACCTTCAGCGAAGAATACCATTTATTATAAATTTGTAATCTCTAATATATTTATTGAATACCTTTGCAATTAGCTTTAAGACGACATATCCGCGTTGAAGCTTAATAGAAATTGAAGGGAGGACGAAAAGCTTTCTCTCGGCCCCGCGATTTAATTCGTTAGAAATACTTTCGGTCGCTTGCTGTCCGAGAAAACTGTTGAGCGAACTCGACGCTTTCGCGAAGATAAAATTACCCGCCGAACACACGGCAAGCAAATAAAGCGATATAAGTGCGATGAGTCATCCTAAGTGTCGCATTTAAGGATTCCTGCAGAAAGGGGAGCTGTGTGTGCGATGTTTCGAGGTGGGAAGGAAGTTTGTAACGAATTAGAGAAGCCGCACACGTACCGCAAGTAGATTGGCATAAGTTAAACGTTGTTAGTCGATCGCAACCTTTCGGTCCTTTGACTCGTCCATTCGACTATCGCCCCCCCCCCCCCCCCCCGTTAGCTCGTAACGTTAGATTAACTCATTAGATGTATCTCTATCGCAATACGATATAGTAATATAGTTATAGCAGCGTACTTTACGGATTATTATTATGCGTTAATCGATATACTTTCATGTTTAATCCGCCGATTTTCAACGGCCGGTAGATCGTATAAAGTATTTGCAAACCGATGCAGCCGCACACTTCCGGAGTGTGGGACACGATAGGCTTCGCCAAGTCGACGATTCGCTAATTGGCATTCGTGCCGATGTCTTTTAATCGGCGTGATTTTATACCTTCGGAACAACAGCTGTTTGTCCGAGTCGCGTCATATCATTTTGTGTCTACCGTATTTATACAGAATCATCTGCTTTCGACTTGAAACAGAAACTTTCTTACCGCAGCAACGTCGACTACGAACTTCGCTGAGTTTCGCAATGTAATTGTAAGAACGAAATGTATTGGATATTTGGTACTGGAAATACACGATTTCAAAATGTCACCTTCCGCCTTTTCTTTCCGACACGAAACCAACGCCATTTACGCGACAGGGATCCCTGTCGTCCGTTTGTCCAGCCTTTGCTCGCGAATAAAGTCTACGAAGTTTTGACGATGCTAACGAATCTTGCGACGAAAAACAAATCTGGTAGATTCAACCAGTCGTTTGTTAGAAAATGGACCAATCAGAATTCCTTTAGGATTTACCAGATGTGTAGTGAAGTCTAGCCAACTTCTGGTTATGAAATATCGAGACCTATCGTGCTAACTAGAATTTCTGTTTGGTTTAGCCAAAATACATTCTATCATACATGCCTCGTTGATACAATCGAGGCATTTTTCCCGGTAAA
This sequence comes from Vollenhovia emeryi, assembly GCF_000949405.1. Taxonomy (NCBI): domain Eukaryota; kingdom Metazoa; phylum Arthropoda; class Insecta; order Hymenoptera; family Formicidae; genus Vollenhovia; species Vollenhovia emeryi. The sequence continues at coordinate 1,298,230 of NW_011967231.1, read as the reverse complement.
TGCCATTTCGTTTTTCAAGACATACGAAGTCCGTTCCGTTGAAAGAAAGAATGAACAGACGAGTTTTGTGCGTGCATAATTAATCTGATTTTAAATTACTCTCAAAGCAACGGATTTTTAGAACGTTATTTTTACGTGTAACATTCTTTTGTGGATTCATTATTTTAAAGTTAAGATGATAGCTAATTAATACAAGTTTAATTAGCTGGATGATAGGTAATTAATACAAGTTAATCAAGACTCACCGGTAGGGTACGATGCGCAGCAGCGGAGTGCATTAATTAATCTGTAAAATAAAAGAGTAATTAATTAAAAACAGTCGCCGAATATTAATATTGGTATTTCGCAAGGTGATTTTTGCGCACGCCAAATATTTCATTCTCGCGTCGCGCAAAAGATATTTCGTAGAAAGACTACGTGGTTTCGAAAAAAAAATCTTTTAATTCGATACAGATGAGAATGTAATTTTTATCTGAACCGTAACGTTTGCAAAATACATTATTCCAGGCATGTCGCGACACGAGAAAAAGCGAGGGGGAAACCGTCCGAGATGGTATTGCGGTGTACAGATTTGTGGCGTTACTGGGCATTACTAGGCATTTCTTTGGGCATTATAAAGATAAAATAAGATTAAATAAAATCAAACAAGATAAATAAGATAAAGTAATGGGCATTAGTGGGCATTGTACAGATTTGCGGCATTACTGGGCATTACTAGGCATTTTTCTAGCATTAGTTTGGGCATTATATAAAGATAAAATAAGATAATAAGATAAAATAATGCTCACTGGGCATTGTATACAGATTTGCGGCATTACTGGGCATTACTAGGCATTTTTCTAGCATTAGTTTGGGCATTATAAAGATAAAATAAGATAAAATAATGTCCACTGGGCATTGTACAGATTTGCGGCATTACTGGGCATTAATGCCGAAAATGCAATCGTGGGAATTGAATCAACTTTGCGAACGACAAACAACAACGAATAAACAAAAGATTGCTCACCCAAGGGTTGCTCCGCCGGCGCCTGATGCCCTCCCGGGCCTCCTCCTCCTCTCAGAATCCGTCGTTGAATGTCGCACACACACACACACACATACATACACACACATACACGCAATACACTCGCGAAACGTAATTTCAACCGTGATCCAGCGCGACTAACCTAGCCCTAACCTAACGATGCGACGATCGCGACGATCGCGACTTTGCACGGCACTCCCGATCTCAATTCGCACGCACTTTGTAACTTTCGGCGAGAAAACGACGAGCAATGGCGACGGTAACACCACGGAGCCGCGACGCGACGCGCTCGACGATGCTCGCGTCCGCCCCGTCGTCCGTTGCACGAATTCCAAGCGGCGGAGTTAATTCGAATGACGCGCGGCCAACTTCACGCGCCACGCCGAACCGACGCTCTGCGCCCGCGCCCGCGCCCGCGCCCGCCGCCGATCGGTGGCACATATGCACGCGTATTAAGATCAATTGTTGTCTCACGCTGTAATACAGTCACCAGAGGTCCTGTCAGGATTGAAATGCGCGTATCCGCGGGGCACGGTATACCGAAAAAGTACGCGAGAACAGCGTCGCCTTGTCGCGACTGCCTGCGCGATGGATCTCGGTCGATCCGAGCGGAACAACCGAAGCGGCCGGACGAGTCGCCCGATACGCGCCGGCCGTCGAGTCTATCGCGGACAATCTATGGGATATCAACGTGCGCGGTTAATCGCGACTCCGCTTACCGCTCGAGACGTCGCGTCGTTGCGATCCAGCTCGTCCTGTGCCGCGGCGGCGACGTGCGACGTTGCTGCACATACGCAGCTCGCGAAGCAACTGTAGCCCGGTTCATGCGATACGACGCGAGTCAAGTTGGCAACTAACGACAACGCGAGTCAAGTTGAAAACTAACGTTCGCTCCGAGTGCCTAGTCTACCAACGCGGATTAATATCTGTCTTGGTTTCGCTGGCTTTTTAATCCAGCCTTAGTTCTGAGAATTTAGATTAATTAATTAAGGTTCGTTTGGGAATCTGCGCGACTTAATTTTTGTTCTCGGTTGAACTCTCTCTCTCTCTCTCTCTCCGTTCTAACAATTAGAAAATATAAAAAGAAAATGTGAAATCGAGATTAAAGATTAATCCGACATATTCCCTATTGGTAGATTAATTTAGACTTTCCCAGTGAGAAATGATTTGTCGAGTCGGCATAGTTTTTCATCTGGTTGGTTTAACATTCGATCCTTCTGTCCAGTTTGAAGAGTTAGAAAGATAAAAACGAAATCAAAGTGAGATTAAAGTCGACACCTGCGTTGATAGAAACGCACACAAGTCGCGAGAACATTTACACGAGAGTCAATAATGCCACGAGCAATGAATTGCAAATTCCATACAAGATCTGCCGTAAACTGCTTACAGCCTTCCCGTTTCAGTTTAAATCAACGTCGGATATTGGGCCTCGTTCAAGCCGAGCAAAGCGGCAAACCGAGCGGTTCAACGTGATTGGTTGAATCCACGGGGAAGAATCAACTTGCCCGCAACGCTCGCAGTCAACCGCCGATCCTTTCCGACATGTCTTCCGAAGAGAGGCTGAGGGATGTCGAGAATAAAAACATTAAACTATCCTCTGTCCAGCCAAACAAATTGATTTATGTTACATTTACATTAAACGTTTCAGCGAGGAAACTAGTGTTGCACTGGTGAACCAGTGCAGCGAGTTAGGTTGAAAAAAAATTATACCTTCCCTGCTCTAATTTATTGCACTGGTTCACCACGCATAATAATTTATAGCTATAGGATATTTCGTAGTCGTCGAGATTTCTTTCACGCTACTCGCATTGATACTCAAGACCCCAGTTTCTTGTAACAATTACTTCATGTTAAATCATCGCGAGAGCGGTATTAGAACGAGAACGGATGCGACAATCTGCCAAAAAAGATGTGATACAATTTGATTAAAATTACTCGCCCGAGAGATAATTTTTTCTTCGTACGTGAAAAGCAATGTTTAAATACGTAAAATTTACATGTATTCTGCTCTTAAAAACACAATCTCTCTGTGAAAGCTCTTGAGGCTGTACATGTATTATGGTACAGTAAAGTAGTTATTCAACAAGCGCCAACCAACACTTACGCAACATCAATATTATCAATTTCATTCCTATGTAAAGCTGGGCGCCACACCACTCGCAATTCGTGATTCGCAGAAATTCGTTGGACATTCGCTATTACTTTACCGCACCACTCGTGATTCGCAGTTTATTTGTCGTCTCGTTCGTGTTAACTTGGACAATTTTTAACCTTTACCTATTATTGCAGGACTGTATCACAAGTCTACGTTCATATCATCGAATAGAAAATTAGAATATTGATGTTGCTGTTAGTTAGCGCTTGCTGCGTATTAGAATACAGTAGGCGAGATAACGTTGCCGACCGTCTCGAAATGTCTTTAATGTCTTATTCGCTAATAACGTACGTTACATATAAAGTTGCACTTCTACCTCTCAGCAAATCAGAAGCCTGTTCTGATCAACCCCCGCCGTTATATGTTTGTACAGACCGCTCTGCTTTAGACCTATCCATCTTAAACGTGTAATTCGATACAGGCACTTTGTCCGAAAGCATTTTAAAAAGTCAACTTTTCTCAGAACAGAAAATATAAGGCATTTAGTACAACATAAAGTACTGGTTTCCAAAAATACGCTCTTGTCCGACGCTACTATCAAAATATTTTCTTATTACTACGTTTGCGACAAAAATGACGCATTAAAATAACAGTTTTCCTCGCGATACTAGTATCAGATTGAAACGGTATACCAGCACCTCGTCACGCACCGTATTATGAAAATAAGGGTAAAAAATAAAGATATTTGTGATACCCGTGCGCGTGAACACGTTGTAAAGCATTTTGACAGTTTAGAGTCTTAAACAGATACATTAGGTGCTCGTATTTCCCGCTCACCTAAAACAGTAACCAATTAACTTGTAACCTCAGTCCGACGCAAGAGTGGAATGAGTGATCTATTGTTCTGGCTGTTGCCGAGAGAGAGGTGCGTTTGGGTGAATCCTTGTCTCCTTCTAGTACTACCTGATTGGATAGTCGCATATAAATGACGAGAAGAAGGGCGTCACTTATATACGATTATCCAATCAGGTAGTACTAGAAGGAGACAAGGATTCACCCAACGCACCTCTCTCTCGGCAACAGCCAGAACTATAGATCACTCATTCCAAGAGTTCACTGCTCCGACGAAAACGACAATGTTTTAGATCTCCGTGAGCATAAAGGCGTAGCTCTTGCAGCGCGGACATTGAGAGTGATCGTACAGGAAAACAATCTGTAAAAGAAGAGACGAATTAGTACAATTATTAGTAAATAACAACGTGACAATATGAGTAATGCTACTGAAATTTGCCGTTTGAGTAACGTTTTCAACCAACGGAGAAAGGTACTTTAAAGGGCGAAGGGAAACGAAACGACAGTAACCTTAGGGTGTTGCGGACAATCGTGTCTCACTCTTCCCTTGGTCCAAAATCCGCATCCGTTGCATATAATGTGGGAATACGGTCTAAAGCAGATACATTTGAGAGGTTCGTTCGAATCGTCTTTTTCGGTGATCCTCACATGATGATCCTTTCTAATTTTCTTCGACGCCATCATTCATAGGTAAAATCTACAAATATGAAGACAAGCAGAATTACGTATCTCATCACTCGCTATGAGAGCGTGAGCCGAACGGCTGTTTTTACGTCGAGACACAAGACAGTTAGGGCCTGAGCAGAGTGGCTGTCTTGTATTCTCAAGTCATAAGACAGTTATTGTGCGTTACTGTAAGACGAAGACGTAAAAACACAAAACATTGTCCCAAGAGTACAAGACAGCCAGTCTGCTCAGGTCCCTATCGCGCGTTACTTTAAGACGAAGATTCAAAACACGAAACGTTGGCCGCGTTCGGTGGAAAGAGCTGCTTCGCAACTGCTGTTAAAGTCCCGAATCTAATTGGCGGGTGTTCTTAATTATGGCAGAATCTAAGAGCACACTCCAATTAAATTTACGAATTTTACGACTGCTGCAAAGCAGCTTTTTCTGCTCAACGCAGCCGTTGTTTTAAAAGCAGAAGAGAGCCGGTGACCGCTCAGGTCCTGATGCGTACACCCTACTTTAGCCTGTAGGCCCTGTCTACTCGTTTGTGAAACTGGCCCTAACAACTCATTGTTAGGGCCAGTTAATTATTAACCAGAGTTCAGTGTCAACTCCCTATCTGCTTCTATCTTATTACCTAAGAAGAGACAGAGAATAAATTAACCTTCGGCTAGCAGCTAACCGACGTTCGTGAAACTCACCCTAAGGCCCGTTGTTTAACTTTCAGCTTAGCTTAAGTCGTCCTTCGGCTTTTTCTAAGGTAACACAGCTGGAAAGGGGCAAAGAACAAATTAAACTAAATAAGTGGAACAATTTTTATTTATGAATATCACTGGCGAAGAAATTGATATTAATTGTTGTAAATTAAACTAAGTTTAAAGTTAAGCGACGTTGGTGAAACCTAAGGGCCAGTTTCACAAACGTCGGTTAACTGTTAACGAGAGTTCAGTCGACTCCCTATCTTCTTTCTATCTTATTATCTAAGAGACAGAGAATCAATTAACCTTCGGTTAGCAGTTAACCGGCGTTTGTGAAACTCGCCCTTAGACCCGGTTTCACCAAACGTCGCACAGCCGGAAAGAGACAAAGAACGAATTAAGCTAAGCTTCAAAGTTCAACGACGCTGGTGAAACCGGGCCTTAGTCGTAAGTCCGAACTGTCGGTCCCTTTTCCTAAAGCCCAATGTCCACGATCCAAGAACTGTGTCAAAGTTCTAGTTTCAAAAAATGCGCAGCCAATCAACATGCAGCTTGTATGGAATAGCTGCAAGCTGATTGGCTACGCATTTCTTGAAACTAGAACTTGGACACAGTTCTTGGATCGTGGACATTGGCCTTTAGGCCCGGTCTACAATGAGTCGTTAGTCGTTAGTCAGAAGTCGCAACTATATGTTGATCCTTTTCCTTTCTGGGTGGAAGAAAAAGGACCGACATACAGTTCCGACTTCTGACTAATGACTAACAACTCATTGTAGACCGGGCCTTAACCTAGAAAGGAAGAGGACCGACATACAGTTCCGACTTCTGACCAACGACTCGTTGTAGACCGAGTCTTACATTCGATTACAAATGCGCTAACGGGTTAGGCGGCTACGTAATGACGTGCAGATTATCCATAGAAGCGCGCGTATCAACTGTACTCAAGCGTGTAACTTCAGTAAGGCCCGGTTCGCTAAACGTCGCTCAACCTTTGACAACAAGTCACGTCAGCTGACCACCTGGGTAGCCTTCAGTTTTTCGCGCTTGTCTCTTTCTAGGATGCGTTCGGGAAGCTCACTGCTTAGCGCCGAGATTCTGTCTTCGTTGTTCATTATGCGTCGAAGATGGAACGACAGTAGCGTTGATAGCGAGCTGTCGAACGCGGCCCTAGAGTAACAGTTGGAAAGGGACAAAGAACGAAGTAAGCTAAGCTTGAACGTTCAGCGACGTCGACGAAACCGGGCCGGAAACAATGGAGAACTTACGGCAAGAACGCACGCTCGTCGCAACTGAAAGGCCGATGAAAAGCACTGTTCGACGCAGACCGGCTCTGGCTCTGGTCGAGTACAGCTGAAGAGAAATTGTACGACGACTGGCTCTCACCTGAACAAGACGACGAAACACGTGTACCTCCGCCGAGCGTTCACGTTCAACTGTCTACTGTCCGTGTCGCTGGACCTTCAACGCCCTTAGATTGGTAGAGAAAGAGAGACGGAAACAAAACAAACAACGCAGCGAAGTACGCGTCGATACCCGCAACGGCGTCACCTGCTGTTTTCAATCGAGTCGTCGCAAGTTTTAAATTACAAAAAGGTACAATGTTGTCTACTTCGAAGTAGGACGCGTCTCAACGTAAATTTCGCACACGTTCGTGCGAGCATCGACATTAGTCTCGTTAGAAAATCCGCGAAGAGCGTCAAAGAAACAGAATCCCGGCGGGACAGTCGAATTTGTTGGAAGCAGGAAAATCATGAAACGCCGTGCAGCCGCTAGACTTGAGTCTAAATCCTGTATTCTTTTTTTTCTTATCTCGCGCACGCGTACAATGTATGTGAGGTGGCATGGATATGTGGAATGGGCGAGCGTGTACACACGCGATCGTAAAATTAGTAAAGTTCCCTGTAGTGAGATAAGCTCCTAATATGAGGTAGCGGGATTTGTGCTAAATTAACAGGCGTCGGTTCCGCCGTCAATTTCTTGCCCTCGAAATCTGTTCAGTGGAAAATTCATCGTTAAATCGTGTAGTCGCCGCGAAACCGATTTGCGATTGAATTTGGACGTCGAAAACCCACTGCTATCTCATATTACGAGCCTATCTCGTAATAGGGGGACTTTCCTCCATTACAATGGCACCCGAGTGGTTTCCCTCGTCGCGGTTCCGAGCATGCGTCTTCACGTACATGGTTTCGCAAGAATAACAATAAATATATGATCGACACACGATTTTACACCGACTAGACAATATTAATCGTTATTATATTTCTTTGTGGAATTTCTTATTATGTTAATATTGTTGGAAAATTTTTCATCGGCGCATTTTAGCGCGTGTGACGTATAAAAGAGACTCGCCCCGGTGGGAAATGATTCGTCGATTTGTATCGAAGCGATGTCGAATCGGCGTCAATTTGACGGTGTCGGCGTCGACTCGACGTCGTACGACGAGCTCATTTCTCGCCTGGCTTTCAACGTTACCGTCCACCTTGTCGACTTACGTCTCTTCATACATTTTACACGACGGAATTGACGCGTTTCCGTTTACATCCAATTCCGTTCTCCACTTTTGATTCTTAGGCGAATGTAAGAGAAAAGATCACACGTATATTTAGCATGGACAGTTCTTTTTCTAAGACGATAAAGTTTCATTTGCTATCTTCTAAATCAATACTTCCTTGGTGTTTTATGCTTTCGCTTATTAGAATGGAAAAACGGCATTGTTATTTCGAAATCACGTTCGCGTGATATAGAAAGAAGGAACATTTGTCATCTCTTTTTCCAATCAGAGTCGTGTTGCGAATCGAGACTTCAGTTTCACACTTGACATATACACATAAACAACATACTGATGCACTCAACACTCTGCTGCACGCACACACACACGCGTAGAGTAAAGATACTTCATAAAAATATATAGTGTTTGTCACTTTTGTGAATATTCGAGTTTTATACTTCTATAGAAACTGTATATTACAACGATGTCCCGTGAGAGAAGTTGCGAAGAGATTAGTGCTACAACAAACACGATCTTGCTGTAACACAGTGATTCGGTGCTACGAAATGTATGCAAAGATAAAGGATTTTAAAAAATCTTTAAAAAATTCGCCCCTCCAACGTTGCCTCCAATTCCATTCGGAAAGAACAGAGTCAAAGTATTTCTGAGAAATTATTAATTAAAAGGAACATTCATCGGCCATGCCTGCCGTTATGGCTTCGTAAAGAATAGAAAAGAGAAAGCGGGTAGGTCCGATATCTCGGTATAGACTGGCATCTATAAATTGTGCGATATGGAAGACAATCACGCGAGATCAGTCAATGTAAACAAAATTGAAGAAACATATGACAAATAAATGTCCTCGTTCTAAATCCGCTGTATACGCAGATGTGTCGTAAAATATTCTTCAATATAGGTTTTGGCTTTTAAATTGTTTCAAGGGCGGGGACACCGTTAGGTACACGAAGTATAGAAAACTTGCATGCGTACATTCTTTCCTTTTTCTTTTGAAAAAACTTTCGTCGAGATAAAAATAACGTAATTTACACGCGACTTTTCTCGATTTTACGTATAAAAGTATTTAATTGGCATTCACTTGTAAGAAGTACGATTATTCATGTTTCGTGCCCCTTGGATAATTTCATCCTTTGTATTAATTAGCAAAGCAATTCCTACGGCGACGCAATAGATAAAATTTCAAAGAGATGGTTGCAAAATAACGGGAAATAGCAATATAACTGCGCACAGTATCTAAGGAAATGCCGTACGGAAAATAACACGGTAGTTTCAATTACTGTATTTTGATAAATGATGATATCTAAATATATTGGCTGTCTTTTGAAATTTGCTTTAGTTTTTGGTCCTTTTCTTTATATATATATATATTTTTGTCATCGATATCTCTATTTTTTCTATCTCTATTTACAACATTCTCATGTTCAACTGCTTCAATTTAGCGTATTACACCATTTATATGCATTATTATCAATTAAAAAAACCCCCAAGAGAGAAAGTGATTCCGTTCGGTTTGAGAAAAATATTTCTAATTCTGGCATAAACCCAAATTAAAGGTAAAATTCTTCATATTATTCTCTTTGGAAATAATGTACTATTTTCCGCATTGATGGGAAAACATTTTAATAAATGATTATCTTTGAAAAAAAAACTATCGGAAAAGCGAAACGCGCAAAATAAGGCCAGGTTAAACGAGAATGGAAAATTTCGTTGGCTATAAAAAAATATTGTGCTATCCGCATTATGTTAGATTTTAGTCAGTTCTGCATCTTATTAAAAAATATTTCAGTAAATATTCTGCAGTATATCCTCAATGTGTCTCTCTACCAATCAACAAATATATAATCTTTCGTCAGGTACACGAGCGGTAATCGAGCGTAATTACGAGCGTGTAACTCGATGACCCACGAAATTTGGGATTCAATATAATTTGCTTGGCACACCATTTATGGAACTTTTGAATAGCCGTTCGATTCACGGATCGATTCACGGAATATAAACGCAATCGCACGTTCGTATTTACATGTACGATATACGTAACCGACAACGCAATTGGACCGCACAGAGATAACTTCCTCCTACTTCTGTACTAAATATCGTTTCGCAGTTGAGGCGTAATATTATTTACAGTTTTGGTCGGATGAATAAACGAGTCATTAGCTTACACTATTAAATGTCATTAATTTAGGTAAAACGGTGATTCGTTCGAATGTTGCGACAAATTCGGCATCGCTCTTTTACGTCCAGTGTCCATTTATTAAATAACGTAAAACGTAGTTGACAGCAAATAGGCGACGCCAATCATACGATTTTCTCTTTTCGCGCCAAACTGTAATTTGAAAACACCTTGCACTCCAGTCAGTTCAATCGTAAATATATCGATCTTTCGAGACTCTCTCAGGATTTCATACAATGTAACGGGATACTTTTATGCATAGCGCTGTCTCATAACGTTGCTTATCAAAACCGTCCTTAATTAAGAGTTCATCGAGTTCTTAAATTCTCAGGGATAGAATTGCAAATTTAGTCGATTAATTATTTCGAAGGCTAGAAATTACTTGATATAAAAAATACAAGTATGAAAGCACGAAGTATCGGACAGGATAGAAAAATGTAAAAGTGCAAACAAAAGAGTCGTGTGTGAAAAATGTCAAATGATCTAAAAGCGAGCCTTACTCGGCAAAAACGACAAATTACGGCCCATGGTACACGAGCAACTTGGTTGCGTCATCGAGTGGTACATCGCGAATAGGGGAAATGATTAAAAACACACACCACACGACAATAGCATTTTCGAATGACTCGCTAGCTCGCGCACGCGATATCTGGCGTGTAAAACCTCCCTGTGCACTCTATCTCCTTCGGATACTTTTCTCTTTCTCTCTTTTTTAATCTCGAGGCCACAGTCGAGGCTTCCGAGGCTTTCAAATCTGCAACTCTATATCCTTTCGAGAATAAAGTTCGACCGACAAACTATTCCCGTGCGAGGATATTCGCAGACCCCCCCCATTTATCCTGCGGACGATTCAAACTCTAAACTCTAACGCCGACACCGTTGTCGCTCTTGATCTCCGACACGACGTCGAACGTGGGGGTGCAGATTTCCGTGGGTGTGGGGATGGCGAGAGGCGCCAGTCGCGGGTTCCTCTTGACCGGCGGGTTCTTCAGGATGTAATCCGCGCAGGGCCTGACGCGCAATCTATTCGAGTGCACGGCTGGTTCCAGTTTGAGGATCGCGCAGGATCGCGTCGAGGGCTGCCTGGCGCGGTGCACCGACTCCGTGGATTTGCTTTGAAAAGCCGTCTCGACGACGCACCTCTTCGGGTTCACCGTCGACAGCGAGTTGTACGCGGACGCGTTCCGTTCGGAGTCGGGGGTGAAGACCGGCTCGTCGCTCTCCTCGAAGGACGTGAATATGTCCGAGTCGGGCATGGACGGCGCGCTGAAGAAGGACTCGCGCAGAGACGACGACAGGGCGTCGGGGCACATGAACGGATCCAGCGACGTGAGATCGTTGAGATCGCTGCCGCTGTTGCAAGTCTGGAAGTCGTTGACCGAGTAGGACGACGGGAACGCGGTTTGGTGTTCGGTCGCGCTCGATAAGATCTCCTGGCTCCTGGAGGACTCGGACCACTTCGAGTCGGACGGCCGTCTCGAGCTGAATCTAGTCGAGTCATGCTCGGCGAAGATGGGCTCCGGTAATCTCGTGTCCCTACCTTTGTCCGAGTTCCTCAGCAGCGCTTCGAAGAGATCTATCGGTTCTAACGTCAGTGCGTTACCGGACGGGAGGTCGTTCCCTTGACCCCGTGTCTGATTGTCACTCTGTTCGGACGATTCGCTGAAGTCCTCGATGTTCAGCAGTACGGTCGGCACTATAGGATCGGAGCGTCTTACGGGACTGCTCTTTTTGCCCAGCGGCGATTTAGCGCGTTGCGCGACGGCGGGCCTCGGGATCCCGAGGTCCCGCGCCTGTTCGGCCTGAAGGGACGACGTGGGGAGAGGGTCTATGGGACTCAGCGGTTCCGAGTGTATCGTCGGGACGACCAGCGAGTCCATCAAGTTCGAGGGCTCCAGTAGAGTCGCGCGGTGCGTCACCGGATCGCCGATCACGTTACTCGACTCGGAGTGCTTCAACGCCTCCGAGTTCCTATGGGTTTGCATGGTTCTGGCAGTAAAATTCATCCTGTGCGCGGGTGTTCTCGACGGCGGGTCCAGATTAATGAGATTCGCCAGTTTGTTTGGCGTGATGGTCACGTGCGGGACGCCCGGCGACACGCTTCGCCTCGTCACAATCGCCTCGGCACCCGGCCTGACGCTGCCGGGCACCGACGACGACGAGCAGCCGTTACGCAATTTGTGCTTCACGTTCGGGCTCGCGCGTCCGAAGTGACCGCGGAACTTGTGTCGCGGAAGACGGGAAGAAGCCTTGCTAGATCTCTGCTGCTCCTCCATCTGCTGGCAGAGCATCATCGCGTGCCTCGCTAACGCGCCCTCGTATCCGCGGTTGAGATTTTGCACGGAGTAGCCGCGACCCTCCGCGCCGTTCTCACCCGTCGGGAAGAATCTCGCGCCCGCCTCGGACGCGCGCACCGTCGTCGCTCTGAGATTCGAGTCCGACATGGTCAGCGACATGTTCGGATTCCGCTTCTGATAAGCTGCGTTTACGTGGCACATTACCTGGTTCGAGTCCTTCGAGGTGTCAACGTTCAGTATCGGATCCGACAGCGCGTTCAGCTGAAGGAACTTGCGGCTGCTGTGCGCGCCGTCGCTCTTCAGGTTCTGATAAGATATAAATCTCGGCTCGGAAATCAACGGCAAGCTCTTCCCGTTCATTCGCTTGTGATTCAACCGTCGGAGATGCCTGATCTTGTTGAAGGTCGGGTCCAGCAGGTACTTGAGATTCTTGATCTTGTCGATGTTGTGATTCGAGTCGATCACGTGATTCCGGTCGATGATGTATCGCGGATCGAGCATCTTCGTCAGGTCGTCAATGTTCTCCTCGATGATGTCGCCGGCTCGGCTGCTGCAGGACGCGGCGTGCTCGATGTCGTGCTTCTCGGACGAGATATCGGTGTGCCTGCCCGATGTTTCCAGGCATCTTCGGCTGTAGAGAACGCTGTGGTGCTTGGCGCCGGCGAAACAATCCTCTACGGGGTGCCGCCTGCTCTCGTTGCTCTCTTCATTGTTCACCTCGGCCAGCTCGAGGTTCGTGTTGGTGCCGCATCTTATCGGCGAGCAGCCGTAACGGCCCGGCGTCATACCGAGCAGACTGATCAGATCCTCGGCAATTTTCCCGGCGGCGATGCGCATCTCGCCGTGATGAAAGGCGTAGATCCAGGGATTCGCGCCGCTGTGCGCCAGGATCGGCAGACCCAGCCACACCACCGCCCATTCCGACAGGATATTCGTGCCGCAGAAGATGTCCACCAGCATGCAAGTCTGCGAATGAGGAGAGACGTGTTAGAGATGGGGAGAATCTTATGTTTTACATTGTCGTGCGATCCTGTTTCTTTCGCGGCTGCTACAATTACAATTACGTTGCACTGGGACAAAGAGAATAGGTTCCTACAGTCAAGCTGAAAGACAAAGAAGACGTTCGTCGCGCCGATTCATTCAAATCTGCCTTACTTTATTTCGAAATTTTTCAAAAGTGGAAAACTTACCCAATACTATTATTGTAAACTCATATTTATCTTTTTTATTTTGTTTCGTACTGTTTCTTTTTGACTGGATAAGTTTAGAAAACTTATTTTGAGGAAAAGTTAATTAATAAACCATTATTTAAAAAGAAATATATAAACCATTTTTAAGGAGATTTCAGAAATGTGATATCCTTAAAATATTCAGGATATATCATCTACGAGATATCTCAAATTCTTATTGCGAAAAATATTACCCCAGCCAGGATTCGAACCTGGGACCTCCCTACAATCCGTGACGGGCGTCTTAGCCAGCTCGACCACCGGGGCTGTGATAATACTATTCGCAATAACGTGTATATAACTTTAAGATGTTGTTTACGCGTCTATTTCGACTTTTTCAGATCCCAGGTTCGAATCCTGGCTGGGGTAATATTTTTCGCAATAAGAATTTTAATTGCCAGACACGGTCGACAAAAATCACCGATGTTATTAATTTACTTACACTTGGCGCGAGACACTACCGTGTCTCGTGATAATTACTGCTGGCGACTTTAAGAATATTCTTAATAGTTCTCTAAATATTTCCCTATACATTGAGGTACACACGGCTGCACGTTTACATATGTCACATACACGGATGTTCGTGTACACGTGTACGTTCGCGGATATTCGTGTACACGTGTTCACGGATTCACGTAAATAAAGATTCTTTAAATTCGTGTACACGGGTTAAAACACGGATAAGTTGAATGCACGGATTACACGTGCAGTCTAGTACACGTGTACTAGGGAGCTCTAGTTTACACTCGTATTTCATTTAAACGTTTAGAGTAATTACCAGTAACTTAAGGTAATTGCTTAGGAAATTTTGGGAAGCTCGTTAAAGTGAAGAGTCGTAAAATGGACCGTCCTCAAACGGGTGCTGTTAATCTGTAATCTATAATCTATAATTTAACATGATTAATACGCATTCTTTGTTCATCGTTTACGGACACGTTGAATAAAACTCTATTTCTACAGCAAATTTTTCACGCTGAAGAGAAATCTAGCGCACTCGGCGTTCGAGGAAACGTTTACAATTGTTTCCTGTTTCCTCTTTTACGAGGCGTCGTTCGTAAAGTGTAACAAGAAGATCACCGCGGCGCAGTATCGCGTTTCTCTCCTTTCTTCACATCTCGCACTGCGCTAAATATGTTCTAACGCTTAGTAACTTGACAAATTGCGTTGATCTTTTGGTCGTTCAACAAAACTTTCGCTCCCTTAAGACAAGATGAGACAAATTAAAGTCGAGTAAACTCTAATCCAATATTTCAATGCCTCTGTTTTCCAAATCAACCTGTTAAAAATTTCGACTAAATCAATGTATGCTTAATCTTGAAAGCTTATCAGTTCTAAGCTACGAAAATTTTTGAGTAAAATATTCAAAAAAGGTATTCCTTTACTTATGTTCCTTCGGGTTTAGCTTTGGTGAGAATATTTCATGGGAATATTTCAAAATCGCACGTTTATATCGTAGAAAATATTTTCATACGAATTATTTTTTATCGAATTGCATTATTGCACCGCCGCTGATACGCGATCATCGAATATACACGCTTGTTCGTCGAGTTCCCCGCTTTATCAACACTATATTAAACTCAAATCTCGTTCCCCCGTAGTGTGGCGAGCACGTAAGCACGGCGACGACGAAATGAAATTGATGTCGTCGCACGTCCGACGTGACGTTTAAGTAGTGACGGGCTTTAATGGTCAGACACGGCGCAATGTAGGAACGTACGGTCGCGTCTCCTAGCCGGGACGTCGCACCAGCACGGTGTAAATCAGAGTCTTACGGTCCTTCCGCGGCAATGAAAGCCCGTTTGTCGTTTTGAGCGGTGCGCTGCGATATACTCACTTGGAATGGGAGCCACAGGACGAGAAACGCGCCGACAGTGACTGCCAGTGTCTGTCCGTAACGGGGCAGCGCCAGTGTCTGCGTTTGATGTCTAAACGACAATTCCACCGTGTAAATCGCGCGTGCATGCGCGCGCGCGACAAGATAGACGTACATGTAGCAGCCGAGTAGAACCAGGGCGCTCGGTGCCCAAACTGCCACGACCAGGAACACCCTGACCGGCGGTAGCACGGCCGTGTCGAATCTGCATATTCCGCTGCAAGATAAGTTGAAAAGTCCAAGATTTCATCGCGCAAAATAAACGCGCAAATCAAATAACTACGGTATTATTCGACACCTCTCCAGTATTAAATATCAATGCTTTTTTCCAAACGTTTATTTACCCCTTTTTTTGCGATTCGTTAAATTAAAAGAGAATATTTTTCGGAGCTCGGTCATATACCAGAATATTTTTCAGGCGAAAGGATCGTGCGAGTATCGAACATACACGCTGCGCATAAGATCCGTTTAATAAATTCTCTGGTATTGCTATTTCATAAACGTAACGTATGAATGCAGCGAGATAAACGGATCGGGGAGATTCTCCCAGATTACTTTGCAGGAAGGTACATATCAAAGGGTTAAAGCACCTTCCCGTCGCTCTTCTTATCTACGTTTTTAGTGCGGCGCTTAACCGGTGCTTACGCACCATTTGTAGCATTGCAGGGTAAAAAGCTTTTCCACTTCGTCGGGCAATGCAAGCGATACAAGGTAGCGGAGCTAATGTCGCGGCAAGTTCTAACAACGGCATAATTTGATATTCTGTTTTTTATGCCGCATCGATTGCGCCTTGATGGAACTGAGTACTGTGAGAAATTCTGTTTGTGAAATCGCGTTAAAAGTTTGCTAAATACCGAGTTAATTGCTTTCGTTTGCCTTTGAAGAGTTACTTATAACTGCAAATTAATAAAGCGAAGGTTGTATATGTGCGTGAGAGAATGAGAGAGGGAGAGAGTGAGAGAGGGGGGAATAATATATTTATCTAGACTAATTTCTGGTACTAATTGTAAAGCTGAATATGAAAATAACTTTAAAAAAATGAAAATTTAGTTATTGCAAATCAAGGATAACAGAAAGACTGCAATGTTTAACAAGTAACTTTTTAAATAAAGGTCCCAGTTACAAATAATACTTTCACTTTGTAGATTGCATCTTATTATCCGATTATATTATATTCTTTTGCTTTCTAGTTAAAAAAAATACTAAAAGTATCTCTCTGTAGTATATTCGTACTTTTTGATAGCTGCTAAAAATGGACAGCGTTGTAATTAAACATATGATTGAAAACGCATCACGATATATTGTGCCGAGTAACAGCATTTTGTTCGATTTCTATCTGCGGCAATATATCTTACAATCTTGTGTATGCAGCGCATAAATGCACTTATCTAGATTTTAGTTATTATTCCAGTCACGCAATGTATCCACCTCCTTCGACATGCCACGTGTCACAGGTTTATTTGTGATGCATATAAATCATGTTGATATTTGCGGATAGCACTTTAATAAAATTGCCCGCAATTCTATTCATGGGAGCGCAATGTAGCGCGTTAAAGGATTTGTTCGGTATAATCAGTGCGAGCGCCACTGATGAAAGACGCAAAAGACGAATTTTACTTCTTAAATTTCACTCAACGAGATATCAACGTCATTTAACTTTTTGAATAAGTTGTCGGGCTTGGTTTCATTGCGCAATTTATTAATTTAATAGAATTTCCCGCAATTCTATTCATAGGAGCGCAGCGCGTTAAAGGATTTGTTCGGTATAATCAGCGCGAGTGCTACCGATAAAAGGACGTAAAGGACGAATTTATTAAATTTCAATCAACGAGATATTAACGTCGCTGAACTTCTCGAGTAAGGTGTCGGGCTTGGATTCACTATTCAAATGATTAAATTGTCCCTGTGCATTTTAAATAGCGTTTTCGTGACAATTCTACTTAATATACATCTGATACGTCATACGTCATGGGGAGTTGTCCTTTTCTCTGCAGAGAGATATGTTTTCGACAAATGCAAGTGCGTTTTGTTTGCACATTTCTTCCGGTACAAGTAATTCTATTCGTATGGGAGAAAATTAAAATAGACTTTTATAGCGGTGAAGCTAATTTTGTTTTGGAAAGTTCTAATGGAAGCGAATCACTTTATCCCGAGATGGAAAAGCGCGATTCGAAATTTCACACTAATTGCACGTGTATCGTTTCTCTCCTTTGTAATTTTCCTATGGAAAACTTGGTGGTGAAAGGTGCAACGAAACGACATGAGATACAGCAGAGAAAACCCGCGCGTATATCGATATACCTCTGATTAAACTAAATGGTTCGTATATTATTCTACCTAAACCTCAATTAGGTAGTTTTACTTGAGATAACATTTCCCAGATTACAAGTCCCCCTCGTACATTCGTTGCGTCGGGTCTCAATAATAAATTTATCTGAAATCCGTGGAGAGTTAATACCGCGACCAGTCGCCATTTATATTTATTAAATGAATTGCGCTTGACTGGTGTGTACCGTAATATCTTGCCAGCCTGTATTTACTGAAGTTTTCTTTTATGGAAATGTCAACGCCGAGTAAATGTCGTTACCTGTGCGACTGCACCCCTCCGGTGATTTGAGCATAGATGAGGGGCGAGAGGCCGACGGCGATCGCGTATATCCAAAAGACCGCGATGTACTTTTCTACGCTGCTGTGGGTGATGATGTTCTTGTATCGCAGTGGCTGCGCCAGCGAAGTCAAACGGTCCACCGCGATGGCGACGGTGACCAAAACGCTTACGCTGCAGAGCGCGATCACAATGCAGTACGGGACGACGCAGAGGGTGGAATCGCCGTTTTCCGGTAGTCCGGTGAGCTCCAGCTGCATCCCGACTGGCATAAACACGCCAATCTACCAACGAAAACGGGCGTCGTCCGTTTATTGCGGATCTAACTAAGTTGTCTCGCTGCCGCGAGGAAACGTCAGTCCGTAAATCGGACTTGCGACGATACAGCGAGATTGGCGTCGTTTGATACCAGTTTACACGTGAGAGTACTATAGAGCATCAGTGGCAATTGTTCTCAGCTGTATAATCCAGCTACTCATATAGATAAATAGATTTGTTCACGTATCGCGAGACGCAATAAAACGTAGAAGGGAAAGTTCCCTATTATGAGATAGGCTTCTAATAGCAAGTTTTCAACATACAAGTTCGATCACAAATCCTCTTTCGCAACGATTACACGACCTAACAATGAATTTTCTACTGTAGATTTCACTCCAAGGGCAATAAATTCATGGTGGAACCAACAGATGCCTATTTAGCAGCAATCTCGCTATCTCATATTAGAAACTTCTCTCATAGTAGGGGACTGTCCTCTACGTTTAGTTAAATAATTAGCGTACATATATGTATAATAATAAATTTCTTTCATGTAAAGTATCGGTTTACATCTATGTTATCTTTTCTCGGGAACTCTTTAAGTTTGATTTGGCTCCTTTATGTAAAATTCTATAGTTGTTCCTTTTTTACTATCTAAAAGTCAATCGGTGGATTATCACTGAAAAGTATACTACTGAAAATTGCAGTGGTATACTTGTCGACTATTCACTGTTTTCAGTGATAATTCGCTGATTGACTTTTAGTACATTATGTGTACGACAAGTGCACGCGTTTAACAACTAAGAACACATGATGCAAATTAAGAAAGGCTTACCCCGAAATCGCTAATGGCCAATGAGACCAGAAGGTAGTTGGAAGCGGTCCTGAGTCTTTTGTACCTGTAGAAGGCGGCGAGGATGATGGAGTTACCGGTAACGGTGATGGGCGAAAGAATGCACACTATGGAGACCGCCAGGACCAACGAGACGCGATTGAGGTCCAGCTGCGTGTCAATCCTGGCGGCGGTGGGTATGAGCGTGGTCGTCAATTCCCCGGCGAAGGTGGTGGACGGTAGCGTTGACATTGTCGCTCTCACGGCAGAGGAAAAATTCGTTCTTATCCTCGTCTGTGCGGTCTTCTCCGGGTCAGGTGTCCCTCGTCGTAGACGCACCCTCCTTCGTGTGATGTCATGACGCCAAGTCTCTCAGGCTGCCGCGACGCAGCTCGGTCAATAGTACGAACGATTGATCGAATGATTTGTCGTTCGCGATCGATTGGTCAGGAGTGAAAGAAGGATTTTTCATAAGTGTCAATCATGTGTTCACGATTCGATTATCTCATCGGAGCAGCAAAATGCCTCGGCCAGAATACACTGGTCCTAATCCCTCGATTTCCGTTACATTTTGGATTATCTGAGGGGAGCAATTTCCTGCGGCGCCATCGTGACTTTTATCTTCGACAAACCTTCTACCGTATTGGAGAAACTCCTCCCTTGGAGATTCGCGACTAAGGTATTTGGACTTGGTTAAGGCGATTGATCCGTTAAAAAATTATAAGCTATCGTAACGTCGAGCTTGATGTCCGCATCGAGAAGCGGAAATTGACTTGATACACAGGAATATGGGGTACGTCCCTCGAAACTCTTTTCAATTCACCTCATTTGATTCTTCATCTTTCCCTCACAACTTTGTTATATCCGCTCACTTTCTGAAACAAACATATACCCGCATTTCTAATTATATTTTCTTTGAAATTGTATCTATTGTATAAATGTAACTATTGTATAATTATCCTTTGTCTAAAGGACCGTTTACATTGGAAATAAGCAGTAGAACAAGTGTAAGAAATAAGAAAACCGTGACCTTTATTTATCAATGTAAAAGCTAAAGTGCAGGCATAATTTTTTAAAATATTTGTAGCACTGGTCGAACCGCGCTCTAATTCACCGAGAGTAAGCGTCAGAGCTGAAGTGGGAGTAAGAAATGGAAATTATTCATTTCCTTACTCCTACTTCTTACGCCGGGCTTACTTCATCTATTGTAGACGATCCTTTGGATATCGGAAAATTGATTTCAGCATTCAGTTTGTGCGAATATTAGAGTTTATATAAATGTAATTTAAACGGACAATTCTTTTTACAAAAATACACACTATTTTCTTCCTTATATTAGCTTTGAAATTTTATATCTTGAGACGATTTTGCAGAAAATGCCAATTACATTTTACATTGTATTTTAATAAATTCTCTATCATCTCACGATGCTCAAACAATTAGTAATTGTTATATAAGCGAGTATAATAACTAAATATAAGAGAGCAGTGTGTTTGCAGGCAGAAACGATGATACATTTTCTGAACATTACCATTTTTCACAAAACGTTTGGGAAATGAAAGAAGCGGAGAAACGGAGCGTTCCTGCTACGGTCGGAAAAAAAGAAAGTACTTATGGATATCGCGCAGTATCCGATAGGAATCATTTCGTAGGAATCGTTTAAAAACGAACGAGAGGCGAGCTTTCCGCTTCCAGAGAGTGACCCGTCGTGCTCGATTAAATTCGGCCATGCGTTAGTTGTCATTATCTCACATTTGCAATTCGAATGAATCGGAATGCAGATGTTCACGCTGACACGGCGGATGGATTCTGAATGGCGAGGATGCGTATTTGAATCTTATGAGAGTTTCGACATCATCAAAATCAACCGGAGGTAATTTGCTGAACGACAAGCTCAGCGATTCTCGCGGCGAGGAGAATATTTAATTAATTTCGCGACATCGAGATGTATTCGGAGCGCAGTGTTTTGCAGGAGACATGTTTTTCCGCTATTCAATGAACCATTTCTATTATAAGTGCTTTTTAATAAAATCAATTCGGGTGTTTTAGTCTCTCAATTAATTATTTCGCGTATCGTAACAAAAGTTGAATGAACGAAAGCTGATAACAGCCTTGTAATTTCTTGTGAAACATTATACGTATGGTTTCATTATATTTTGAAGTGCGTTCAAGAGAAGATTGTGCAAGTTTTTTTAATCTCAGCTTAAAGCTATAACTTTTAGTAAGTTTGTACTAAGTTGCTCACTGTTGCAATATTTTTGACCGATTGTTCACACGTGATGTGCAAAATATATCTAAATGGTACTTTTGAGCGATATTTCTCGAGTGAAAAAAAAACACAAAAAGAGAGACAAAGGGAATTTACAGTTGTAATTCGAATTAGTAACTGAATACAAAAATAGAACTAAAGAAATGTGTAATCTGTCGTGATGTCTTTACTAAATATTCGGTCTTCTTGCATTTCATTAGCTGATAAGTAACGGAGAAGTAAATAAAGTACGAGAGGTTAATTAATTAAACAATTGGACCATCGTGATTGTATTATGTTGCTCGTAATTAAAAGACTACGTAAACAGAAGCGGCTTATGGAAAATGAGAACACTCGGTAAATTTCTCATTCTGGATGTTTAGTATCACAAATTTGTGGAAAAATTGTGCACGGAGAAAAAATCGGAGGAACGGAACAAAAACAGAATTATTTTACTATGAGATTATAGAATTACTCAAAAGCGCAATTTTCAATGCACGATATTTAAACGAGTGTGATGTTGAATAAAATCTCACTTGACGTTTTATTTTTCAATCATGACTCCTCAATTTATAGCTGGATTTCATTGAATCATTAAAGCAAGTGTTCCCGCGACGATCGATAAAGTGGTTAAGGTAATTGTGATAGAAATATTGACAGTTTTTTCCTCCGCGATGCAGGATTTTATCTCTTGCTGGCTAAACGAGGATGTTCGCCCCCTCATTTCCACCTTTGTCACTAGTAAGATCTACACGTCAATCGATTATTCGACCGAGTGAGTAGCGAAGGGTACCGTGAATAAATCGCGGCAAAAAGAATTTCCATCTCGTAAAGGGAGATGCCGAGTTATGTGGATAGTGTGATGCGGTGGCAACGGATTTATATTGTAGCTAATGAAACGTAAGTTTCAGGCTTTATTAATTTATTTACACGTCACAAGAAAAAGGCACGTTCCCTTTAACCTGCTCTTACTTATGCTCTTGCCGAGTGTCATCAAATGTTATAAACTTCGAAACGCTATTGCTTCAATCGGTTCAACGTTAACAGATATGAGAACCGCGAAAGTGGATCAAACGCGCGCGCGCGCGCGCTCGCGGATATTTCTTTTCTCCCTTTCTTAAAACGGAGAAACTTATATTTCCTTTTGCTCCAGCTTTGAGGATTTCTATTAAAGAAGTAAATTGCATGTATTATATGGTTAAGTTATGAAACAGTGCTTTTGCCGTTGAAAGCATCTGGCAGGGGATAAGAACCTTGAGAGTCGGTCTTGTTACATTCTGCGTCGCTCAATTGCGTGAAATAGACACAATACGAAAACATAGCGGAGAAGATATAACGATATTACTCTTACCGCATTTATTTTACTGTAATATTTTCAGATTAAATTATTCACGTTGCTGTATTACAATTTCTATTTGTCAAACTTTTCAAAAAATGAACAAGCCTAGTCTTCCTTGTGACTCTTTTCGAATTGACTTACAGTTCATGCGTTCAACAATTCTCCGTAAGAAATTAGGCTTTAGTCTCTGATAAAAGAGATTTCATCGAAGAAAAAAAATATCTCGTATATGTACAAGAACATAATATATGGTTTATTGTACATTTTATGTAGAAGAACAGAGTGACGGCAGAAGAGGAGATTTGAGAGAACTCTTCGTGCGTCCTTTTCTACCAACATTAATTGGAAATACGGAATATGGAAACGGTGCCGGAACATTTTCCGGTTGACGTTTTGCACGTGGAGGCTAAAGTCAATCATCGAAACGGAAAACAAATTGCGTTACAGCGGCGAGGAGTGACGCATCAGATTTCGACGAATTTCGTCATATGCATATTGCACATCCCGGTTGTGTACCGGGCTGTAACGGACAGCAGTTTCGATCCCCAATAAAAATAAATCGGAAAACGATCGGAAAGTCGATTTGAAAAAAATCGGACATCCGCTTATTGCTTCTTTCATTTGTGCTGCAGGATTTCCGTCGTCTTTTCCACAGTAAGCGTTTCCCTTTTTATTTCGTTTCCCTTCAATAATTAATTTATTACTTTATTTGTCTCATTTGTTTTTATTAATTTCTTTACAATCTTTTACTTTTTATTTTTTCTGACGCACCTCTGGTATTTATTATTTTTATTTAACTTTAGTCCGTAGACGACCCTCCGATACCCAACTAACAATAAGTATTAGACTGTCGAGATACTTTGCTGTAAAATCACGATGGATTACGGTTACATAAGTGTTCAGCTTTTTATATTACGCATAATCTGCGTATATCTTAATTGACGTTCTATGATTTTTATATATTTTAATTCCAATTAACTTCATTTGCAACGACTCATCACCGTTCAAATAATGACTTGGCGGTTTTTAATCAGAATGTTACTGAAGAGAGTCACTTTCATTACCAAAACGTCTAACTTTTTGTAAACTTATGATACCACCTCTTTAATATATATACTTTGAATTTTATATTTATTATTTATCACCCATCAGGTGACGGCTCCCATTACCCCTAGTGTCTTTCTTTTCTGTTATTTCAATTATTAATATCAATTTTGCTTGATTTATTTGCATGATTCACGAAACGCTCACATTAAAAGTGCAAAATGTTATTAATTAATCCTGGCAGAATATAAAAATAATCGTAGCATTCGGAAATAACTTATGAAGGTTTATTAAAACAATACAATATGTAATACGCACACGTTTACGTACATCCTGATTGCGGCAACGGCTGCAAAAATCCATTCAAAAGATTGCGCGAGGTTTTCATTGACGAGTAAAGTGATTATCCGATCAAGCGAAATATGTAGATTCTGTTTAATATATACATGAGTTTTTTTTAATAGTATTACGGCGATTTCAGCGGAATATTTATTCCGCGCGTGGGACGCCATCACTCATTATTACACTCATTGACGGTATGAATATTCAGATTTAAATCCCATCGAGTTATGCATTTCTAATCGTCTTGTCCTTGCGATGTAAATATCTTCGTGATAAATCTTCAACTCCACCGCGACCATACCGCTTGCCCTTGTTACGTGCTTGCTAAGGCAAATCTTACGTAACGTAAATACAACGATGATTACTTACGTCGTCTGATCTGTTCACATCTTTCTAAATTTTACGTTGCGTGACGTACATGCATGCACATCGATTTATCGACGAGTACCAATCGATTTACCGCACATTGTATGAATAATGGCGAAAAATTATCTTAGGAATGCAGAGCTTGCGTCAAAGGAAAAGAGCGAATGTCTCTTGGGGCAAATGTCGCGTTTGACAAGATTCCGTTGGTTGATAATCACGGCAGGATTATTGCGGGAGAATGTTACGAATTTGGCCATGAGTCAGTGAGGATAACAGTCTTGATACCGCTTTCCCATTAGGGAAGAATGCCGGGAATTACACGTGCAAGAGGATTTCATCGAAGGTTACGCTGATGATGAAGATACAAGTTACCGTAGTTTTTCAGTGAAATTGACGGCAAAACAAACGTCCGTAGTATCTTCTCGTATAAATAATATAAGCGCTAATAATTTAAATCTTTGACATTAATATGCAATTATAAACGATTCGTATCAAACAGCACTGTTACATTTGTCATGCAAAATCGCCATAAGAATAAATATTTTCATGCCACGTAGCAATATCGCAAAGCAGAGATATACGACATTCCCTCCCAGCTCGTTTTAATCCCGACTGCATTTGTACGAATGAACATAGAAGAGTTAATATCTGTTTGAACATCTTTTTTTTCACGTGGAAATTGGCAGAGCGAACATTTTCGCGGCTAAACGACAAGGAAGCTCTATAGTCCATAAACTTGCGGAATCCTGTTTTGTACGCCACGTTTGCAAATTATTTGATTTTATGAATAATATATGTATAATCGTGTTATAATTTACGTGCTGTAGAATGGTGCGTATTTCATAAAATGATAAAGAAACAAGTTACAATACGGCGATGTCATTCGGCAGGTGTAAATATACATAGATTTACCATCGTTCGCGATAGCCTGCGTATTAAAGTGCGTTTAAATATGCGCAAACATGCATTGCTTGTTATTGATACTTAATATCGCCATAATAGAATCCTATTTGCATCGGTATCCCTCATATCTATATTATAGAGTTTTGCAAGTGATCCAATATGTGGATGCTTCTGAATTCTGAAACGTAATTTCTGGAATTTGTCGGTATTGACTGAACGTCAACATCCGGTGTTAATATCCGGTCGAGAAACGAGCGACTCCTAGTATTACGTGCTGGAATGCGACGTTTCTTGCAATGAAAACAGGAAATTCGCGGATGGTGCGAAACTTAAATAATGAATATTGGTAACCATGACATACTTGAAATATCATTTTCCTTCTTAATTAAAAATTGCCGGATTGTCCAAAAAAATCTGAATATTTCAGTTTGATTAAAAAAAAATTTAATGTTCGGTAAAGAAGACGTGCGTGAGAACGCATGAAAATTTATTTGTTAACGGTTAAATCATTATTTTCTCCTCTGAATTGATAACAAATCGCTCGCAACACGACCGTGATATCATTAATACTTTAATTAAATTAAGAAATAAAAAGAAATCAAAAGAAATAAAAATTGTTAATTCAATGTTATAATTTGAAACGAAAGATGATTAAATTGATCTTATCTTTACATTCACGCGCTTGCAGTTGATTCAAATTTTGTAAATACGTCCTCCCTTACGCAAAATATTTATTTGTCTCGCGTCTGATTATAACAGATGCATAATATGCAAACATTTTGTTGAATGACTATTGTGATTATCGAACAATTTTTATGATACTTATAATACTTATAATATTTATAATACTTATAAAATACAATAAGAAAAGCGTTAAAACTGTTTATTACCCCGAGCGTATTGTTCACAAAGAGGTTTAAATTTACATTTAAGCTTACCGGGAACACGTCGCTTGTGAGACAAAGAGATGGTTTAAAATCCTTAGTTGAGTAAGTGATTTCTACAATTGTACACGTCGCGTTGGAAAATAAGAAGTATAGTTCAAGGGAAATAGCGGATTGGAAAACGGCTTTGCATGTATTGATTAGATAATATCCCCTGTTATTGTTGCAAGTTTTATCGAAATCGGTGAAGAGCAATGCGCAGTGTCCTTTTGTGAGAGTATTCTACGCTGTTTTAACTTTTTATCTTCGCAACCCTCGAAGGTAGGCAGACTATATAGCTATTCGTATCGAGACAGACGAGCTCACAGAGAAAATATTTACTCATTCTCGCAAAAAAAACACACAAAAGAACGAGGGTCATTCACGAAATCTTTTGCTCGTTTAATGCTACTATTTCGTGTAGTCATAAATTCGTAATCATACTGGAAAATATCGCATGTAACCATAAAATAAATTTAAATTAATATCAAAAGAGATATAAAATCGGAATAAAGTAAATTTAGTAAAAAAAAAAGAATTTGTCAAAATATTCCCAACGCAAGGCCACACTATGTGCCGCATGTTAAATGTTTCAAATTAGTACGGTCCAGAAAAATTTTAATAAAAAACGAACTTTTAGAAAAAAGTAATAAAAGCATAATTTTTAGCTTTATGCTTTAAAACTATTCGTTTTATGTTAAACTTGGATTCATTCGTAATTGATATAATTTCAAATTGATATCCGAGAGAACGTGACTCGGTAAATCGCTACAGGCGCATCGAGAACAAAGTTGTATATTTTTTATAGATGATAAAACTTGAATGGACTTCAACAAACTTACGTATATTGAAATTGACTGACACTGCGAGCTAATGATAAAACTTATTAATTCAATTTTGCGAAAGTCTCACGAAATGACACGTGCTCGTACTGACATAATACAGTGAATATTATTAAGGTGCATTCTTTTTGCGAAGATCTATTTATATTTTTCACTATATTATTTTTTCATTTTTCATTTCATTATATTTAAAATTAGACCGAATTGAGTGAAGCTTATTGAAAAAAGCTTTAAAATTGGACTTAAAATTTTTACACATTAGTTTATTGATTGTTTATAGTAGACGATAAAAACAAAAAAGGAAACTCAGTAGTACAATAGAGCCAAATCGTGTCGTTGTCTTCAAAGTTGTTAATTAATGAATGATAAAGACAATTCCAACAATCATAATATGTCAGTTCTATAATACTGGAAATGTTTGCAGACGATAAAAGTCGTATCTAAACCAAATAAAGGCTAAGAGTCTAAAAAATTATCCTTATTCTCTTACATCCATTATGCTATTACACAAATTTATAGCATAACGATTATCGTATAGTATTATCGTAAAGTCAATTATATTCTTTGTATTATCTATCTTTCGGCCTTGACAAAAAACTGCTTTTTGTGTCGCACTCTTTATCACTGATGATTATATCTTTATTCGATTCAAGGGTAGAAATATTTTCTAGCAGAAATGTAACCAAGTGACAAGGGCTGAAAAATTCAATTATTGAATCATTGAAGTGACTCATTCTTTATCGCCATTCGTTCTATTTTTATGCATTTATTACGTTAAAAAATGCCAAGCGGTTCAAGTTAGCTAATGCAAAATGACCTAAAATAAAATTTCAGTTTTACATTTACGCTTAATCGAATTTGCTCAGTTTGAGAGAAATTTAATATATTTCTCGCGTGAATATACATCTCTATTCTAGTTCCTTACATAACACGTTTAACGTAATACGTTTCTCTTACTGTTCTATATATTGTATGGTATATGGACAATGAGAATTGACTTTAGAATATGTGCGACAAGATATGTGTGACGAACTATGCAGGCTTGTCGGATGGAAAATCATCATCTCGTATATTGATTAATTCACCGTCAACATATCGATCGTTCTGGAATCTCACGTAGCATTCCTGACCCCTCTGCTCTACCGCGTTTACTGGTGTTGCAAATTTACAACCGCATTTCTGACTGTGGCGCAAATACGGCGGATTCTCTACTCGGGGGGAGATTAATTTGAGGGCGCAGGATATTTCCCAAGCGTATCCGCTCGGGTATCACTTATAAATCGTGTCGGTGAATCGCGTACCAATTTTCATTCGATACTAGGCAATCTCGGTTCAATTTCGCATTTATCCTATAAATAAATCGGTGACATCTCATTATCATCATACGTCTCGTCCTTTAGATGTCTCGCGATCTTTTTGTATAAAAAAAAGTCTGGCATATGAACTAATAAAAGAACGCTTATTCCTCTCGTAGGGAAACTGTATCTTGAAATAAAGAATGAAATTGCCTGCAAGAGCACGTTGTGCAACAACGAATCGAGTTTAATGATTACCGCGAGACTTTGCGAAACTGTTTTGAGGTTTCGATCTAGAGTGGCAATGTGCACTGCGACGCGTATTTTTCCAAGTTTCGCCGATCTCAGCAAAGAACTCCGAACTCGGAAGCGAAACAAGTTAAATGTGAAACAGTACAGAAAAGTCAAAGGCTAAAATATGAACAATAAAGGAGATTACGGTTGAAAGGAAACATTGTGGACGTTTCCACTGTATTAAGTCTTTTCTTCAGCCTAATAATTGAAGCGCAAAAAGAAGAGTGTACCATAAAAATAAACTAATACAATAAAAACAGACTGAAATTAAAGCAAATTCTTCAACTATAACTTCCTTTATTGTTCGTTTGGCCTTTAACTTTGTTATGTTACCTTGCACGTAACAAGCTAACTTTATTCATTAAATTTAAATGAAATTAATCTCAATAATGTATGGTGTTTAAACTTGGCCTGGAGCACCTCTGATGATCTGCCAAAGGATCTTTCTGAACAATTAACTTCTTCAATCAAACTTACGAGCTAAACATTTTATTTAATTATTATCGTAGATTTGGTATCGATAAAAGTATATCGGTGATATGTCTGTCTTTTGTAATTACAGACTAACTTTTATACGTTTTTATTACCGTCGCAAATATGTAATAAGTATCGCGCGCAATCAATAATCCTGCAAAATTGTCATACTTTCAATAACAGTTCGGATAATTATTCAATTGTCATCGCTAATATGTGCGATTACATAATTCGGTATAAAATATATAAATTTATTGTACTATTAACTTGAATGGGAACTTATTAGAGTATTTCTCGACAGGCTTTTAACCGGTATTGTTTGTTCGATACACACTGTTAGGCACGCGAGCTGCTGTGAATGGCGTTACGGATGGGGTGAATTTGATGTAGTATATCAAATGTTTGCGTCACCACCATCACGGCGCCACGAAACACCCACGACTAGTAACCGCAGCTTCTTCACCCTTTTCGCTCGGCGAGAGTATCTCGTGACGACACGCGTGTCGTAAATAATCAGTCAATCGAACGTTAACGGCGCAAATTGGGATTTAGTTGCCTTCGTCGCTAAACAGAATCGCGCAATCACGAGAACAACCTCGTAATTTGATATTGGACCGATAACGTTTTCGAAAAACGCATATGCGCACATTGACTTGTTAGCCGTGTCAGAGGTAAAATCAGAGCGAGCGATTATTAATAAATCATACGTTCAAAAGATTATTTTACTTTAACAAGCTCAATATTTTTTTATTGTTTAATGAGGAAATTTTGTTAAATGGAAATTATTACAAAATCATTATATAATGCATAATATATGTAGATTAAAATACAAATGTGCTGTACAAGGATATTATTAATGGCGTCGTTGGAAAATGTTTCATACGTCACGCACAATGTAAAATTATTAGAGATAATTAAACATGCTGCTAATAATAAATTATTCGACATCATTATCCATTGTACAACTTTATCATTAGCGCTTGCAAATATGAGCGCACTCTATTAAAGAGTTAACGCGCCTATAAATATGTTAATGAATCCGTATATGTAGCACAACGCAGTCTGAGCTAAAACCTGCATTGGATTAAATAATTATTAAAAAATTGATTGCGACATTAGCGTGTGTTAGCTATAATAACCTCGCAAGACAGCGAAATTTATTTGTATTACGCAAATAATTAGATGGCAAAAGACTTGTAATTACTGTAATACTCGCGGGTAAATTTCTGTTAACGAGTTTATGGAGACATTGTTATTATTCCACTCATTGGAGCTCATTTGCATATCATTCTACGCGTAATGTTCTAGGTCGACGCGCGCTTGTAGCGACGATACCTTGAGAGTACACTCAAGGGCCTTCGCGGGAACATTGAACCTCGCATGACTACGCGGGATATCGATCTCAAGTCCCCCTCTTCCTGAAACCCCTCGAATCCACCGAGACATGTAAATTGTCCATTTAATAACCGCTGTTTACGAGACACATGCGCGGGATTAATTAAGAGCTGATACCGTGGCTATTAGTACCGCGAAAAATTCGTGTATTTTCAATTTATAGTTTTACAATTGGATGCTCGACTCGTGATTTATGTTCTCGACACGTGGGTCAGTAATGTAGAATCGATATACACGCCGCGATACAATGACACCCACTTGGCTGGCGATGCGTTAAGGATTTGTTGTTTCACCGCACAAATTATATCGCAGTTGTAGAATCCACGCTCCATCTATTCTGAATGTTACGCGCGTTTAATTCCAAATGCAGGACGACATGTAAATTCAAAAGACAAACGACCAGTCTTCAACCTGGCGATGATTTGACAGGCATTTAAATTAGAAACAATTTAGTTTATCTATTGGTATCATAAAATGCAAATCGCTGTTTTATGAATTGCTTGAAAACGACTGGAATATTTGATAAATTCAGCAGTTAATTTCTCTCTGCACAAAGATCAAGTCGCCATCGCAATGTTGATTTTGCATCTTCTAACGAGATAATTTTCGACTTATTTGTGTACGCATTATTTACGCCCACGATGAGTGTACACTCTATCGGTCACGCGATAATTTGTTTGTACTCATGTTGGCAGCTTGCCATCGTGGCACATGTAAATGAACGTGGTAAACTTCGATTATTTGGCCCTCGATAAATTAGTCAGCGTTCATACAGGGACAGACCGAGCGTTCCTGTGCCCAAATTAAAAAGTAGCCCCTACAAAGTCCTCTTTATAGAAAAGAGAACATACATGTATTGCACATTTAAGCTCATTTAAATGGACTTTTGTCTTTCACAATCTTAATTTGCAGTTTAATTATCAAGACATTTGTTTAACTTGAAGTGTCAAAGAGTTAAAGCGGATCTCTTGTGTTTTTCATTGTCCAGGGCAGGTTTTGTCGACCGGAATAAAAGTTATAGTTGCGGCACGTGGAGACGAAGTGACGCCCAACGTCGCGTCGCGTCGCGGCGCGGCGCGGCGCGGCACGGCGCGTCTCCGGCCTTGAACCCGTTGCCAACGCTTCCTCCCTAGCCGTTTCTCAGATTTCCCAGAAGGCCATGGTCACTGAAGCTGCTTTTCACTTCGATTATCTATTTACCGCAGCATCCAGGAAAATACCCGCCTCTGTCTTTCTTCTTTTTCCGAAAAAAAAATACCCATCTCCCTTCCCTCGATTCCTTTTCTCATTTTTACTTTATTGCAAATCACTATCTACAATTTTATTTTGGACATGTCATGTGACCTAACGTGACAGTGCGCCGGTCAATTTGGGTTTGATAAAATCGGATTCATAATTCTTTTATGAAGCTTCGATCGACGATACATTGATACGGCTAAAATTCGCCCGTGAGATGACGTGGCACCGCCTCCGTGTGTTCACTAATATGCAATTTTTTTATCTATAAAGCTCGTCTTTTAATACTTTCAACGAATTACAGACAATCAATAATAACCGCCGTACATATTTATTATTGGAATATCAAATTAGAATTAAAGGTTCTAATAACATTTATACGTTTCGGCGAGTTACGTACGTTTAGAAGAGTGCAATATGTACCTGCTCTAAAATGATTATTAATCTCTCTCTGATCGCTATTACATTATCCGTACTTCCGAAAAGCTTCAAAAGCAATTATGCTTCGCGCTAGTGCATCTCGCTATTAACGATCGGCCAACGTGAAACATTATTCGCATCCACGTGTAACATTTAATATTATTTTTAACATGCCGTATTTTTACTCGCAAGACATGAAGAAGATACATTCCAACGCGCGCACGTGCGCACGTGTGTGAGTCTACTGACATTCGTAGATATGGATATGCAAACAATTGGCGATGTGTCTGGTACACTTGACCCTGTACTGGATAGCTCGACCATGGTCGCCACGGACGCGATCAATTTTTAATCTCCAACGAGTACATCAATAAACGATCATCCTTATAAACAAGCGCGCGTACATGGAGGAATAACGGAACATGCACGTGCTTGCCCTCTTCCTTCCTCGTGCACACAGTATTGCAAATTAAGATTTAGAGACGGTGATCTATTCCGATCGTAATATCATTATGAAAAGTTTCTGTTTTTCGAGAGGTATATTCATGGTTTTATAACATCTTGATGTATAATTTTTCGCAATTCTTATACTTATGTAAATCGTGTACATGTAAATGAAAAGAGGGTATGGAAAGATATATGGAAATGTGTATGGAAATTTATATGAAAATGAAAAGAACTTTAGCATGTATTATAAATATTCATTTCACGTAATTGAGTTTTCACAAATCCTAAAGTTAACTCCTGTCTCTCCCTCTCTCTCTCTCTCTCTCTCTCCTTCTCTTCCTCCTCTTCCTTTTTCGTTCCCTTCTTTACTATTCCTGTGCAATAAATTAATCTACTTCGAAATTTAACTAATATTCAATAGTCGAAAGTTTTCGATCGAATTCGCGTGACATCGGTTGATTCGTAGGATACACGCAAATCACGGCGGATACGTGTAGGAGTTCTCTGCTTGCACAAAAGGCTTTGTAAATCTCCATTTGTATATGAGAGTCACGTTCGTTCAGAATTACGCATCGCAGTAGACGTAGCAAAATTGAACGAGATGCGTCGGTGGCAAATACATTTCATGCTGGGATTGCACGAAATAAAGCGTGCATGCAGACTCTTCACCCACGTTATTCACACACGGACGTAGGTGTGTGCGTGTGTACGTATGTATAAATATTTGCATTATGTTTATAACGTACATACGGTAAAATAAATATAGCGACTGTTTTATTTGTGCAATGACTTTGATATGTATGTGTCTGACAGAATTACATCGTGAAGTTAAATATTGTAACCTGATATTTATAACAGGCCTAAATCAGGCAAAATACAGGCGACTATAATCGACTATATAAATCGTCGCGTATATAAAACTCTTCCTTTCGAAGCAAATACTATTCGGTTCGTCCATTTGTGGAAACCATGTGGAATTTTACGAAGATTCGAGAAGTCGTCGAGTACTGTGTTAATATTTGAGATTCTATTACAATATGAAAGCCTAATTAGAATTTAATGCATCTCCCAGCGGGGTAAAAAGTCCTCACGTTATAGCAACGGTACGCTAATCGAATTGAATGGCTACCCCTGGATACTATGAACGTTTGAAAGAAATTTCACGTTCTTGGAATATTTCTGTTCTGTTCTCTATCTCTCTGCTCTATTTTAAAAAATTACATTTATTAAATACAGCTATGCTACCACTAGCCATGGCAGTCAGTAGCCGCATTATTCGCATTCTCGCGTGAGTTCCATCGTTTCCAGCGGTTCAATCGCCGCGAATTATTATTACCGGACAACGGTAAGTCGTGCGTGTCTGCCAACGGATTTAACATTAATTCGATTAATTCGTAAGATTGCTGTACAAGTTTTAATTGGCTCTTGATGAGCTCCCTCGGAGCGACGCCCATGTCGGTTGACAACCTCCCACAGGCTGCCGGCAGGCAGAGGTGTATCCTGCAATCTACGGCAGCAGCAAATACGGGTCATGTTATTCAGGTCAACTAGCATCGTCCTTGGTTCTCGCTCCCCTTTCCTTTCTTCCTATTAGCTACCTGCCTGCCTGCGTATTTGTCTGCCTGCCTACCTTGCCTCGCTTCCTAACTTGTTGCCCGGTTTTCCTCGGTGTATTCCCATGGCGCTCATAGTTATCTCCGGCCAGTATATCGCCATGTACCGTCGCACATTTGACACAAAGTATTCGTTATGATACAAGCGTGTACGCTGGACCGCATCTTTATTTTCGGCTTTCCGGCAGATGCAGCGATAAAAATCAGAAACTTCGGATAACTCGCCGCGTTGAGATTGTTGAGATTATTATAATTGCTTATATTGTATTTATATCCTATCTTTAATTATTAACGGCTTGTACAAATAGATGTGAGATTTCTGTAGATCTCAAAGCGTTATACATATTCTTCTAAATATTACGTATAGAATTAAAAGAAAATTGAAATTAAAGTTTGTTTTGTAATATTTTGGGTGGAATTTATGTTACTTTAATATTTGCTTCAAAAATTAATTTTTAGGCAAAACAATTTTTAAAGAATAATTTCCTTAAAACCCCTTGAACAAAGTAAACGATATTATTTAAAGTGAAAGTAGAACGATATATTTATTGTACTTTCCAAAAAGTAGTCTCTTTGGAAATTTTTAGAAACAAATAATTTTTCCTCACAAATCAAGAAACATTAGAAATTACTAATTAATATAGCGAGTTATAAATTTTTCCGAGTTTATGTTATTAAAGAGATTTATAAAACGTAGCATGAAAACATTTCTTAATAATACAAGATAACAAAGAAGGAACAAATGCGACAGAAATCGCCTAATTTTCAGGTCACGGCTGTTTTTGATATCGTTTCGTTAATAGGTTTCATCGATTTGTTAGTAGAAGTGCTCAGCTCTATAGTGCCTACACTAGAAGCCTATCTATAGCTAGCTACATGAAATGTAGACTTTATGTTTTTTGCTTTAATTGTTTTTCGTACATTGTACCGACACGACGGACTTGGTGTCGTTTATCTTTCATCTTGTTTAGGTGTGTAATTTGCGAGAGTACAATACTATATCCGTTTCTCTTATAAACATAAACTCAAAGAGCATGAGCTTTTACTCATGTAATGCTAATGTAATGCTAACACGATCTTTCCAATCAGTTTTTAAATTATTTCCTCTTTTAGCAGCAAGACATTTCAATGTACATTTCAATATTGTAATATTGTTTCATAACATAGTGATTATTGTTACAGTAATCATGTGAAACTGTTTAGGTACTTTTTTCTGAGGAAAGGGATCGACGAAATACAGAAAGATTGAGCATCACTTCCCGTTTAATTTGTTTTTGCTTCGTGACATTTTCTTTTGCCATGCATAGTTCTTTATAAATATTAAAAAATACTCCGGGGTACAAATGCATACTGACATATACGAACATGTATCCACGGAACGTAACTCTTTCCACGGAAGAAGACTTCTTAAATTTGCACGCAACGTATACGACACGAGCGTTTTTGTAGTATCACATTTCTTTAACATGACAAGTTGGTATTCTCAAACTGTATAGCTGTGTTCAATGCACGTTACAGTACAAAATACAAAAATGTAAGATATACCATTCATAAAACAGTTTAGTTTACTAGGTGTCTATAAGAAGTTGTGTAAAAGAAGTGCAAGTAAAAGTATCGGCAGCTAAGACAGAGAATCAATTAAAGATATGTTAAAGATATCTTTTAGACATGCGTTCTGTATGGAACTGAATTGATTTCAGTATTTGTTATTTACTACTGCTTCGCTGTGTAAAATATACACAGAGAATTACGCGATAAAACTTTTATTACGATATAAAAGTGACGTTAAAAATTTTTGAACATTGTTACAAATGTTTTCAAAAGCTAACCGATGAAAAATCTAAAAAAATTTACACGTTGATATTATTTATAAGAGAGTTTATGTTTTTAATGTTACAAAGTTCTTAACATTTCCCCATTAAAAATTATTGCAATTAGTTTTCTGCTGAACATTCAGTATGAACGGAAGTGGTGATTCCATTTGTTGATAGCAATGTCGCATTATCGATAGATTATGAAATAAGACAGTATTGCGGTATCTCGTAGCAACACTTTGTAGATATATTCAGATTAGACACTGTACATAATAAAGATATTATGTATTTCTATATACAGCATAAAAAATTTTGATCGCTCTGTATTTTTAGAAATATCCAGATTAGAAACGTCACCATTTTTTTCCGATATCATCTCACGCGAGTTGCACTTTTATCACACGTTTCATTCATAAATATCGCGACGAGCGCGGCCAATAAACACAGGCAACGCTTGTAAAGTCTATTCGTGTCTACTTGACGATGCACTATTGCAATTTAAATTATGTAGATTAATGAGATTTAGTTGGAATACATCACAAGAACGCTAATTACATGATCGGTCGAACAATTGTAGATTAGGTATGCGCGTGTGCAAGCGGTGTACACAAATTCTCGTTACAAATTGCCTTTTGCTTTTTCTGCCACTGTGATTAGTGGCAACGTCAATTTCACAGTTTGCGCGAAACATGCCATTATCATTACCGTGCTCTTCAAAAACATCTTCAAAGCCCCGTGCATGGCATCGACCGAAGGTTACAGTCTGTTCTACTTGTTTGAAGTATTAATCACAAAAACCGTAGTTTGCTATGATTGATATTTATTCGCCATAAATTTGCACGCCAGTCGTGCACAATATAATATACAAGAATAAATATTTCGTACTTACATCTCCTACTCCAATGTGCTACTTATCTGTTATACCCACACAATAACTTGCAATGCAATTTGCATACTTGGTAGAATAGATCTAGTTTGCACGTATATGTGCGGAATATTAACATCAATCGATTCAAACTTCATTATTCGAGTAGCAGGATGGAAATATCTCTGCTATGGCCGAATAAATTCAAGCGGCGTCGATGAGAGTCCGATAACGTCAAGGAAATTTATACAAATGGCATGTAATGCAAGGTTAAACAATACCGTAGTTCTGGCACTTATTAGCGTAACGAGGCCCGATCTTGGTTAGCCTTGCAAAATCATGCCGAATAAATCGATATTTGCGATATCTCTCGTATTAACGAGGAATTCCAGCGTAGCCTCGCATTTCGCATTATGCGTTGTCCAATCTTTCACTTCATCAAGCCATTTAACTTTGTGTACATGGAGCAATTAAATTTGTTGAACAAGCACAAACGCGTTTTATGTTACAGAAAAAAAATTTATCAAATTTAGAAATTTTTACTGAAATAAGTTTCAATTTATTTCCCTGGAAAGTAATTTTCTCTAGAAAATAATTTCCCCACTTTTAAGTTAACGCTGTAAAAAGAAATAGAATGTATGGAAGTAAAGACAGGCTAATATATATAATATGTAAATTAAAACTTTAAGCTCTGATTCAGTGTCAGAGAAGGAAATTTAAAAAATTGCAAATTTTTTAGTTCTTTTCGATTTTTTCACGCTCACACCGCACCTTTGTCGCAAGAATTTCATGTCTTGTACACTACGTTTTTCTTTTTCATCTTCATGCGACGTAAACAGATAATCAACTTTCTTATTTAGCGACGAATTACATAACCAGCAGCTGTTCAATGTTTTTAATTGGGAATAACGAGATTGATTTGGCGAACACAAAACGCTTCGGTAGACGATTTAATTGACGTGCTCGCAACACCTTAAATGAGTGACACATTAAAGACTAAAGTTCATGTATCAAAGATTAAAAGTTGGAGAATGGATTATACTCAGCGCATAAAGTTCCGAAAGACTATATTAATGAAGAATGTTATAAACAAACGAGAATTTGACGGTTGTATAAATGTGTGGGCCAAAACGTAAAACTGATATCCAAATTGTCGCGAATAGTTATTGAATCTTTTAACGTCTTTGTAATCTATTTCCACGAAGTAAACTAACAATGCGAGTGTTACACCTCGTTGGAAAGCTCGCTTGGAATGAGAATTCATTCATGCGATTCTATAATTACCCTGTTTTTTAAATCGAATTCTGCCAAGTTTTCCCGTTCTGAGAATTCCGTCTTGTGATATAAGCGAAAGTTTACGAGTTCTCCGAGAGAAAATATTCCGCTAGTGACCGTGCAATTAAATCATCAAGATCTCTTGCAATCAAATTACGCGAGGCTCTTTTGTGAACTGTCATAGTGCTAAAGTGGTAACCAATAAGAGAGCTACGCAAAATATTAAAACTTATGGACTGGCGCAAAGCTCAATACGTTTTAACTATTGTAGCCGTAATTGTCTCAAAAAGTTTGTTAGATGAAGTTCTTCGCTTTCGTGCAAAAGATGATGGGATCATAAATTTTGTAAAGAAAGTTGGAGCTCGACTAACATCACGTATTCAGAATCTCAATAACGTCGACTATATTGAGTAAACATTGTACAAGTATTATGCAACGAGGAATGCGAGAGAGTAACGGTTATCCTACAACAGACTACGACGTTTTGCAATATTATTACAAGTTATGCTAAACTGAAACACATGCCAAACATTTTATTTTTACAAATATATTTTTACAAAATATATGTTCTCGTATAATGAAAAAAGATATGTATTTTATTATATTCGTTATCTAGTATCACATTTATCGACTTTATTTACCATTATTGGTAAATGTTTATCGTTACTATCGGTAAACTTTCTCGTTGTTGGCTCTGTTAATATTTTCCATGAAAGCATCGGACGAAAATGATAAGGAGCATAGGCGAAAACTGGAGGCACTAGTATTCAGCGAGGTCTGCGAAATTTGCGATAGAACAAAGCCTTGTAAGGATAAAGTACCACTTTAATTTAGAAACATTTATTTGCTGCAAACTTCGTTATCGCGACGACACGTTCATTCTACGTTATAAGCGCGACTTATAATTGCATAACGTGCGTATATTTTTCCGCTTGTTTTTGGCC
The DNA here is from genome assembly GCF_000949405.1 of Vollenhovia emeryi. Classification (NCBI taxonomy): domain Eukaryota; kingdom Metazoa; phylum Arthropoda; class Insecta; order Hymenoptera; family Formicidae; genus Vollenhovia; species Vollenhovia emeryi. The sequence goes on along the minus strand of NW_011967231.1, from coordinate 1,259,046 downwards.
GCTCGTATTTACTGCAAACATTTTTACTTTGTTTTCGTGGCATTTACTAGGATTACGTGCTATAGGATTATTTCTCTTTATACCATTTTAAATGTGTTAAACGGATTTCATAGATATCTCGTATTACTAAACGATTTTGACATGGTTTTTCGCCATTGTAGTCTTTCTCCCCCCCCCCTCTCTCTCTGGCTGAAACAGACAGAGAGAGAGAGAGAGAGAGAAAGAGATTGTTATAACTAGTAACCAATCAAAGTATATCTATTTTCAATTATTTTTTATCTATTACGTACAATAAATATGCACTAAATAAATCGCGCAAATCTGCATATCGTCTGTGTCTTTTAGGTATAACATTGCAACGGTATATGCAGCCATAATTTTTCGATATTTCGCGTATTCTCTTTTTCTGATAAAATCCGCATACTTAATTTGTTTGTTCGTCAAATTTCTTTTATTTGGTTATTTAAACGGATCTCAAGAATCAGAAACTGTCCTGCATTAAATATGTGAATACGTGACACAACGTTTACATAAATTTACAAAGACGTTACTTTGTAAATATTCTTCACAATTCTTTTATCAATATTATAAGAACAACGACAAACGATTTGCGTTTGATTAAAGATGTTTTGTGCAATTTAGATTTTTATTATTGAATACACATTTTCAAATACGGAGAAAGCAATGGAATTGTACCAAAAGACACGATAAATATTTATTCCTATTTAATATATAATACAATACGGGGGAAACACGCTACCATATAATGCTGTATTGTTCCGGAAACGATCTGACGAGATAACAGCACTTGCAAAAGTTTCTATATCGAGGATCGCCGTGTAATCACGAATCGATACGGTACAAATCCCCTTTTGCGGGCGCAAACACCAGCTCGTTGCTGAAAAGTGTTATGCATCGTACCGACATGTAGTGGAGATGGAGTTTCTGCCGGGCGAGAAATTTGATTCTCTTTCAATTCAAGTGGCGTCTGGATGGAATTCTCCGATAACTGGGCGTAATTCTCCATGTAATGGAGAATTATTAGGGATTAGTCGACGAGATGTTTCTCCAAGATTGACACTGACGTTAAGTCGCGTAATTTCTTACGGCATCTGTGAGTTTTGCGAAAGAAAAAAAAAAGGATGGTACGTAGGAGGGTCGAGAGCGCGGGCTTAGCCGTAAGGATCAACTTTCATTTTGCAGGAAAACCGATGTAGGCGACAAAGCTAATAATAAAAGCTACTTGTTCCCATTGTTCTCGCGACCGTTGTTCAATGCCTCATACGTCGATCAACTCGAGTCTTTTTATGTTTGACCGTTTTTACGATTACACTGAATTCTGCGATGTGAAATGCACAGATCTGCCATCGCAATATCGGCAACGTAACGTATTTCTTCTTTTCATTTTTTTAATGTCAAGTGATAATTCGCGTATTGCTATTTTATGAGAATTTCTGAAATTGTATAATAACGATATGGAAAGCAAATAATTATATTATACATGACATTTTTCGATATTTCAATATTAGTTTATTTATAGTTTATTCATTAACTTGGGTGACGATTATATCAACCGTTCGCTGTATATGTCGCTGTTATGCACATTTATAGAGTTCGCCGTAGTTTCAGAATAGTCTATAACTAAAGTAGACTACGGAAAGGGCTATTGTCGGAAGTAATTTTTGCCATGTATCCTCGCTTATGGCAGTCTGAGTTACACGTTTATGCACGCTGTTAACGTTAATAGTTTCTACTTCTTGCATTACCAATGGGCAGACCGCAAACTACTCGGGTAAAGTGTTATTATTAATGTTAACGGTGCGCTCCAAATTCAGAACATTATTTATAAACGCAAAGTGGAATGCGCTACGCGCATGCACGATTTTAAATATTTAGTACTTTTATTCATTTTTACAGTTACGTTGTAAGCGACATCTTCTAAAGCCCATGTAATTTGTATCTCATTTATTATATGTAATTGTATCTCATTTATTATAAGGGTCTGAGCAGAATGGCTGTCTTGTATTCTTAAGTTACAAGACAGTTATTGTGCGTTACTTTAAGACAAAGATTAAAAACGTACATTATCTTAAGAGTACAAGAAAGTCCATTCTGCCCTAATTTATTATAATTTGCTCCCGTATAGTTACACGTCGAATTTAAATAATGAAGATTATTCCCAGCCATTGCAAATCACGCTATCGAATGGATAAATTAAAGAAGAATCAAAAGTCTCGCTCGATAGAAATACTGTTTAGTACATATCGGTTCGTAATGTCTAATACATACTTTTTTTCCGCGCCATTGAATCGACGTTTTATTTGCGCGTGAAAGATTTATGCCATCGACTGATTCGTAATTCGACGGGGCTATTCGGCGTGATTTCCTCCTCCCTAACATTCATTTCTTCTCAAAGTCCTTTTATCTTTTTGAATCGTTCCCAGGACATCGTATCTTTTAATGCACTTTATAATTTTTCTATATTTGAAGATTTATAAGTAATTGCGCGGAAATTTAGTATTAAAAGTAGCCGGGAATTCCGTACGTAATAAAACTTTCAATAAAATGATTTTTCATTTTGCCCATCCGATAAATTTTTACGTCACAATTAATGTCGTTTTCATTAAAGGCGTACGATGTTGGTTACTTGAGAATTTTCACAAGAGTCTAGGAGCTTTTCCGCGATATATAACATTGATAAACACATTAAATGCGTTTTGACGTGATATTCAACGTCGGCCTTTTGCTTTTAGATCGCTTGAGACAACAAGGCAAAGTGGGCGTAACAAAGGAAAAGGCAAGGAGCTCTTTTATACACACTCGATCTCCTCGGGTTCTCTCGAGACGGATGATAAAATAGCGAAGTATCATTCCGAGCCCCGCGATCGAGAGTCGTGGATCACGGATCTTCTACTTTGGATTTAAAAAAATATGCGACACATTCGCGCGACCACGTGAATACTGTGAATAGTATGATGCGCGGTCTAAAGGCTAGATTACGTGGCCAAAAATAGAATCTGGGTTTATAGTGGAGCAATACCCCCTTAGTATCGAACGTAGACACCGTCACCCTTTGAAACGCTCGACACGCTGGGAGAAAAAAATTTCACGTAGGTTGAATTTCAGGGAGTTGCAGTTTTTATTTAAATTACACCGCGAATAAATGCGCGGCACGTTTTTGTACGGGATGGAGTAAAAAGTTTCCGAATGTAGGATGAAATTTTAATTTCGCATTATTATTGGGGATAATTGATTTCGTATTATCGTGGGAGACAAACGGCACGAAAAAGCATTTTGCAAATTCGTTATTACGAGAGCGTTTGCCGAACATCCACTTTCTCAATTTTCAGACGTAATTGTATCAGCAATTAATCCGCAAAATAAAATTCGGTTTAACTCTCCTAATGGTACTAGGGCTCTTGATTAAGAAAAAAAAACCTGAAAACTCTGAAGAGAATTCCATCGCGTGCAGTACGTTCTGTCGCCTCTTTAAAAGCTTGGAAATCGGAGGTTGCAACCTTGGAGTGAGGTTGGATATCGTCTGTCAATTCGAAGATTTATGTACCCTGAGAGATTAAAGTAGAGACGACACTGCCTCTTTCTCTTGAAGCGTCTGTCGCTATTGTGTTACGTGTATATCTAACGGAGCTGTTAGCGCGCTCCACTGAGAGTTCATTTTATCAAACGTCAACAATTTTCAAAATGGACCGAGACCAATATAGCTTCGATGTGAAAGGATGAGATTAACAAAGGGCAAATACGCACGTTGTTGATGTTCCGTACTGATTAATGCATGCACCCGCACAAAATATCGACGTAAAAACGTCAATTCTCTCATTGTTTTTTCATTGTTTGCTCTTTACACGTAACGATAAGAAAGATCGTATTTCTATTTTCACTATACTCCATCTATTTTTGCGTGTTTCGTCGATGCCGTTAGAATCGATCGACTGGCTTTCGTACGTTATCATAAACGGCACATTTTCATCGACCTTTTACTTTGCTCTTCTGCTTTCTATCCACAAACTAATTTAATTTTCTGGCTCTTTTATTTTCTTGGAGAAGCGAAATCTAACCTTTTAACGTACGAGGTACAGAAAGATAACTTCAAGATATACTTCTATAATCTGTAGATTATTAATGACATAGATTTCTAAAGTGGCAGCATTTTTTCTCGTAAATATTTAAATCTAATGTAATGTTAAACTAGAAATAGACCGAACTATCTGGCGCAAGTTTTTCGGCAATGCAAATAATATGCAGAATTATTTATAAGTTTTATAAGAAGGAAGCAAATTATCTCTCCGCAGGTGCAGACTGGGAGTGAATGATGAATCGTTGCAGCTCTTACGCGTGCATCAAGAGATGATCGATCGCGACAGAGGAAAAGTAAAAGTTGGAGTAACAGAACGGGCATAATTTAAAAATGAGATGAAACAGATCATGGAAACGGAAAGCGTAAACGAGCGTAAACAGACCGGCACGTCTACAATTTCGTGCATTCCTTTTTAAATAAGACGTTAACAAATTGCAAAGCGACTCTTCCGTACGATACTATATATCGACTGGCAAATGCGCATATCCGTGAATGTAGTAACTGCTTTTTTTTTCAGATTTACCGGTTTCAAGTTCCTTTGGCGCGTTTCCCTTTAAGCGCGTTTTCTAGAAAAAGAAATTATTTTCTCGCAGCTCTCTATTTTTCTCTTTCAAGGGAAGATACAGCGGTATGCGTCTTTGTGTTTAGTGGCAGGGCAGTAAGGCAGCGAGGTAAAGGCAATTGCATCAGGAAGGCATATATAGCGCGTAAAACATATAAGGCGTACCAAGTGTACAAGATGACATTGAACGATAACGTAGATAACGCAATCGGACTGTTTAATTACGGAGAAAAGAGAATGCATCCAAGGGGACAGTGTTTTTTTTTTCTACACCGCGATAATCTACATATATACACGAAACAGAATGCCTGTGTGTGTGTTTCCTATTAACTCCTAAACCCTTTGGCCGATCTGGATCAAATTTTGCATAGTCACTTTGTAGGAACCCTGCGAAAAATATATGTTACCGCGAAACCTGAACGCCCCAACCCCTCCCTCGATTTCATTCCCTTGATACTTTGCGAGCCCGGACAGCGTCGAGTAATTCAAGCTAGTGCCAATTAAATGTAATATTCCTTCACTCGCCATTATAATTCTGAACGTGTAACAATACACTCCACGCTCTTTCGACCCCAAAATTTGATTTCCTTGGAGAACAAGATAGAGACGCGATATAATTATTATATTATCTCGCCTGCTGATTCGTTAGCGCATGCTGTACTACGTTCGCGCGAGAAACGGGACATTGTCGCGTGATACGTACGTGGAAAAACCCTCCGATTAAATTGTACGCCGTACGTCTGAAAAAGACCACGTGTGTCCACTTTGGAAATTTAATGTTTCGATAAAATCGATGGACGAGAGCACGCTATTATGTTGCGAAGTCGTGCAGTTACGCAATTATCCTCTTACAGTTGAAGACATCGTTCTTTTTTTTTTTGCTATAAAAAATTACTCTCTGGCACACTTGATTAAATTAGCATATGGAAATTGCGGCGTGTCACGCGAGGGAACACCCGCTTCATCTTACTGGAACGTGTCAGAAATACGTGTCATCGCGGCGCGAGTGGCAGGTGTTATGTTATCACGTGGTCCGATGTCGAACTCGGAAAACGAAATTCAATGTTATCACCCCGGTAGCGTGCGGGAACGGTGTCTGCGCGGTAATTGGCGAGGCCGGCTACGGCCTAGATTAACAATGCATAATGCATATTCCTCTCCTTTAGCGCCAGCTCACTGTCCGTAATATCCACGCGAGAATAATTGCCATGACAAATCGATCCTCTCGTATTCCTCTCGTGTTCCTCTCTACGAGGCTCTCGAAATTGGATGATCGTCATCTTCGAAAGAAACGAAAACGTGCCCGTACACGAACAGTTGGTCGTACAGATGTTATTACTAAATCACTCGGAAAGAAAGGCTAGGCATGACACGCGAAATCGAATTTAGCTTTCCCTAAGACGAGGCCCTTACTTCGAGACGCTTCTCGTAAGGTGCAAGTGAGACAAGCAACGTGTCGTTTATTCTGCATTTCCAAGTAATACGATTGTTTCTTTCGAATGCATTTGTAAAATTGGAGTATTTTTTTATAAAATTAAAATAATTAAATTCATACGCTTGAAAATTTAACGACAACGTTAATAATCGCCACCGAGGAAGCGGTGTAGATGTAAAATACGCTAAAATAACGTCTCAGTTGTCAATGTGCCACTTTGCTGCTCGAAACACGGGGGTTGATTAGCAGGCGAAGGTAGGAGACGATTAATCTTAAAACGATTGGAGAAACAATTAATTGAAGCACAGACGCGCGCGCGAGCCTTTAATTATACGCAAAAGCGTCTCCAATATAACAAAATTATTCTCTTTGATGTGTACGGCGTGTTAATTATTCCTGCAACGTTTAATCGTTGCGCTCTTTGCATTTATAATACAAGTGAATGTACTGTATTGACCTCACGCATGGGCGTACCCGTGGCCTCGTCGGGCTATGTCGTTTTACAAAGAAACGCTGCGTTTGTTGATGCAAATAATTGGCGAACGATACAACGACTTTTCTCGCCAAGCTTCAACTTATCCGATCGATCTCGAGAAACGCGATCCAAAGTCCAGCTGCGAAGGCCCGAGCTTGCGAGACCACTGGACGTTTCTCACAAGCACAATTTACGCGAAAGACAAAATTGGCTATTATTTATTATTAGACTTGTTACACGCTACAATCAACAGTTTCATCGGTCATTTCAGTCGGGAGCAGCCGAGTAAGTGTCAGCGAGACTTACCGATGAGAGAAGATTGGGTCGGCGATTCAACGGTCGCGGATGCTGCGTTTCCGCTGTATTTAATGCCTTCGGATCCTGCACCCTTCGATCAATCGACAATCGAGGCTCGCGACTTGTGTCAGGAAAAATTGACTGTTTAACTAAGTCCCGGGCTTAGGAGACGAGCACACGAGTACACACATCTAGCGCGATGCACGCGGGTTGGTTAGCGTCGCGACGCCGCGTGCCGACTGAAGCCCGCCGTCGCTCTTCTATCGTTCTCCAGTGACGATCGAGGGAGAGTGTGCGGGCGCGCCTGCCAACATCGGCCGCCGCCGTCGCCGCCGCCGTCGCCGTCGTCGTCGCGACCGTGACGTTCAACCACCCCGCGAGCAGCTAGAAGACATCGGGGTGAATTCCGTGTCCACGTGATGCACAATCGTCGGCCGGCCGTCTATCCGTCTATCCGCTGACCGACGACGACGGGGGTAATCGCGACGAGGAGGACGACGACAGGGAAGACGGGGACGACGGGGACGACGGGGACGACGGGGACGTCGGCGACGTCGGTGTCGACGACGTGCCGGGCGTGTCGAAGCGGAAAACGTTCCGCGTTGCGTCTCGTCGTCGTCGTCGAGGAGACGCGATGCAGCCCTGCGATCGATCCGTTTCACCCCTTCGTGTGTGCATCGCGCGGCGCGGCGCAGCGCACAGGCGGCAGAGCGAGCAGGAGCGAGCGTAATATGCGCGACGATGGTGAACCTAACGGCACGGAGGGTGGTTCGGCGCCTCGTCGGGATCGCGGGGAATAAAAAGAAAGGCGAGGGGAAAGAATGTGCGCGATCGCCCGTAAATTTTCGGATTGGGGTTCACGGGCTAGTCAAGGTCGCGCGACTCTTAACGGCTTTTGTAACCGCGGGGATGGGGACCAGTGCAATTCGTAGATGCGATTCGCACGGACGGGCGCCAGGTATAATCGAATTATGCTCTTTAATGGAACTTTTAATTTCTCCTCGTGAGCAAAAAATATTGATTTTATATAAAGAGATATATATAAAACTTTGTGTGAATCCCGTTTAATATTTTATCCGATTTACGAAACTTATCTTGGAAGGCAACCGTCGAGGACTGAAACGACGAGAAATGTCTGCACCTATTTACGATACGATATGGCGTGCTTATGCATTTAATAAATAATAAATTCGGATATTTTATATATTATATATTGTATATGGAAGTAAGTCGTCTCTATTGTAAATCAGATTTTTGTCGTTTAGACCGTGTATTTTTATCGTTTGCAGTTTATTAAACGTCTAAATTCAATTTACAACTTTATGTGCTTCGCGCACCAGTTTGAGACACGTAGATGCAATAAGTTACAGACAAAATCATACTCTGAAATTTTGCGAGTTTATATTTGAATGTAGAGCTCAGTCTCAAAGCAACGTAAAGCTCAGTCTCAAAAATAAGAATTTATTTAATAATATAACAGGATATAACTTCTTATTATTTAAACCCTGGCTGAGGTGATGTTCTTCGTAGTAAATTCTTTACGGTAATTTAAAAAAGATGCGCTATCAAAACTTGCGATATCAAAACTTAAATCGATTATCGACCGTACTGTTCCAACAAAAGAGCCGTGTTTTAGGTAATTGACATGCTATTTACTGAGTTGGGGAAAGTATGGGTATATAAAATTCCATCTTAAATTCCAATGTATTCCTTACGTAGTGTAGACCTAATGCAATTTTTATATAGATCCATTACGTCAATTTGACATAAAAGGTAATTTATCACTCACCGATACGACGCGTAATAGCGGAATTGGAGCCAACGTCGTAAACTACGTTGAGCGGTAAAATATAGACGTACGATTACTATAGAATAATTATTTAAAATCGAAATTATCATATTACATATTTTATATTTTCTTTCTAAAAACGTCTTCTTATTATTTCGAATATAAACTCGCAAAATTTCAGAGTATGATTTTGTCTGTAACTTATTCCAATTGTTTGAATAGATAAGACAAACGGGAAGTAGGTGCTTAATTTTGCAAATCATATATAAAGTATATAAAACTCACCTCAGGATCGCTCCGCTATCGCCCGATGCCTCCCAAACCGCCTCCTCCTCTTAGATTTCCTTGTGGCACTCACACAATATTCACTCGCGAAAATAATTAATTACACTCGCGCGAAATTTCTCGTGACACTCCCGAATGACGTGAAATACCGTCAAGTACTTCAAGTATTATTAACGTATATCGTGTGATATTCCGTCGCGCATTTAACTGGCACGTGATCTGACGTTTTTAATTGAGAAATAGCAATAGATAAAGCTTTTAAATTAGCGATTTAAAACGCGACGCGGACATCGGAATCCAAGCATCTGCGGTAAAGTAGTAGTTATTTAGTCCGCAACCAAACGATACTTTACAATCCCCATTCACTGCGATGTACACATTAATAGTCGTTATTAATTGTAACATTTAACTGAGACACACATTTCCGATCATATTTTAAGGTATAATGTAACGACGCGTAATAAGCAACTTTCTCTACTGTCTGCATGTACGAACTGCGAAGTACGACGGAACGAATCACAGCGAACAACGTAAAACACTAAAACGGCACATCAAATTTCTCTCTCTTTTACCGAAAATAACAAACAGGTTACGAAATCGACAGATAATTCAAAGCGCGATGCGTAAACGAGATGTATGTACGTATAATCGCGGCAAAGTACCACGGTTTACATTCGTACTCTAGACGAGTTACTCTCGTCAAGTATCTACGTTGATAAAGAGCCGTCGCCTCAATGTGCAAATCGTTTCTCATTACAAGTTTCAGAAACTTAATAATAACTCGAAGAACGTTACTTGTTACTGATAAACGTGTACGAAATAATAACGTTTTAGCCCCACGCTCATCGCGATCGCGTCTCGGAAACTGATAACGCAAAAGTAATACGACGCACGGAGCGACCCTCGACGCGGCCTGCCGGCCCGAGGTTCGGCAAGCGAATGATTGCGACCTTCGCGTACACAATGGCACGCGGAACGTCGCGTGATACTGCGTAGGGGAAAAACAAACACGACCGTTGCGAGTTCGTTGTATCGTCGAATTGAAAATCTGTTGAAAATTCTGTATCTAATATTTCGAATTACTTTCCGCGCGAGGGACGCCTCGTCGACCGATGTCGAATCGACGTCACCTTTCACGTTTCGATGTCGATTCACTATCGTTTTCGACGTCGATCGACGACTCGTTTCTCGCTGGGAAGTGACTGTTACTATACATTTTGTGTATAATTCAGCGGGCTCATTAGTATTACTTAAGATAACGATTGGCTCCGTTCAATCGAGAAAATGTTTCGAAACAAAAATCATTGTTTCTTAAATTCTAATTACTGAGATTTTGCCTCAATTTAGTTGACGTGTATAAATGTACTGTATTACCTAATTGCAGATTTTAACTTATTATAGATAAATTATTTAATTCTTTGTTTTAATAACAATATAAATTGCTTGATATTAAATACTTTATTTAAAAAGAACAAAGACATATAGTCGCTTCGCGCGCGCTATTTAGTTTTAATTTTTATATATTTATTTATAATCTTCTTTAAGATTTTCTTCGTGCGAAGAAGACATAACGTAAGAAGACGTAATTTGACATTGACAAACTGTTAAATATACAGGGTGTACTAAAACCACCGGATATCCTTTGAATCGCAGATTCCTTAGAAAATTTCAAGAGGAAAATTCTAATAAAAAAATGTCGAGGCTATGATAGTTTTTAAATAATAAGCGATTATATTTCACAAATGACAGGTCTGAGATTTCGCGCGCTCAGGCACGGCGACATGACGAGTGATAAAAGTGTTTCTATGTGTTTCGCGAGCGAGCGAGAACCAAAGTCACCGTTCAACGGGACAAAAAATATTTGGGAAGACGATGATCCGGTTATTTTGAAAACTTGAGGATAAAGAGAGGCAGGAGACTAGATTGAATCTAACTGAAAATTCCAAGTTCACTCAGAATATCGGAGATCGACTAAATCGAAGGATATCAGTCTGATCAAGATGCTCATCATAGTGAACCCCTCCCTTTTATTAATAAGACGTTACACAAAGTTAACAAAAGAAATGGTTAAAGATATTATAATAAGAGGAACAATTAATTCGAGAATGAATCGCTAAGTCTGTTGTGAAAGTTGTCACTATGCTAAAAAGGGCGATATTCGTAGAAACACCTTTATCACTTGTTGTATCGCCGTACCTGAGCGCGCGAAATCTCAGGCCTGTCATTTGTGAAATGTAATTGCTTATTATTTAAAAACTATTGTAGCCTCGACATTTTTGTATTAGAATTTTTGTCTTGAAAGTTTCTAAAGAATTTATGATTAAAAGGATACTCTCTCAGCATGAAGTTAGTCAAGAGAGAGAGTGAGAGAGAGTGAGAGAGAGAGAGAGAGAGAGAGAGAGAGAGAGAGCCAATCGGCATAGTTGAAAGTATCATTAATTAAAGCTGCGGTCCACTACAAATTTAAAGCATTCCTCTTTTCTTTTCTTTCAGTAAAGAAAGAAGGAGAAGAAAAACGCTTCGAAGCATTTGTAGTATTCAAGTGAACTGCAGGCCGTACCTATTGTTCTTCATTTGAAGGCAGATGCCATTTAAAGAAGAAGAAGTGAACTGTGCAGTATAAATCTCTTAAAGGGAAAAAACAATACTTACCTAAAAAGACATTTTTATAATTTTAAATATACATCGCTCTATTAATAGTCAGTAAATATGAATACAATTGAAGTCAGTAAATAGTCAGTAAATATGAATATAATTGAAGTTTAGTATATAAAATTGCAATTTTGAAATCACACGGAAAACAACTTAGGAGTTGGCCAAGGTTACAATGCAATTGTTCAGCTGGCGAGTGCACCGGAAACACCCTAAGTGGAAGTTTCTGAGCGCAGTTGAATGAGAGTGATGTCGTAATCTGAGAAAGGTAGACTTACGTAAAGTTTTATATAGTATCTATGACAAGTTCTGTAGCATATCGTCGGCTTCGCAGCATGTAGCTTCCGGTCGACGCGACGTGCACAAAATTACGTAACTCAAGGGGATCTAACGATTTTCGTATCCACTAGTTGATGCAGGTGGATACTAATAATACCCATTTCACATAAGTTTAATTTGAGAAAAATATTTAGATAATTATAGAAAAAGTGTTTGTTGGAGAAATATAATACGTATTTCTTTAAACTTGTTAAAACTTCGTTAAAAGAGATCTTGCGCAGTGGCAGTACGTGATTAATACATGATTGATACATGATAATTAGCTACTTGGTAAATCCTGCAGAACTTCCATTTTTGCAACATAAATAAGCGTTAAGAGTACAAAAATTGGGTAATTGACATCTGTTCGTTTACTATTTACTCTGAGGCCAGAATTACTTTTCGGAAACTTACCTACCCATCTATCTCGGACTGTCGGCCGAATTGATTCCAATTCGTACAAAAGCATATGAAGAAAGGACATAATCCAAAATTTATTGGTAAAATGTTTAAATGTTATCTTGATATAATAGACATTTTGATATTTTATCGCAACCTGCCAGCTTGGGCTTTTCCTGTTTTCCATATTGTAAGGTATCTTTGTAAGGTATCTTACGATCTCGCAGAGAAAGTTTCACCTCCACTTAAAGTCTTGAATTCGCAAAAGGGACGTTCTCCAAGCAATCGTGTAAATTTGCGGAATCGTAAAATCGCTCTTTGGATGTTGGCAATAAATTTAGAAAAGGGAAGTAATACATAAAGCTTAAGATCTATAAATTTTCAGCATCTTTCTCAATTCTAGTTCTAAAATACAATCTAATGCATCTCGAGATTCAACAAATGACAATTTTGTTATACGATGTGAATACACATCGGTTTATTGAAGCACGTATATTGCACATGACTAACCACGTGATTATATGCATTACATTTTATACGTGTAATTATTAGATTGTAAACGAACATCAAAACGTAGATAAATAATATAATTTTATACAAAGTCAATCATTTGCTAAAGCATCGGATGAATAAAATGGAGAAGAGATTGCGCTTTACAGAAATTGCATTTAAATTGAACTTTGAAAAACTATGATTTGGTAATGTCAGCTTCCTTGGTCGCCATCTCGTCATCAGTTTCATCCTCGTCGAGGGATAAATCCGAGCCATCCTCCTCAACTTTCTCCGTGGATCGCTCCTTGTCAGGTTGATTCGATCGAACGGTCTTCGGTTCCCTTTCTATGTCGCCCGTGTGAATATTGCTCTTTGGATCGTTCTCATCCATCTCGTAATCGTCCGCCTTATCCTCGACAACCTCTTCGGGATTCTGCGGGCTGGAAATTCCTTTGACCGTTTTATCGAGTTTCTAGACCTACACTGTAGTTCACAGTGCGACCACTCTGAGCGATTATGACGCTAGATTCTAATTATTTCGCCTAACAAGAAGCAATTATGCGGAGATAAAAATAATTTCCTATCGATCGTAGATAACGATGGGTTTATTATTGGAGAAACGTAAACTAGATAGATATATCATATTATAGACATCCTTTTTTTTCCTATTTACCGTTTCACCGTCTCAAAACTGTTGTATTCAAGTAATTAATAAAGTGTGTAAAGAAATTAATGAATTATGCTGTATGTTATTAGCCCACCTACATACATTTGTAAATTTACGTTCACTTTTAATTTATCTTCAAAAATTTGCTCCAAAGTAAGAAAAAATTGAGTTGCTATTCAAGAAATGATCTCAACTTCATGTTGTCCTCTATCGTTTTTTCATTTTGGATTGCAATAATTTTTTTTAAATTGCAATTAAAAGAATTTTTGTACGCTCTTGAACTTTTTGATAATTATTCCGAATTATATGTTATGCCTGACATTTACCTGCTGTTCCTTTTACGTCCTATGCTACGAGATCTGCTCCTTCTCCTCCCCCTTCTGCTTCTACGACGCGTCCTCGAACCACTTTTTGATCTTCGACTACGCCTTCCGCGCCTTCCTCGCCGCCTCCTTTGCTCTTGCACTTGGAGGTCCTCGAGTTTAGTCGGAATATTACGATTCTTAGAGAGAGCCGTATCGCAAATGCTTTTGCTTCTTCGCGAATCGCTTTTCATTAAGTCCGAGGACACGCGTAGAATTCTATACGTAGGATCGGAAGGGATGAGGTAACCGGACTCGACACCAAAGTCCAGCGCTTTTTTCATATACTTTTTTGCCTTTCTTGTATCTATCAAAAAATATTTATAAAATTTGAAGTAAAAAGTTGTCTTTGAATAACATTTTCTCGAGTTTCCTATTTTATCATTCTTTGCAATTTTAAAACACTATATTACATATGAATATGTATATGTATATAATTGTATAACTTTGTTAATCCAATTTGTGTATTGTATAGCGATTTATAATTATACTGTTTAAATTAATTTTAATACCTTCACTATCTATGCATTTTTGCAAATACGAGCTCGGCAGATCCTTGGAGATAGGACGTCGCTTGACTTTGGGCAATTTTGAAACTCTACTACTATCCTTGCGCTGTCCTGGCCTTACTCTGTAACCTATGCCCCTGTTGACAACTTGCGAAGGAGAATCTATGACTTCGTCATGATGTTTCTCTTGGCCGCAGGAATGGCATTTGCTTACGAGACGATGTTCTGTATCGTCAAAAGCTTCGTTCGCAGCAAGGTACTTGTAGACCAACTCGGGAATGTTCGGCTTGCGACGACGTTGCTCTTTAGATTACATTATGATGAATAAATTATTATTATATACTTATTTTCATTTCGCATAAATCTTTATATGCTGTTTTTCGTATTATACAATAAAAAAATAGTTAAAATATAAAAATGTACGCCTGTGGCACACCATCACTATGCTAATACTAATGTGATGATTTACTGGCATCAGATATACTATCAATTACAATAGAAAATTTAAAGAGATTGCATCTTAAATACAACTTAGCTAAGAATAATGTTTTATATAGCTAAACTTTATAACTAAACTAAAGAATTATAAATTGAAATTTATATAAAATCTGTGTCTTTGCTGCTTTTAGATAATAAAAAATGCTTGAAGATATTACAAGAAGTAATCAATATTCCTTTAACGTATCGAAATAATTACTCACTCGTTTCTTGGGTTTGCGTATCCCGATGCTTCTTTATGCGAGCCATTTTGGGGTTACCGTTAAAATTCTGTTATTTCTTCTGGTTTTCAGGTAGCGTGAAAGATTTGTTGCCTAGTTATTAAATATTTTTTACTAATTTTTTGAATTTCCTGGATTATCACTTGATCGTGGTACGAATTTTGTTTAAAATCATCCAAAATGTTGAAGATTGAAAGGAAAAAACAATGACATCGTCTCCCGTCGGAACTTTCTTCACGTCTCGTCTTTGTTTTGTTTAAAATTATTTACAATTATCGTTCGAGTAATCGATTAATTCCTAATTAAGTTTTTAATAAATCACATGCAGTAATATATGTATATAAAGAAATCAAACGCGATAATTCTTTGGCTTTAACCTGTCGCAGAAGTTTTATCTACTTTATACAATGATATTTGTTTCAATTACGAGTTGAATTCGAATAGCGGATTTAATCTTATCTAATTTTACTAATATTTAACCTAATTAAAGCTAATAATTAACCTTGTTGGTTTTTAAAGATAAGCGGGTTTATGACACATTTAATGGATAGAAAAAGGGACGGAAGAGAGGAACAGAAAGAGGAACATTAAAATGTTTGTGACAGCAGTATTTTGCCAAGCTTAATTAAATCTGCAACAATTTGGAATAAGCGCTGGACGAATTTCATTCGAAAGGAAAAAAAAATCATCCCCGTGTTTTGAATATAATATATAATTAAAATTAAACCTAAAGAATCCCTGTTAATATTCGAAAGCAACTGTAATTGCTTATTTATCGATTCATTAGTATTACTGTATCAGTAGAACGTTATCAATTTAATTTATTTTTAAGACGTGAAGAACACATCCTGGAATAGTCCCTGAAAAGATTTTAACAAAATTAAATATTTGCAGAATAGATGTTTTTTTCTCTTGAGTCTATATAAAATGTAGTAATGAAAAGAACGACGACACATGTTTGCGATATGAAAATATAATTTCGAATAAATCCCAAAATTTCATCTAAGAAATATATTTTATAAAGACAAAGAGTATGAAAGAAAGGAAATTTTCGTTTCTAAATAAAAAAAGGCGTCTCATTCGAGAGATCGGCGTTTAATTCTTCAATGTTCTATTTCTCTGGCCGTTCTGCCGCTCATGTCACGTTCGACACTCCCTTCATCAGATTTTTTGTCATTGTCCTCATCGTTGGAATTTCTACTTTCTATCCTGTCATCGTTGATATTTGCCTCGGTATCTCGTTTCTCCATTGATTCATCCTCTTGACTCGACGTCGACTTTCGTCTTTCAGGTCTGTAGTTCTCCTCATTGCTTTTATATTGATCACGATCTCTTCCGCTAACGTCTTTATAGCTTTCCCCAACTGGTTCGTGATCATTCTTAGCACGTTTCGCGGAAAAGGACGTTCGTCGCCTCTTGACTGACTTCTTATTTTTATCGTTGTCTTCTTTTTGCTGCTGTTCTCGTTTATTGTTGATCGCATTACTAATTTTGCTAAAACAAGCACGACGCAAGCAAATTAATTTTTCTTTATTAAACAGATATGCACCGGCAAAATGTAATACGTAAAACAATATCGCGAACGCTGTGCGTCACATGAATACAGCGAGGAAAAGAGAATTTAACGTCACTGTGACATTTTTTAATCTTTTCTCGCTTTTCATGTTTAAGGCATTCATAATGCATTTAAGCTTATTAAAACGTCCGTACTATATTAAAGTCTATTAAATCCATTTTCGTAATACAGTTAAGCTCGCTAAGTCACTGTCCAATACAATGGAATAAGAAATAATGATAGAGTATTTTTAGAAACGGATTTATAAGAAGTAGTTATTTAATTTTGCAATATTGCAATTTTTGAAAAAAAAGCAATCGTTTCGCGTTAACTTTTATAAACGTCAAATTGAAGAGATACAATAAATGTCTTTTTCAAAAGAAAATAATTAACAAACCTGTTCCTCTTTGTGGAAGCTTTCCGTTTGTTTCTCTCGCGTGATTTACCAGGCGATTTTCTCGGAGGGCTCTCCCGCGTGCTCGAGCTTCTGGCAGGACTTTTAGCGAGACGCGTTCTGTTTCTCCTTTTCGTATCCGTCCGCCTGTCGCCCACGCTGTGAAGCAATTGATCTCGTGGAATTCCGCGACGCATTGCTTTTCGATCGGCGATAGTTGTCAAATGCGTCTTCCCTCGTCGAGCAATGCGTCGTCTTTGTCGAGACTCAGCGTCGGTCGGTCCCCATCTCCAAGACTGTGTGTCCAGAGTCGGGCACACGCGGAGCATGCTACCTTGTCGGTCGGTCGGGATCAAGTAGCCTGATCTCACGCCGAAAGACAGCGCCTTGCGGATATACTTTTTCGCCTGTCGCTTTCCTACAATGTGGATATCGTTCGTTGTTTGCATTTGTCATCACTTGTGAACTTTGACGTCGCTCTTAAGAGCAGCGCTTTTACGTACAACGCGATGTAATGACAATTGACGTGACACAAACGTATCAAACGAGCCTGTCTACTCGAAACGCCCTCGTTTGATGCATTTGTTCTAGGAGTCATCGGTTACACCTACTCGTGTGCTCCGCGCAAAAATTGTCAGTTTATTATATAAACTGTTAGAAGAAAAAAGAAGAAGAAAGGGCCTCTTAAAATCTTTTCAAAATAATTGCTTCTAAAATTGTATGCAAACGCTTTTTAAATCATTTGGCTTGTTTTAAACGGCCTGGGAGAGAAAGAGGGAAACAACGAGATAAATTATTTTATTTCATTTATCTTCGTAAATCCCTCAAAGGAGATTTATGCGAGCTTCTAACGTGAAAACAATTATGTTATAGCAGTGTCTTTAGGTCTCTATGAGAGGAGCAATCTAAAGTTTTGCTGCTATTATATTATTCAACATTTACTTTTACCGCTATATATATATATATAGGCTGAGAAACTCCATTGAAAAATGCACCTTCTTCGATGCCAGCTTTGATGTAACTGTTAATGAGCTGTACCAGGGATCTCTTCCTGAAAAGCGCTTTGGCGCTGTTGAGCGAGTTTGCCAGCTTGATTGGTTCCATTGAGACATTTGACACGCTGCTATTCGCGGAACTCGTCGGCGCCGAGCTATTTGCAGCATCCGTTGCTTCGGTGAGACTATCGACGGATGTAGGTCTGGATTCTATTGTGTATTCGGGCACTTGCACGGATTCCGAATCCTCGCGATGGTCGACTGCCCCATACGGGAGCCTTTGCTGCTCGTGAGAATTCTGCATTCTTCGAGAGCGTGCCTCGAAGCGTTCCGGAGACGGAAAGCGTCTTGCTTCTGCAACAACAGATATATAGAAACAATGTTAGATTACAAATCGGTATCTTTAGGTTATTTCTAGCTAATGACATAATGTTTTATCCAGTATCGATTATGATTGCATGCAATACATTATACAATTAGAAAACTTAACGTTAGATGTTATGGAATGTGCTTGGTTTCGAGCTGAAAAGTTCGTGTGGTGCTTAAAGGACCATCTATATTGGAAGCAAGCAGTAAGAAGTAAGAAAACCGTAACCTTTACCTTTCAGTGTAAAAGCTAAAGTACAGGCATAATTTTTTTAATACTTATAGCACTGGTCGAACATCGCTCTAATTCGCCGAGAGTATGCGTCAGAGCTGAAGTAGGAGTAAGAAATGGAAATGGTTTATTTCTCTACTCCTACTCTTATTTCTGACGCCAGGCTTACTTCATCTATTGTAGACGATCCTTAAGAGTATGTCAAAATAATTTATTGGACTTATTGCAGCCATTGCTGTTAATCATATTATTATGTCTCGGTCGTATTACCCTGATTATATTTGTCGACGGTAAGGAGTTCATAGACCAATTGAGGTATGCTGACGGAATTGTATGGCTGCCGTCGATATGGAGTGTGCGCGCGTTTACGGCGTACCGATTTAACTTGGGAACGAGTGTCAGGGCGTGATATTCGTCTTGTTATTCGCCTTCTCACCGGTCGGTCTCCCGTTTTTCCCTTTGATGACGCCATTATCTCATAATGATATTTCTCTTCTGCTTCCGCACGGGAAATTCGCGTCGCAAGAACATGCGGTTACATTCGTTACATAGTTGGCACCGACCTGAAATAAAAATTGAATCATGTTCTTCGATTCTTTTATTTTCGCAGAAAAACAATGAATGTAGTCGCGATATTGGTAGTTTCAAAATACATGCATATAAAATACTACACGTATAATGTAAGAAAGATCATGTATAATTTTTTAAATTGTTCTTTAAAAGTCAATTTTTACATACAGCCTTGAGTTACTGGTATGCTTCTTGAGCAACTTATCCGCAGGCACGTGACAAGTCCCGATTTATTGCATACTGGTGGTGCAAACATACCCAGAGATTCAGGGACATACAGTCAACACAAAGATACGGAATCAATTACTCGTCTTAACAAATTCCGCCCGTACCGTAATGCGACACGGTGAGATTTACTGGCGCATCATGGGGGTGGCTGAGGCAAATAGAATGCTTCGTGGAAAAAAAAAATTGCGACGTAATTGCGTACCGTGGGAGGTAATTCTTTTTGCAGTCTGTTCCTTTTCTTCTTTCTTTTATTACGGCAAGTTTCTACAGTTCCGTGTCCGACAAGTGTTTACAAAATTAAATATTTTATTATACGCGTCATGATTCAATTATTAATAGAGTCACAAGTATTTCTATTTTAATCACGAGAATTCGTATACGCTGACAAAGAGATGAAAAACGACGTAATTGTGTACCGTAGACAGTAATTCTCTTTGTTGTCTGTTCTTTGTCTTTTTTCGTTTATTACGGCAAGTTTCTACAGTTCCGTGTCCGACAAGTGTTTACAAAATTAAATATTTTATTATACGCGTCATGATTCAATTATTAATAGAGTCACAAGTATTTCTATTTTAATCACGAGAATTCGTATACGCTGACAAAGAGATGAAAAACGACGTAATTGTATACCGTAGAAAGTTAATTCCCTTTGCTGTCTGTTCTTTTTCTGTTTTCTTTTATTACAATGACAAGTTTCTACAGTTCTACAAAGGCGCCGTGTCCTAGAAGTGTTCACAAAATTTAATATTTTATCATACGCGTCATGATTGAATTATAGATAGAGTTACAAGTATTTCTGTTTAATTGTAAGAAATCGTACACTGAGATAGAAAACTCTGAACTTCCGGAACATACACGTAGATAATACAGCGCCCAGAGACGACAATGTAATGCATCGTTGTACAATTCATTCTCAGAAATTAATCTGTATTATAAGAATCCATTTGTTTCTCATAGCGTTTCTCACAGGTTTAACGTCTTTCGCCCGAGAAACGACAGATCTTGTGTGTTCTGTTACAAAGCCTAATCTACAATGTGCTCTTTGCGTCTAGAAACATTCTACTTTGTAGTCAGTAAATACGTTTAAAACATTTGCGCAAGCGGATAAATTGTACATTATACACTGTACAATCGTACACTGTCGACAATTTTTTTAAGTGTTTCGATTCGTTTATATACAATAGAATGTTTCTAGGTGCGGAGAGCACATTGTAAATTAGGCTTCAGATAATTGAAAGCTAAAACAAGAAACAATTTCCTACAACAATGCAAGCTAATCGATTGTTTCGAGTAACCTCGAGGCATCACATTAGACGAAAAAGTTTCGAATCGACCTATGGTTAGATGACCAAGACAAAACAGACGTAATGATACTCCGATGTAGAAGCGTTAATTCGTTAAATTGCTAGCGGCAATTAAAACTTCATCTGTTTAATTATCAGAGCAAAATATAATCTACGGGTACTTATCTCGTTACGTCGCCATTTGGCTTAATACAATTATATGGAAAGTTTAGTTACCGTTTGTTATCTATGATAGAAGGCACTGGAGATAAACTGGCCAGGAAGCGATTTAAAACAGTAGACATTATGTTATGTGTAATTAATCTAAAACAAAGTTTATGAAAATTAAAAACTGACCCAGGCAATCTACTTCTATATTGTATACACAGCAAATATTAACTTACTTGCTTTCATTATAATATTTCCTGTTTTGAAGCTAAATTTTCATTATGCATTGTTTCTCATATTAGGTATATAGTGCAGGACAAGGCGTTACGTGTAAATTTATACATATATGCGCGCTTAAATTGTATCGAATAATTAGGGAAACACGAAAGTGCTATTGTAATTTCTGAGATTGCATATGCTTGGATCGGGGAAACTCCTGCATATGACATACATGGTGCAGCACAGTATTGTGAAATTGCTGCAGATGACACTAAAACGCTCGTTAAAATGGAAAATTGAAGGAATATGTAAAGTAGATAAAATTTTATCAACTTTACAGTACCATTTACATAATTTATCTGATTTTGAAAAAATTATCATAATATTTTATACATAATTTCCTAGATAGCACAGAGAATCTAAAAAGAATTCCTTTCAAATTCCCAAATTGTGAAATGAATTCTTTTCCCATTTCATTTCTGTTCTAAAAATACTCTTAAGAGTTCAAGCAGAATTCGTTTTTATGCCACCAATTCTGTGCTCTTTTTCCGACGCAAAAGGTATTCTTTGTACTAAACAATTTCAATTTACTTCGATGAGGACAAAAGTTATACATACCTACTTCTAAGAAATCCTTTTCGAACTACCAGAAATTCGTTTGTGTTCATTTTTAATACGTTACGCTAATTTAGGAAGAAATTATAAATTATTCTTTGAATTTATGACGATCTATGCTACTTCTATATCTATGCTACAATTATAATACATATTATAATTGTGAATAAAATATTGATTTTGTAACTACTGAGTTTTTAGACAATTTTGGAAAACACAATAAACATATTTTATATAACTTTTGTACTAAAAAGCAATATCTACTTACTTAATCACTTAGAATTATTTCAGAATTTACAGGGCTTCAATATTCCAATTCTAAAGACGTAAAATTTCAAAAACTATATTTTATTTTGAAGGAAAAAACGACTCGTATGTTAAGATTTGCTTGCTGTCGGTTCAAGCGCAAAATATTTCTACTTATAGCTCCGTGATAATTCCAACAGGCTTTCTCTTCATCAAACATTTGCACCGGTCGATGTTGATATATGACACCCCTCTTGCTAAGAAGAATTCTGGTCTCATCACCAGCAGCTATCAGCTATTTTTGTCCGTCGCAAAAATAAGAGACACAATCTTTTTTCTCACTCTATTGATTTATCATCGTGACGTTGCATTAGACGGCAATTAACACTGTTCTCTTCCGAAAATGCGTAATCGAGGTATCAACGGCAAATTATTTCAATAATTTATTACAGCTTATATTTATAGTAAGTCTATATTTCCATAAATCATTTCTGAGGGTCTATTAACGCGTTTGTCAACGTCATGAGTGGACGTGGAAAACTTTTCCATGTCCGACAGAGTTTCTAATAATGACCTCTTCTTATATCAATATTTCAGCTTTCTCATTGTTTCGTCTCTCTTTCTTTATAGAGTTTCAACAGTGTCCCTGAAAATGTTATAAGAAACCTAATTTAGAAATAAGATAGGAAAAACATAAGAGTTATATATTTCTTTATCAACTTACTCTCCCTCTCTCTGTCCCTCCCTCCCCTCCGCCTTCTCTCTCTCTCTCTCTCTCTCTCTTAAATTCAGAAAAGCTTTTCTTTCCGACGAGTAAAATCTCATATCTGGATTATACGAAATTATATCTTATACTATATAGCTTCCTTACATTTCCAATAAGTAATATTTTATTTATCAAGGACAGAGAAATACTTCTTGTTACTCTGTTTCAGATTAAAAAAAACTGTAATCACAAGTCTAATAAATGTCTTCTGCCGAGTGAGTTAAACCAACTTAAATTAAGGTAAAAGATATAAATTAATATGCATACGTATACTAAATTTGCGGGTAAGTTAATACGCAAGTTGCTGAGTTATCAGCAGTAGATTTGCTGTCTCGCTTTGTCCAAAGTTGGTCAGGCTCGCATTTCCATCAATCGGTGGTCCGTGCATAACTGACGCAGCTACTGTCGCGGCGAAAACGCGACAGCACTACTGGACCTCAGCGTCCGCTGTGATTATCACACGGTCGCCGCAGTTATCGCTCGTCTGCGACATCAGCACGAGTTACCTTACCACCGGGGTCCGCGATCGTCCCTACGTGTACTTTCGAACGAGCCAGCTGCGGCGTATCCCCGCAGACTCCCTTCGCTCGTTCGCGATCAATACTCGGTGCTCGGGACGAAGAGCGTGCGGCGATTTTGTTGTCTCGCGAACACTGTGCACCGTGGCGTCTCGAGTTCTCCGACGATTGTTCCACCTATTATGCGAGATAAATTTTCTGCGTTCGTCTTTCCGGTGCAAAATAAATGTTTATTTATACGCTGCGCGCAAAGTGGTATCCTGCATAAATGTCGCGTTTCGCGAGGAATGTTACTGTCAGGGGAAATCTCGGGAAACTCGTTGAGAGTGTGATCGCTGAATTTTTTATCCTGTAGCGCGCTTAGGCGCGCGGTACTTTCACAAGGACAAAACGGCGAAAATGAAGAGACAGAATGTTAGAACTTTGTCGTTGGTGGTGTGCACATTTACGTATCTTCTCGTTGGCGCCGCGGTATTCGACGCCCTTGAATCGGACACCGAGAGGAAACGGTGGGAATTTCTCTCGGGTGAGTCTCATTTCGCTGCTACAGCCGATGAATATTTCTTTTAAGCTCGCCGATAATTGACCATTAATTATTTCCGCCACTCCCGCGCGGCGGGAAATAATTGTCGCCGCAGAGATACGCCGCAATATGATGAAGAAATACAATATCACGCCGGAGGACTACAAGATGGTCGAAATTGTAATAATAGAAAACAAGCCACATAAAGCGGGGCCGCAGTGGAAATTCGCGGGTGCCTTCTACTTCGCCACTTTAGTATTAGCCATGATCGGTGAGTCACACTTGTCTTCTCGAAGATCCTTTAAATTTATTACGCTCTAGAAACTGGACAATAAATCTAAATTTAATTAAAAATTATGCTTTGTACCGAAATATTTATAATTTAAATAAAATCACAAGACGAGAGAGAGAGAGAGAGAGAGAGAGAGAATCTTAATAAAATCTTAATATATACATGTAAAAAAATGTTTCTTTAAGGTTACGGGCATTCCACTCCTGTAACTAAACCGGGGAAGGCGTTTTGTATGGTGTACGCAATGGTGGGAATTCCTCTGGGATTGGTGATGTTCCAGAGCATCGGCGAACGATTGAATAAGTTTGCGTCGGTCGTCATCAGACGAGCAAAGACGTATCTCAGGTGTCAGAAAACCGAAGCCACAGAGATGAATCTCATGTTGGCGACCGGTCTGCTGTCGAGTATAATTATTACGACAGGCGCTGCAGTATTTTCGAGATACGAGGGCTGGAGTTATTTCGATAGCTTTTATTACTGTTTTGTAACGCTCACGACTATAGGTTTCGGCGATTATGTCGCTCTCCAGGTAAATAACGTTCGGCTGACGATGAGGGAACAAGTAATGGAATATTACAGATAATAATGCGAAGAATCACATTGCAGAATGATCAAGCGCTCTCCAAGAAACCTGGATACGTGATTTTGAGTTTGATCTTCATCCTATTTGGCTTGGCCGTAGTCGCCGCTAGTATTAATTTGCTCGTATTGCGCTTCATGACGACGTAAATAGAAAACAAATTATTTCACCTACAAGTGAAAAAATATTAATGACTAATATTCTGTGAAACACGTCACTCTTTAGGGAATCCAGCGAGGCACGTCGCGACGACACTGAGATGCAATCTGCCTCGCATCACATTCTGACGTTGGACGGCGAGGTTGTGGCGGTAAACGGGAAGCTCCTGGCCGGCCACGTGCCAATCATGCACGACACGGACGACTGTGTGAGCGTATGCTCCTGCACCTGCCTAGGCCCAGCAAATTCCGAGCTGCTGGATCCTTCCGGGTATCAGGGCTACCGACCACCCCCGACTTCTGCCAGTTTCCGGATGAAACGCGCGTCCGTCTGATGGAGGGAGTTTCGTCGTCGCAGTTTACGTCGCCGTTTTTTGAAGGCCGACAGCCGAGAATTGCTCGGCATCGATGTTTAAGATTGCTGATTCCCCGCACAAAACTCCTCGCAAGAAAATACCGCGCACTGTGATACATCCACGAAGGACAATTTACAATGTTTGGTAAAGGTTTTCACGCTCCGTGTGAAAAGTAAAATTAGAGAGACTGACATTTAAAAGATGTTTGATGTTTGATACGTGTGACCAGAACTCTGATTGTTGACCGTTGTTCGAATCCTGGTTAAAGCTCGAAGGGAGACGCTTGAATAATGTGTTCCTGCTGCATTTCGTCATGTATCCCTGAACAAGTTGATGCATTTTGATAATTAATGTTACTCAACTATATCGACTTTCCGACGCATGGATGTTGTACTATGTAATCCGCGTGTTACGCTCGATTGATCCAGTGAATATAACGAGTGATAATCAACCGCTTCAATCGGTAAATACGATCACATTCCAAGTAGTGGTCTTTGTAATATTCTATGTTAAGAAAAGGGAAACATCCAGTGAACCTCAGAAGAAATGTAACGAGTTATCGGATCGCGGATTATCCCAAAAGATAATAGCGCATTTATATATCGTAGTATCAATGTTACATTAGTATAACATGTATACATGTGCAAAATGGAGAAACATAAATTGCTTGAATAATCTAGAGGTTTTCACATTTAACCCTACATTACTCGCGTGTAAAATACATCTTAGAAATTTACTAAATTCGCAGGATAAAATCGTTTTCATTGAATGCTGCACAAATTGTTTCAAAATTTAAAGAAAAACTTTGCACTTATCTTTATCTGAAAGACATAAAGTATTATTAATCTTTATTTAATTATAAATTTTCAAAGAGAAAAATAAAGATTGATTTGTCATGTTAAGATGTAACATCCCACGCGAGTAATTACACTAACAAAAAAACCATACGAATAATGTTAGATTAACAAGATTAATACATGTAATTGAATGCGAGCCTCATTAGACAAATTATTATTTATCTGACAAAATTGTATTCTGGTTTATACGAATTTTTTGTTTGCAATTAGAAAATATTTTTAAGTATGCACAAGATATGAATTTAAACGTCTGAAATATGTACATTGCTTTTTATCGTTAAATACAATTGAGAACCTCTAGTTTAATAGAATCGTATTATATCACAAAAATTATAGTTACATACAGTATAAACGTGATAGAAAAATATTCTAGATATTATAAACCTCAATAGCATAATATTATATATACATATTTCCATATTTATATTCACAAAGAAATCTTGCCTCAAGAAATTCGTGATCATTTACGTAATCAGATCAGAAATATGTACACGCAGCTGTAATACGACTCATATTTTTTTAAAACATTTACAAAATAAAATAAAAGATGCAAGAAAATGCCCCCGGGAAGACTGATAACTTAAACTAAATCCAGCGTAACTGTTACTTGTTTTAATAAAACTCTTTGGGTCTTTATTGATTAGTTACGTCAATATTTCTTAAGATAGCTTGTCAGATATTTTTTAAATATCATGTTGTTACTTGAAATAAAGTGATAGCTGCTAATAGAATTCGAAAAAACAATAGAAATTTTCCTTCGATATATAACCACAATAATTTAACCTTATGTGCCATTAGGATATCTCATCGATAAGAAATCTTTCTTATTCTTGCTATTCAATTATGATCGAGCATATATGTGAACTATCGTTGAAAAGAGAAAGTAAGTTTCCTTTTGGGGGTATAAAACCCTTGACTTTCAGAAATGTCTGGACAACCTGGTGTGGTATTAGCAAACGTACTCCAAAATGCTATCTGTATATGGACAGCATGGCCGCAATCTCTGCTGAAAAAATAAGGCATGCTGAGTCTAAATATTGGTGGATAATACATCCATTCAGTTACGCCAGGCACGTGTTGAATAAAACAGAAATTATATATAAGACGTTGCAAATAATGACTTTACCTTATGTGCGACAAAAACACACTGTTCTTTCGCTAAATGAGAAAATTCGCAGATTAATATGGGATATTTTGATGATGGCTGTATACACAATTGCCTTCTTTACGATACCTTTTGTGATTTGCTTCGTTATAATGGATTACGAATCAATTCGTGTGGATACAGTGAATTTCCCAATTTATGTGATGTGCTGGGTAGATATAATCCTCAATTGTGTCACGGGATATTATGACAAGAAAACCATGTCTATCGAGCTGAAGCCTTCTAAAATATTTACGTGAGATATTTTACATTTTATTAAGTTTTTGCTTCTTTCATTATTTTCATTAATTTCTATTCGATGCCACTAAATACGTATTTTTTCGCAGGTCCTATCTGAAAGGATTTCTTGTGCCGGACATTATATCGAGTTTTCCGTATAATTATGTGACGCTACAGTGGCGAAGATTACCTGGAAATAATCCTCGTTATATCGTTACTTTAATTAATCTCCTGCCTCTCTTCAAGTTGACACGCTATTACACTTATAACTTAAACATTCATTATCTGTTTACGGTAATTTTCCTTCATATTTTTTGAGGCGTACGACGCATTTATATCGACCAACTTTTTCAGCATTTTCAAATAAAAAACTTTTATTGGGAATTATGCACCACCACCCTATTGCTAGGGCTATACTTAATCTTTTGGTTCTCCTGTTTGTGTTACTTGATACCGATTTTGCTCATGTACTTTATGAACATCCCGCCGACGGTAAGCACATCAACAATACCGAGCTACGCGATCATTTCCATATTTTTATATTTTAAAGGATGCAAGTATTAAAATGTACTTCATAATGTATGTAAAAAGGAATGCGGGGATTGTTGGATGATGAAATTGGAGGACAACAGTTTCATATTCAAATTTAAAAACGCCGCATTTATCGTACTGGAAAATATACTAGCAAGTGGCTACGGCCCGTTTGTACCAGAGACAAATGGCTCCATCATTTTCAATAGTATTCTTATGATTATCGGCAGATTCATTGTGTGCTACATATTGGGTAAGATCTACGTATCTTCTTATCAGAAATCATTATTAGACATTTCCTGTGCATATCGTTGTATCTTTTAGTTATGTTCCTTCGTATCAAAGCTGAGAGAAAATCATCCGAATCAAAGTTTCACGAGTTAATAGATCAAGTAAAAGCATACACGAGACAAAAGCAATTGTTGCCACACATGGAGAAGCGTCTCCTAGCTTATTATCATTGTCGTTTCAAGAATACTTACTTTCGCAGTAAACGGATTTTATCAGATCTGACAGGTTAACAAAATGTTACGCGAAGAAGAGGAAAACGGAGTATAAAGTTTTCCTAGCAAAATAAGAACTGTTAAAATTAAACTTTGATTTTCCACAGAGCCGCTACGCGAAGAGATTGCACTTCAGTCTTGCCGACGATTGATCGAGAGCGTGGCAATCTTTAAGAACCTGCCAAGAAACGTACTGCAGTCAATAGTGAAAAACTTAAAATTCGAGTTATATTTGCCAAATGACGTAATCATTAAAGCTGGCAGTCAGGGTGATTGTATGTTCTTTTTGTCCTTCGGAACTGTTGCAGTTTTAACGCCAACTGGAAAGGAAGTTAGTTCCTCGAACATCCAATACCGAGTTTATTTAGAGTGCGAAAAAGAAATTTTAACTCTTTGTTATTTCGAGATATGCCATTTGGACAACGGTGCCCATTTCGGGGAGATCGCGCTGTTAGTGGCGGATCAACGAAGAGTAGCCAGTGTCGTCGCGATCGACGTCTGCGAAGTGTATCGGCTAGATCGTAAAGATTTTCGTCAGTGCATAGACGTGCACAGCGAGCTGTTCGCGGAGATCGAACGCATCGCCACGGAACGCATAGAGAGAACCGTCAGAGTCGAGGAGCAGCACAAGCGTTTTTTGATGCGTCCTAATCGCATGCCGAAATCACGCAACGAACCAACGAAAAACTGACTTTGCGTATGTTAATTACTGCCTCATTTCACGTATTGACTTCTTAATTTCCAAGACTTTAATCAGAATAATTATTTTAGATCCTTAATTAAAATAATCCTTTGTGTTACTATTACACAGAATTACAATAACGCTATAATATTGAGAGACAATTTTACTGTATTATCGCCTTAGAAAAAAAGACTCGCTTTATGAATGGTCTCGTTGATTGGTCTTTTGTTATCACAAATTAACAATCGTTTTGACAGTGTAATCGTATATATTTAAGGACCTTATGTATTATTATTGTCCATACAATAATCGTAGATAATGGCATTCTCTCGTATATTTATATCTACCTTTATTTTAAAATTATATATATGTATGTTAATCATTACCTATGGTACTTACAATTACAATTACATCTGCTAAGACTTTACGGTAGCACTGTTGTGATGAGCTCTATACCTCTATCGATAATAACGCATGAGGGATACGAATCGTGGTTCTCTCTCTCTCTCTTTTTTTGGCAAATTTCTTCTACAAGGAGTTTGTGTCGAAATTTGTAGCATCGATCGCGCGATGAAATACGCAACGTCAAGA
Organism: Vollenhovia emeryi; assembly: GCF_000949405.1. Lineage (NCBI taxonomy): Eukaryota > Metazoa > Arthropoda > Insecta > Hymenoptera > Formicidae > Vollenhovia > Vollenhovia emeryi. The sequence continues at coordinate 1,229,377 of NW_011967231.1, read as the reverse complement.
TAGGAAACGAGTGCGACACACTTTGTCGATGTGTCGAGGAAGACAGCGGATCATTATCGATAACCGACGTCATTAATGCGCGAGGTAAGTTCCAACGAATCCGTGAGGTTCGCGGTCTCAAGGGTTCATGATGTAATCTTAACGTTGCTAGACGCATCTACGGACATCGGTACTTACTGTACAAGATATGTCACCCTTTCGTGGTACACGTAGTGATAACGTGAAATTAAACGCTGTGTGAAAATTACATCTATACGTGAAATGACGGGGGGGCATGTTCGGGGGCTACAAAATGCCTCGAATCACACGATGTAAATAATAATTATTTACAATAGAACGAATTTAATACGGGTAGCACCTAGGATGTGCCTTACGATTTTCAACGCAATTACCTTTTCGCACTCCTTCGTTCTTCTATCCGTTTCTCTTTTCTGCAATTAAGTGCGAATCTCCGGGGACGACTGATCAACATCGACTGTCTATATCATTTACTAGACCGCTTTATCGAATTAAATGGATTACTACGCTACACGGTACTTTTCGCTACAACGGTTTTACATGTCTCTTGGTCATTTCTAAAGAAGAATACAGAGGAGAAGAGTACTTAATATCTCCGTCGCTACTATTCTTGCTCGTGCTTGAACGAATATGCTCTCCGGATGAATCTAATCTATATATTTACTTTTATATAGATACGATACAGACGTCATGCTGGAAAGAAATACGCGGGTGTGTGGCAGCTATTTACACTAACGAGATGTCGTATATATTCAGCACTCTTTCCTCAATCCTTTCGAAGGTCATCTAATAAGGCACTGCGTTTTACTGTGACTCGGTGCGGGTGCGGAACAATCCGAAGTTGTCCTAGAGGTTTGCGACACGTCGATTCTGACCGATAACGATCTCGATTTACGACTTACACTTACGGTGTGTATATAAATGCGTTTTGGTACCTTTTCTCTTCCCGTTTATGATCGTCAACTTAATCGGTATTTCTACGATCTACCTGATACATCGTGAATGTCGATAAGGCTGCGCTTGTACCCAAGTGCCCTACTGTTTCATCCTTGTTGCTCACCGAATGTTTAACTAAGGATAAGATGATACACTGGGACACTCGGGCGATGTTTCCAAACGCAGCCTTACGATAGCGGACAATTAATAGTTACGATTAAAATGTTTCAGGAACGAATGTTAAATTGCAGCAAATTTGTACACGAAAATAGTTGATTGGACAAACTAGCAGATTGGCTGTACATGCGTGTCACGACAGATGAAAGTTGCGATAAGACGCATAATTTAAGAATATTAAGTGAGTCAAGCGCGAAATTATATCGACATTTACGCGTCACTTGCATAAATAGAATTACATGTCTCTCGTTTGCACATATCTAAGCTTTACGTTTAAATTACCTAGTTTTACTTTCAAAGTTGTTATTGGATAACGAAGTCTCAAACGGGCATTTACAGTCAATCTCAATTTCATGTGTTCACCGGATAAACATTTTAGTACGTACAGTTCAAATTGATCTGAAAGGAAGTAGAACCCTTAAATGTCCATCGAATCAAAGCTACATGTCCACTTGAAAGTTTTTTTTTATCTTTGGAGACGATAACAAAAATTTTAATTCTCAACTGAATATAAATGTTAATGCTTCTTCATTATCTTTGTCTCGTTAGACGTGTCTGCTATCGACATTTAAGGTGTTAAACTCTTAAGGTGTTAAGCGTTCTTTCCCTAGAGAAAAAGAATGATATATGTATATAACTTCTATGATAACGAAAGATAACGAGTTTATCTTGGGGCCGGCACGCGTTATGATCGCATGTGCGAATGCAAGAAACAAGTAGTAACAATATCATAGAGTATAAATGGCATATTGCATAATAAACTATTTATATTATACAACGTAACGTGTGCGCATACGCTTAGTACAAATAGGTACAAGTTCCTTTTTAATTACGCAATACAGTGCGTTCAATGAACGAGGACAACACTCGACTTATTGTTAGATAACTGTTCTATGCAAGAAAGCTTTGTATATCGTTCCATTCTCATATCGTGCTCGTTAACTTTATGCCGCGTGAGAAAGGAATGGCTGTATCGTTTCGCATCAATGAGGACTCTTCAGATTGTATTCTCAAGACGGTGCAAGAAAGCTTTGCTGTGTTGACTTGACAACGGAAATTTATATTATTGCGGGTACGCTGCTGTGAGATATGGCAATTATTCTACGATTAACCTGAAGTACAGTTATTATGGCGACACACACATAAAATATATACTTAAAAGAACACCAGTCAGAAACAATGTCTCCCACGTATTCGTATAATACGAGCCGCAAAATTACGCGCTTAATCAGTCGACATTGGGTTACTTCGGTAATGCGGGATATCATTTGGAAGATACGCGGTCGCGGTCGCGACGTTTCCACTGGTCTCTTAAGAACAAGTTAATTACCCCGCCTAATATGGCTCCGTCGGACTAGGATTCAGCGTCAGATCGTATATACATGGATAGAAACGTCGAAGAACAAGATCGCGCGGGTCAAGTGGCGCGATATCGTTTTCGGACGCTTATTTGTTAGATGGGAACCGTATACACACATTATATCTATGTATAAACGCTCTAAGGCTTTGGCAGTGATTTAACAAGTCGATTATCCGGCACGTCCGATAGGGCAGGTACGCGCAATCACTTCCTTTCCTTACCTTTTTTCTTTTTCTATCGCGAATCCCGCCGGCCACGATCCAGAATCGATATGTGCTATCACGTGTGTCGGAAATACCGAAAAGTTCATATCTTATACGAGCATTCGCAGAATAGATCTCCTTCTTCTTCTTGAGTTGTCGAGATGAGGTCCTTTCGCCGGCAGCTGACCGGCCTCTGTGCACGATCGACAGCAAAACTTGGCGTAGTACTTGTGCGTGCAATACTTGGCAGTCACGATAAGCTCGCAGTTGGCGAAGAACGTGTTATCTTGGCAATGGGGATGAATGAAGATACCTGAAAGAATCAATCACACAAAACACAACGAGAAATGAGTTGTCGGTCGACATCGTTTCGATCTGTGCATCGATAACTTCATCTTGGTCTTGAAACACAATATTAAGCAAGAATCGAAATATTAATGACAATCAATTTATATAATGATGCATGCTAGTTACGCATCCTTTAGAAATAATCTGTCAATAATCTCAAAGAATCAGTCACATTAATTAAACGCATGTTAATTGTTAAGAACTACGTAAAGTTTTGATTGATATCAGAGCCACTTACCAGCTACGGTTATATCAACGCTATCGGAATGCGAAGAGATTTCATTGTCCGCTTCGCATCGATATCGGCCAGAGTCCTCCTGATTTGCATCGCTGATAATAAGTCGATGGAGATCTGAAAATAAAAATGTATGATTTATATTAACACACATTTGTATTAGAGAAAATTTTATCTGTAATATTTACAAAGAGATATTTATGTTTATAAACGGCATTATTGCTTATAGCTTTACCAGAAATCTGTATTCGATTGTTCGTTTGAATAGGTGTGTTTTCATCGTCCTTATACCAAGCTACACGTGGAAGAGGATAACCGTCGACGGTGCAAGCGATGCTTATGTCACTGCCTTCAGGGAACTGTGATTGTCCTGCCGATACGTTGACTTTGACTGGCACTAAGTGAAAGAAATAACGTTTATTAATATTCCTAAAGTGTAAAAAAGTTTTCTTTAATAAATATTAAATAAAAAAAAGCTCTCTCCATGATCATGTGAGAAATCCATTTGGAGTATACTTACATTAGTTTCATTTTCTTCTAACGATATGGATACATTGTTAATTGTATTAAATTCTTAAAATATATTAGAAATTGTCATTAAGCACGTTACCTTAACACAGTCTCAGTCTGATAGTGCAATGCAATGTGAATAAATTCCATACTAAGCGTACATGCAGGAGAAAGAAACCAAGAATTCAATTACATCGTCATTGTGACTGTGGCGCGCAGAGAAAGAAATTGAAAAAATCTTTATTTAAAAGGTGTAATGGAAGAAAAGTCTATTTTACCGAGGTGAAAACTTTACGAGAGGTAAAGTAACGAGGCGACAAATTAATTTGTCACAATGAACGATGCAATTAGCTAGAAACATAAGTATGAGCCATCTCACCTTTGTACTTAGCGCTACCAGGCTCAGTGGTGGTCACAAGAGGAATGACCTGAGGGATGTAAGGCGGTCTCGAGGAATAAACGGGAGCATAGGTCTGGTGCTCGGGAGATTGCGTTCTGGTAGGTCTGTAAGGATACTGCGGTTTTTCAGTAGTGGGTCTCTTCGGTGGCTGGACGAGATATTTGGTGTATTCTTCCTGTTCGGGTTTAACATTGTAGACGGGTCCAATTGCTTGCAAGGTCGCCGACCAAGAGGCCGGTGTACCGACGCCATTAAACGCCTGACAGGTGTAAATGCCGAGGCTGGGTAGAGTTACCGAGCGTATCAGAAGAGTGTAATCGGTGTCTTGCTCGTAATTGTCTGAATTTAGAGGTAACATTTGGTCGCCACGCCACCAAGTGACCAACGGCCTTGGCCATCCCATGGCATAGCAATGCAGAGCTATCGGCGAGTTCATCGTCACTGTTAGACGAGTATCGGGCTCCCCAATGATGGCAACGGGAAGTTCGCTTGGTTCTAAAGCGTCCAAGAAAAGGAGCATGCACGATAGAAGGAGAAATGTTAATTTTACCGTCACCACATACAACTCGCAAACTAATTGACATTCAGTTTATAACTAATGCTACAAGACATTATTAATTTCACTTCATGTTATGTCGAAATGCATTTGATTCAAACGCAAACCCACAATCAATGTCTCAGCGAATATATTAGTGTTAAATGAAAATAGAAAAATCTATTCCAATATTTTCCAATGCATTTCACAGACATTCATTAACAAGACCAATTACGACCAAATTAGTGCCAGTCCCATAACCGATTAATGCTATTCTATCTAAAGTTATAATGAGTAGAGATCATTCTTTGCAAGATAAATGGATTCTTTATATACCTGTGACGTCCAAGTGATACTCCGACCTTACCGGCAGCCCTAAACCGTTATCAGCGATACACACATAAGTTCCTCTATCGTAAGTATATAAATTAATGATTTGAAGAGATCCATCGAGTAGTATACGTCGTCTTTTCTCCGAAGGTCCAATCTAAAATAGATGATATTCATAAAATATTTTCAATAATTCAAACTAGCGGAAAATTTTGATAACGTATTTGTTATCTTTTTCTACGATATAAAGTACTTATTTAGCGCACTTAAAATACACAGTAATATGAGTTACCAATGTAGTATCCTTTCTCCATGTGATATTTGGTCTAGGATTTCCTAGTGCGACACATGTCATCGTGACATAGCCACCTTCTTGCGCATTGACACTAGACTCTCTGGGTCCTTGAATCATCGCAGGTTCACCACCGTATTGCGGCGGGGTAACAGTCGGCCGTGATGTCGTTGTCAAAGATTCTTCCGGTGCGGGTTCCAGGCAGGACGTACCGCAGCCACTGTTACAGCATTTCCATTCTCCGGGACAGTCTGCATCCGTGGCACACTCTTGCTCACATCTCGTGCTGTTGGATACTCTTGGACAACGACCAGGTTTAACAACTGCAATTATATATTAGATTTATAGTGTTTGTCAACAATTCATAAGGCGGTGACTAATAATAATTAATAATTAATATAAAACTATTTTTTTGCTTACTCGATTGACAAACGCCTTTGTATTCTGTACCGTCTTGCGTAGCGACTAGCGTAATGGCGCATCGAGTACTCTCAGGACAGATCTTTGTTCTGCAAGGATCGACGCAACGGCAGCGTTCACAATCCTGTGAATCCACATATTGCTCCTTGCCGTACGGACAACGGATAATATTACACTCTTCTTTGGCTTCTGCGCACCGATCTTTCGTATCATTCGAATCGACATCTATTTCGTTACTCGCTGTAATGAAAAATAGACAATTTTTTTTATTTTCTTAAGAGGAATAATTTTAACATAAGCAGGAGTAACTTTATCGTAAGGAAAGAAAAGCTATTGACACATTTATATTGCTGAAAAATACGATAGCGCGTTAGCATACAGCGAAGAAGAGAAATAGGCATTGCAATATTAAAACTTTTTGTGTATGTACAAAACTTTCTATGTTTCCAATTTTGTGATTTGCACTAAATGTCAAATACATACAAAGTGTTAAAAAGTTATTATGCCTTATTAATTATTGCATTTGTCGAAAATTAATTTATATATACAAGTTTTATCTATGTTTTACATTTTTGTTCCGTTGTAAATATTGTTTTAAAATATGTATTTAAATTTAATCGACGAATTTTAATAAAAATTGCGAAAAAAGCGAGAAAAGCCTTTAAATGTACAACAATATATGGAGATTATATGTACACAAATGATGATTGATGATGACACTGCAACAAAGCTATATGTCTGCAATAATAAAAAGAAAATAAGAAACTTGTTGGCGCCCTCGTATCCTGAACTTACTCCTAAGGCAAGTATTAATACAAGATTCGAAAGTCTTGAATCTGTTGCGATTGCCACCACATCCAGTATAAATAAATGCTCGACACGTTTGACGTTCCTCGTCAAAGTAAAATCGCTTCCAGGAACCGGACGTGCAAGAGCCACTATCAACTGGTTCTTTACAGATCGCTGAATCATCATCATAAACACTATTATACAATCTATATATTTTATGACAAGAAATTCGACGAAAATATCATAATTACGAAAAATTAATAGCTTGAAGGAATCGTTGTTCGAGAAATGTTAAAGAGACAATAAGATAAATATACGTACATAAGTTTGAAACACTGGTGTCGTTTCCGGGAGGTACAGGTTCCTCGTGATGTATGCAAATAGATTCGCATTCGGAAATTGTACTGAATCTGTTAGCGTTACCATCGCATCCACCATAAATGAATTCATGGCAGGCGCGTAAACTTGGCTCATAATAATATTTGTGGAAAGCGCCTCTGCATGGGCCGGAGTCCATAGCGAGATTACACATATCTGGAAAGAGACCGTTAATTTAATTTTAATCATATTAATTAATCTTTTTAAAGAATTGTTTTGTAAAAAGATACGTAGCAAAAAAATGAAGACAATTGCTATGCAATAATTTTTAAACGTAAATCTTCGGGATTAGATCTTTACATATTTATTGAATAAGCAATTTGTCTCTCTCTCTCTCTCTCCAGTACTTGGTACTTAACTGAAAAGATTTATTGAGAATTCACAATTTAATAAAATTACAAGGAAAGGCTATCCACAACCTGCCTTAGACTTGCATTGGCCTTTTCTATTTGTTATTTTGAAAAGATTTATTGCAAACAAAATGGCGACATAGATAGAGTTCGTTTACCTTGTCCATGGAATTTTCCACAGAGCCGCTCGCATTGTTCTTCGGTTTGAAATTTGTTGGCATTTCCACCACATCCGCCATAAATAAACGCCTGGCACATCTGATGTTGGGCATCGTAGTAAAACGCGGTAATACTGCTATCACAATCGCCAGGATCGGCTGGTGCCAAACAGATCGTACTTTTCGGTTCTCCACTTGGTGGCATTATCGTGGCTGGTGCTTGAGTAACAGCCGTCCCCCGCTTACACTTGCTTTCGCAAGATTCTTTATCCTGGAAGCGATTCTTATTGCCTTGACAGCCGCTGTATTCGAACTCGTAGCAAGAATCTGAACGTTTGTCATAGTAGAATTGCTTCACGAAACCGTTACACGGACCGACCACCTCTGGTAGGATGCAAGGATCTGAAAATTTTGCAATTTTTCTTTGAACATTTACAATACCTTTTCTGGGTTTTTTGTAATACATGAATTAAATAAAGATATTAACAAATAAATTTCGCTTTATATACTTCAAAATTCTCCCTTGTAAATATAATTTTTGATATTTTAATGCTTTCATAGATTCTATTATTTTGCGGCTTTTCATGCTTACGGCTTACGTACCTTGGACTTCTCCGCAGCGATACTCGCATTCCTCGCGAGTGTTGAAATTGTTGCCGTTACTCTGGCAGCCACCGTACCGGAATTGTTTGCAAACGCCATCACGACTATCGTAGAACCATTTGACTTGATTATCGGAGCAGGGACCGTGTTCGTCGGGGAGGAAGCAGAATTCTATTTGATAATAGACGATATTTGATAATAGTATCGTTATTCGTGAACAATTTCCAAAGTTATTCAAAACTCACCTAGCCGGAACTCGACTTGTCCCGGTGGAGGCAGTGTAGTCATGGCTTCTTCACACCTGTTGGTGCAGTCATGCTCGGTCAAGAAATTATTCTCATTCCCGCCACAGCCACCGTAATAGAATTGTCGACAGTGTTGCTCATAGGAATCGTAGTACCATCGTTGAGTGTAGTTGTGACACTCTCCCAGGAGAGCAGGCAGGAGGCACACATCTTGCTCTGTGATCATAGATTTAGAAAATTGTACTTGTGCTATGCTATTGATTACTAAAAGGTAAAAAACATTAAGAATTTTTAGTTTTTTCATTAAAACGTTAAAGTACGATATATTAATTAATATAATAATAAATTTCCAAAGTTTTGGTATGAAATAAATTTATCGTGTATGTATAATATATGCATAAGCTATAATTATAATCAATTTTTATGTTATCGAACTTGAGAGAAATAAAGAGAAAGAGAGAAATTTATGCAACTATTTATACTTTTTGATATATATATAATTTCTCTACATATGATAAAAAGAATTGCAAAGTGTTATACACGATATAATATCGCCGTGGGTTATATGTAACTTCTACTCTCTCAATGATAATTAAATTAAATTGAATTTTTCTCCGTCATACAGTTAAAAAAGACAATTTGTATCATTAACGTGATGAAGAATGCAACAAGAATGCGTGCTTTTGGCAGAGTAACAACATTTGATGCAAGAAAAGATGTTACAAAAGGGACGTGGAGAAAATAAAATCTTACCCATTTTAGGCGGACAATCAGACTCGCATGCATCTCTAGATTCAAAGTTATTTCTATTGCCATTACAGCCGGTGTAATAGAATGGCATGCAGCGATTCTCTGATTGATCAAAGTACCATCGAGATTGCTTCTCCATGCATGTACCCTCCGCCCGTGGCAACGTGCAAATATCTGTTAATCGCACCAATTATTATACCATGCAATTAGACATTAGTCAATCCAATTCCAACTATTTTACTATACCTGTCGTTAGTCTAAAAATCCTTATTTCTACTGTTAGCTAAACTACTCAGTTATCATTCAACTATAAATATGCATACCCAAGACAAGTAAATTATTGATAAGAACCCATATTTGCTAGCTTTTTTACTCTGTCACCGCCATATTAATGTAATGGGATTATACACACATATAACACTGCACGCAGACATACATACACATACACACACATACGCATGTACAGAATACTGTTTAAAAAAGTATTATACAATTAAAATTTATAGAGGAAAATAATATATAAATATATTATAACATATATAAATAATTCATAATAATATCACTATTCAATTCTAAGCTATGATTAGGTTCATGTTTTATCCGCTTGCCTATTTGCAAAAAACGTGCGAGCATTAAATATGAAAAGTAATATGTACGAGGGTGAGTCAAAAATTATCTGTACTTTTCGTTCTACAATTTATTTACACAAAAATAGGGGTTCAATGTATGCATCAT